>NC_055697.1:25240414-25611247 GCF_017639745.1 Melanotaenia boesemani | reverse complement strand
CTGCACCGTTGTCTGTACAAACTGGCTGTTTCATCTGAATGACAAGTTCACAATTTTGCTTGTTGATTTACATTTGTACAACATGGAAAGGTCATTGTACAGCTTATCTCATATTTATTATGTATTTTGGTAGTAATATTTTAGCATCCCCCCCCCCCCCCTTTTTTTTTTTTATTATTTTTTTTTTTATTTAATTTTATTTTTTTTTAGGGTTGGGACACTGGAACACCAGAGTTGTCGAAATATCAGATATTGTCAACCGCATTGCTCCAAAGGTCAGGTCAACTTCTTAAATATTCAGTTCACCACCTGAATAAAGGGGCTTTTTTCCCTGTATGTTTAGATGGACTGTCCATATTATTGGTTTTCTTTTTCTTTTTTTTTTTTTTTTTTTAACAACTTCCTCACTGTGTCATTTTGTAGAATATGAAATCAAAAGGGAAGGAATGTTCTTTACTGCAGTGGATCAATGACAGCGCCATTCCCTGTACACCCGAGATTCCGAAGCCAAGAGTCAAAAAGAGATCCTCTCGGTCTGTAACAAATCTATTGACCTGCATAACTCTTGACTGTAGTTCTGTTGGTTTTTTTCCACATTCATATGCACAGTTTGCAAGCTAAATAGATTATTTTACTTGTATAATCAAATTCTTCTTTGTCTTGATGATTTTTTTTCTAACTCTGTAGACAGAGTAGTGTGGATGACCTCATGAAACTGGCCAAACAGTTTGATGAAAACATGCAGCAAGACCAGGAGTCATCAGAACGGCTGAATGCTGTCAACAATAACTTGAATGAACGTGTGTACACCTCTGAAGCTAAACTGACAGATTCATCAGTCCCTAGTCACGTGAAGGATCTAAAGTGTCCGTCCTCGTCAGATCAAGTGGAAGCAGAGCTGCACGCTCTGTTTGACTGCTCCACTCAGCGAGTCAGCGGCAACTTGAGCGAGGCCTCTGCCTGTTCACAAGAAATTAAAGACCTAGCTGTGACCTCAGCTTTAGCTGAACGCCAACAGTCAGAGTTCAAGTCAGCTGACAAATGTGAATCAGCTGCACATCCCTCAGAGCAGAAAGGAACTCGCATTTACAATACAAACAGTTGTGATGACTTTGATGATGACTGGGAGAATGATGACTTACTCAATGATCCCTTTGTCTTGGCGATAACCCAGAATCCCAATGAGCAACTTGATGCCAAACCTAAGACCACATTTCAGCCTGACACTAAGACAAATGCTACCCAGTTCACCTCTGTTTGCAAGCCAACTACAAATAAAGCTTCTGCACATCAGCCTTCTGGCTCACACTGTAAGATGAGCTGCAGAGCTCTTCAGGAACTGTGTCCCAAACCAAAGGCTACCAACCGAAGCACTTTCAAGCTGGAGCCCAACCCTCACTTCCAGCCCAAGATGGCCAAAGATGTTTCAAAGTTCAGCTACACTAAGATTGAACCCAAATCAAATATGACTCACCAGAAGTCTGCTACCACAAAGACAGACTCAACTCTCAAACCTGACAAAGCCAACAATGATCATATTGGTTATTTAAAGGAACCTTCTGTTAAAGATATTTCTGATAGTTTGTGGGATGATTGGGGTGATGATGCTCTTCTCTACCAGGTGTGTGACAGCATGGAGAAGATCTCCAACAGTCAGCCACAGCAAGTGAATCCCAGCAACTGCCAAGAAAAACAAAATATTGCCATGGACAGACAAAAGAGAACATCAGATCCTCTGCAAATCGACATGGCCCAGTCCATGAAGGCCCATACCAACAGGGAGTCTGCGTGTGCTTTTGTTCGTTCTAAGTCATTACCAGAGACTAGCTGTGAAGCTGTGAACTACCAAGGATGGAACATTCCTATGAAAAGTGCCAACAACAAATCAGGGATGTCTCAGAGCTTCCCAGGAAGCCACACAAGTCTGGGCACATTTAGCCACTGTAGGGATTCCTCTGGAACTTTCCAGTCTGGAAATACTAATGTGGATATGAAACTTCTCATGGCCAGAGCACCACAGAACTCCAAGTCCCATCATCCAGCTTTCAAGAGAAACGTATCAGACTCGGCAATCATAAGCAATAAAGGTAAGTAGTCTACGTTTGGACGTTAGAACCTGGACTGTATTAAAGAATTACTCTGCATATGGAGCACTGTGCAAAGGGTTAGGGTTTTTAAAGAGAAATCTTTCCAAACTGATGTCACAAAAGGTTTTCATCTGTTTATGACTGGATTTCATGTGAATCATAGTTAAAAATTGGACCATTTCTTTAATCTTCTGCTCAGATATTTAAGGTTTTAGTAAAGTAAATTGTTCCAGTCCTCTTGGAGAACTTCTGTCTCTAAATGAAATCCAACACTGATTCAGGACTGCTTGCTCTAATCTTAAAAAAGAGTAATCTACTCAAAAATATAATAATATACACATACTGTAAATTGCATGCTTTTAACTTGAGTGTTCACACATAAAAGACTAGCTTTAAGAACAGTTCTCACATTTCTTAAAACAACAGAAATAAGCTGGACAAAAAACATGAGAAATGCTATATTAGTTCAAATATGCAAACAACTACAGTTGAGGCACCTCAATTAGGATGATGTTCAGTGCTTTTTTTTTCCTCTTTTAGTCAAATATTTGTGTTCTAATGTAATGTATCTTTGCAGTTTGACTTCATAGATGTGCATGTGAAGCATCCTTCCCTTATAGGCTGATTACATTTTTTGTGCTTCCATAAGCATAATCAGCTTTACATAAAAAATAAAAAAAAAGTGCTGTGCAGTGCTAGTCCCCCTTGAGTCTTGATAGTTTACAACAAACTCAGTGTTTACTTTTATTTTGACTTGCTTTCCTTTTTTTCCCTTTTCTAGTGTTTGTTACAAGCCAGATGACAGGGAAGTGCTCTGCAGCCGATATCGAGAGGAAGAAACAAGAAGCTTTGGCCAGGAGGCGCCTGCGATTGCAGAATGCCTCAAAACCACCCTGAAAGAAGTGCTGCAACTTGTTTCACCAAGACAAGCCTTTACCAATTATTCCCATACCTGCTGTTCACTCATCTCCTCATCAAAAGATTTTAAGGATGATATCAAGGATTACAAGCGTTTGCTTTGCTTGCTGCATCTAAAGAGAGTAACGCCTGGTAAGGGAAAGTAAATATCTGTCAGAAGTGCTGCTGATTAGGAAACCATGAAAAGAGATTTTAAAGCATGGTTTGTTGCAACTATCAGATCTGGTGCTAAGACCACTTTAAATACTAGATTTTTTTTTTCTAACTGTTGAAAAGTAGTTCACATCCTTTGAGTTGAGGGAAAAAAATTTATGCTAACGTTGGGCACATTTTTTTGTTTGTTTTATAGGGTTTTCATTTCAGCCCTCTGTGCCCACTTTGGGTAGTTTCTTTTTGATTGTCTTTAAAAGTAAACAGTTCTCTCACAGCAGTATTTCTTTAGACTAAAAGAAATAGAAACAGGCTCGTCACTGTCCGCCAATTACGTTTTAGTTTACACTGATAGTGACTGTGTTCTTAACCTTATCTGTCTGATAAGACAGCTGACTTGAAGTGCCTAAAAATGATTTTTGATTTATACCTAAAAACATGTCAACCTTCTTAATTCAGTATTAAAACCAGGACGACTTCACCGCACGTTGAATATGAAACAGTTCTTTTACACAATCTCACAAAGGTTTTTTTCTTTTTGGGGCCCAAACTAAACTTTGGAAAATGGCTTCTCGATTATCCAGATTTGTCTGTTCTTTGTGTCGATGATCCACTTTATTTGTGCATGTTGCAGTTTTTTATTTCAATTTTGCACAGATCAGAACCAAAGCTCAAAAACATTTTTTTTTGTCCTCTATTACGGCTGTTTTTTTCTTTTTTTGTAATGCACTTTTCAAAAATGCAATAAAAAGCTTATGTTAAAACACAACAATAGTAATGTGTTATTTTATTTATTTTAGACAGGATGGAATTAAATCAACATCCTCACATTTAATTATAACTCTAAGAAATTTGAGTCCACTTTGTTGTTTTTATTAGATGTGATGGTACTTGTTCCTCCAGTCAGAACAGTTTCATGTACAGCTGTCCACACACACACTTTCATAGTTAACTAATTATAATACTTCTAAATACATTAGAAGTGTGTTTATTTTATGGAGTGGATTTTATGAGTCACAATGTTGACAATAAAGATGTGTTTTAATATTGAAACCCATTAAAATGTTTGGGGATTTTTTATATTCAGTAGACGGATATATTTAGTATTTGATTATGAGAATTAGAAATTAAATGAGAAATGGTTTTAGAGGCTGATCCTTCAGGGTGAGCACTGAAACACTATTCTGAAGTTAGAATTCAAAGTCTGTTCACATAAAAATGCCTCAGAGCAAGCCAGAATACAATGTGGCGTCTAAACAAACTGGTGCATGACATCAGCATGACATTCTCTTTGAGCTACAGAGATATCTTTGAGTAGCTTCAAGGATGATTTTCTCAGATGAAAAACTGCAATTCAAAAATAATACTAAATCATTTAAGTGAACGGAAATGACAGAACTTTAATGGATTGATTTTAATCACAATTTCTGCCTAGTTTAACTGTGACAAACAGGAAAATATGTGATGTCAAAGCAGCTTTGTGGGAGATGTGGATCTGTTAATTTGCACATTTTACTGTTTGCACAAAAGGTTGTAACTTTAGAGTATATTCAGAGAATCTAGGTCCCTTTCAGTCTGGTTGAATGTATACATGTAGGAGTGATTTTGGATTATTTCAGCTGGACTAACATGTTAACTGTCTGGTACAATTTAGCACAAATATCTGAGTATATTGGCTGCACACAGACCAAGAAAATATGATTTATCAGACAGGACCACCTTCTTCCAACACTTCATGGTCCAATTCCCGTGCTCATGTGTCCATTGAGCTTTCAGTAGTGAACATGGGTCAGGGTGTGTGCTCTGGCTGGTCAGTGACTCAACAGCCCCACATCTAACAAACTAATCTATTATTAACATTTAGCAATCTGAGCTACACTACTTCTTTTATTGGATCAGAAAACAGAAGAGGTTTACTTTCTCTCCCCACATAACCCTGTCCCTGGTTCATCGGTTTTCCCCCGGATGGCCATCCTTCAGCGTTTACTTGCTGCGATATATCCCAGCCATTGTCAGGAGCCACTGTAACAAGATAATCATTGTTCTATCAGTTCACTTGTGTAGGGGAATGATCACCATGATTACACAAAAATCAGAAAGCTAAGTTTAATAAAGGTTTGTTGAGAGAGAGAGAGCAATGTCAAAAGAAAAAGTGATCACTTTCTTTAAAATTGTAAAAATACGGGTCACAGGCCTTGGATGCGGCATTCTAGTTTAGTTTCAGCTGTCTGACTATTGTCCACATTTTAGGATTCATGCTTTGCTGCATCATTGATACTCCTAGTATCACGCAGCTGGCTGGGATTTGCAGCCTCCTTACTCCAGTTATTGGCATCCATTACTCAAACCTCTGCGAATTTCAGGGCTGCTGACAGGTCGAGTAGATATGATGGCCCCATTTCACAAACACTCAAATCTGTTTTCAACAAGTTGCTGTCTGAAAAGAAAGACCACTGTGAACACGCAGGCGCCTCACCAGGGTGAATATTGTTGTTATTAGACATGAGGGATTATTTTAATATAAGAGCTAATTTGTCTTCTGGACCCTTATCATTCTACTCACCTGCTGTGCTGTGTGTGAGAGGAGTACAATGTTTGTCTTTGTAATCCCAAGAGAATTCCTCAGTGTTCCTACCTCAAGCCCATTCCCACCCATTACATGCCTGTGAGAGTTCCCAGGTGTGTGTCTGTGCGTGTGTGTGTGTGTGTGTGAGAGAGAGAGAGAGAGAGAGACGGGTGGTCTGCAGGTGTGTATATTTGAGTATTTATCCCATTCTGAGCATATAAAAGGCACCATCCTCCTCCCTGCTCTATTTGCTTCCCCTCCCCAACCCAGTGTGACTGTAAATCAGATGGCAGGGCAATTTGGCAGCAGCATAAAGGCCCCTGGTTTTTATGACTATGATTATGGTTATGATGATGACTAGTATTTATTTCAACTATCTGATGAAATCCTTGGCTAATGCTAACAGGTGTCGAGCAGGTACAATATCATGCTTGCTGAAGGATCTCTGTAATGTCGCCATAGAGAGAAAAATATCGGACGCCTAACAGAAGAATGGGCTTTTTCAGCGCCCTCTCGTCACGCTGTACGTGGAGCAATTTCTGATTATTGGATGGGAGTGGAGCGCCACAACGTCCTCTTTGTGGAGGAAAAGTTATTGTTATATAGTGATTTATGGCTGTTAGTCAGGAATAAGGCAGTAATTGCTGCAGGTACAATTATGTTACCATGGCACCTGTTTAAACTGTCTATTCTTATGTAATGTTTTTATTTTGCAAAGACAGGGTAAAAGTAATGTGTGAAGACATTATATAAAGCTGCACCACTGTGTTCAGTAAAAAAAATCTCCAGTGATTCATGAGAAAATATTTAGTTTTTTTCTTGTTTTTTACCAAATTTATGCAAATATTTTTTTAAAAAAATCATTCTTCATACATTTATTCAAATCCTATTGCATTGCAGGCCTAGGACTCAATACTGTGCAATGATTTGGGGAAAAAAGAAATTATTTATATTAAGTGACTATAGTAAAATTTAGTCTTCCTTTCTAAAAAAAAACTGTTTTTTAGAAGGGCATGTAACACTTAGGTGTGGCTGTGTTGGTAAGTAAACATGCTGAGGCCCATTTTTGCTTCTTGATCTGTAAAGCAGAATTTTTTCTTTTTTAAAATGTAGGCCCCATTTAAGGTTAAAATAAATGATAATGTTGATGGAAAATTGTGCTATTACAGTTTGCCTTGATGTGTGATGCGTATCTGCTGCTCATCCAAAATATTGTAATGTCTTTTTTCTTCTAGTATTCACATGACATTTCTGAATTTGGTTTTGTTTTCTCACCTGGTCCTGTTTTATTTTAATGTGTTTCATCTGTTTTATCAGATGGGTCAGAGTTTCAGAGCCTCCATATGAGATGTTAAGATGGGTAGATGTGTTTCTGTCCCTCACTGCTGCTGCAACAGCACCATCCTGAGTGAAAATTAGATTGTGCACCCAGATGTTGTGTTCTGATTGAAGCAAAACCAAGCTGGGGATATGAACACCGACATGAAGTGCAGTTCAGGTGATACAACTGTCATAAATTCATCAAATAGTGGGTGAATTTATCTTCTGTCTTTCCACAAACTTAAATACATTAGGAACAGAAGAAGAAAGTACTTTACAAAAAGTAGTCAAGGTTAAAAAGTGTAAAATAAGAGATATACTTCCTGTTTGCTTCATGTAATGTCCTTTAGGTTATGGAACCAAAAGCACTTGGTTAAGTTTAGGAATGATCCTGGTACACCATTTTACAATTCCAATCCAGCACACTGGCGTAAAAATGCAGAAACACAACTTTAATTGCATTTCTTGCTCTGCACTTGAACTGCATTGTTGATATTTATTTGTTTTTCTTGTTTTGTTTTGTTTTTTGTTTGTTTTAAATGCTCACTAAGGGTTGGTTCTTCATGTGTACAAATTCAAAAAAGCCACATGGGTCAGATGTGGTTCAGGAGGAGGAGCGGTCTTGTGAATACCAGAGTATCCTTGAGCAAGATACAGTACCTGACATTGCCACATTGCTCCCATTCACTGAGAAAAATATGTAGCATAGGCTACAAAATCTCTATTAACTATAAGGTGCTGCAGGAATGTGTGGGAATGAGGCTTTCAGGTGCTTAGACTGGTAAACAAGGCTAGAAAATACATTATATAAATACTTTTCTATTTTATTTAAATTCTTATACCAATGAGTTTGGCTAATTTCTCTGTTGGTAATATTAAAGTCTGGGCTTGTTTTCCCTGGTCAGAGTAGTTAATGACTATCATATTTAAAAGGGAAAAGTAGATTGTAAAACCCACCTGGAAACTTGAGCTAGAGAACTAGCTTTATTTCTTCTGTCCTTTCTTTCTTTCCTGCTGTTTATCTGTACTTATCCCAGTATGGGGTTCATATTGTAGGAGTGAGTAATGAGACCTTGAGGCATACTACTGTACTGGATTACCAATACATTTAGAGCAGATTAATATGAGGCCAAGTTTTCCAGGGGCAATCCACTGTACCGAAAAAACAGACATGAAGAACAGCAAACATAAATTAAACATCTTTAGAATTACGACCCTGGTAACTCTTGCTTTCCCTCAACCAAGTGCTGTGCAGACAGAGGAGATAGCATCTCTAATCGCTTTCCCATGCTGCGAGGCCGTGCTGCAGAAAGGCTAAACGCTCTTTTCAGAGCATATGGATTACCTCCCAGTGTATGACTAAATACACATCACACATATATCTGTTTATTTTTTCCCCACCCTTTCGTTTTCTCTAACTTTGCTTATTTCTCTCTTATCAGTTTGTATATCTTTGTCATGCCTGCCTCTTTCTGTCTCACGCACACGCTGCGAGGAGGAGGTGTGCAGCACTGTGGCAGCAGCCTGTCAGCAGCGTAAATGACCTGTGAAGAGTTTCACAGTGCGTGTCATTAGGCAGCTTTAGATTTGTTTCAACAGCGCTTTACCTGAGGGCTCCATTCATGGGCCTCCAGGTATGACTGCCTTTCCCGATGGGGGAGATGAGGAGGCGAGTTGCCAAATTCCCCCACTCCCTCCACAGAGAGGACAGTGATGGAAAGCCTATGAGCATGACAGGGCAGCAGTGCTGAATGTGTTTTGAGAAAGATGTCTCATCTTTTATATCAGTTGTTCAGACACATTGAATTTGGTTTGACTCATTGGATTGATTTCTTCATCAGTTCCTGAAATTTTAGTTGCATTTTAATAATCAGTTAAACATTTTCTGCTGTTAAGATAAACGTGAAGTAAAGTGAATCATGAGTTTATATTATATTAAAGCTGAATTAACATTAAAGGTAAGGCTTTTACTGCTCTTAACACACACATCTGTATGCTATATTATAGAAAATATATAAAGTATGAATATTTGCTTTCAATTTGATAACAAAAATACCTCAGCTTTTGCTTGTTTCAATGCTCTTCAAGCCAATTTTTATTCTCTTAAGACAAAACCTTTCCCATATGTTTTGTAGCTGACACGCTTATTCCACTAAGTTACAACTAGTGAGGCATTAAAATAGATTTCTGTGAAAATAAGTCATGTGGAGGTCAAAATCACTCAGATGTAAAAGTGATAAGGAATATGGAGGTGTCTACCAAAAGTTTTGTTTTTAAAATCTAAATCATTGCTTTGGAATGGAAGGGAGAAATACAAAAAAAGCAACTTTGGAGGGATTTATCATCTCACTGAAAGCTTTGCAATCAAGTAAGTTTTTTCTTTAGTTTCCACATATTATGCACTATTCAAACCTGGATTATCAGAATATTTTTTGAGGATCTTCTCCATCTAAACAGATCCCGTTTTGATATCCCAGCATCAACATGCTTTATTAAGCATGCTGATAAGGGTCTGTGTTTTGAGAAGCGAGACTCTCTTGCACATAGCCAACAAATATCCCTGTTGCCACATTCCTCCAGCCTATATCTGCCAACACCTTTGCGCTACAATGGCTTTGGCCCTTTTCTCCTCAGCCCGTAATAGTCAGCGTGGGCTGTAATGGTCTGTTGACAGGTTTAGGCTGAGGTAATTTTGTTGCTGGGCTTTACAGTGAGGTGCCAAATCTTCCCCTAAGGAAAAAAGAAAGAAAAAGAGGTGGGTGGGAACAACAGATGCAGGAAAGCTAGCTATTTAACTTAACAGTTTTTTTTTAATCAGCTGATTTTTATGGTAACAGATTTACATTAGCGCTTTCACATGACGTTACCTCATCTTCAAGCGCTTAAAGGTAATCGGAAAATTAGTTGTTACTTTCTTGTAAAGAATGGGATTTGATGAGTAAGCTGGGTGCTAAAATGTTAAGTATTGCTAGCTCCTGTGAGCTCTCAAGTTAAAATGGTTCCCACTGTGCAGAGACACAGTTCATTATTTGAAGCAGGACTGCATAAAGAGAGGCCAGCTGAGTGGAACTCCAGCTGCTGATCACACACAGATGCAATGCAGAAACACACCATGGAAAATGCAAGGGAAAGCAAAACTGTTGAGGCCAAGGGGTTCCCTTAGCAATGTGCAAAGCAGATCAACCGTATACACACACATACACAAAGTACACAAGCACCTGCCAGCTGACCATCTCCTGTGGGACAGGGGTCCCAGGGTTCCCTATTGATCCAGTGCCTCCCACCTACTACACATACATGCACACAGTGGTTGTTGTGACCTCTTCAGGGTCATACTGGGCCCTTCCTGATGCTGAACAGTTAATGATATTCAGTCTTTTTTTGTTCTTTTTAAGTGCCGTATCATCTGGCTCTCATTTAAAACTGGTTGCAGATTAGACAGAAAGCACAACATTTTCAGATCTGATGCACATACCTATAACAAAGGAGGTTTAAATTAAAATATAAGTGAATGCTAAATGTTCTGGATCTTTAAAAACAAAATATAAGGAAATTAGAGATGACCTTTTTGTGCGTCACACAATGCAGTTCTAGTTTGGCCACCCATTCATGAACACTCTCTGTATAGTCTGTGCAGTAGTTGTTGCTGTCATTCACAGACTCAAATGCCATACTATGCTGTTTGGTCTGACTGCTTTTCAGTCAGTTCACATTTATCAGAATGCCAGTTTAATCAGCCAGTTTATTGAAGTGGATTTATTCAGAAATCTGGACCCAGACAATTCATAACCTGGATTAATGAAACTATTTCTATAGAGGAACAAAATAACTTTAGAAAAATATTCCATCTTGTTGGATGATTGACTCCATGATCATCCTGCACAGTCACAAAATGTACAACTTTAACAATAGAATAGAATAGAATAGAATAGAATAACTTTATTGTCACTGTACATTATACAACGAAATAGAGTGCAGTCCTCCTCAGTGCATGTGTAAATAAATAAATAAAAAATAAAAATAAAAATAAAATCAAATAAAAACAAGTAGATACCTCACTGAGATAAAAGTGCAAAGTTAAAAACACACACACACACATCCATACATCCAACTAATTCATTCATGGCTCCCTATTATTGCACAGAAAAGTTGAATGTTGCATTAAAAGGGCACTCAAATTATGGCAGCATTTAAAACTAAAATGACTCTTGGATAAAAACTGTTCTTTAGTCTATTTGTCCTTGCTTTAATTGTCCTGTATCTTCTGCCCGAAGGCAGCAGTGCAAAGAGAGAGTATCCGGGGTGGGATGAGTCCTATAAAATGTTTTCTGCTTTTTTGAGGCAGCGGGAACTGTATAGTTCTTCCAGAGATGGCAGAGGGCGGCCAATGATCTTCTGTGCTGTGGTGGTCATCCTCTGGAGCGCTTTCCTGTCCGCCACTGTGCAGCTGGAAAACCAGGCACAGACACAGTATGTTAAAACGCTTTCAATGGAGCAGCGGTAGAAGAACATCAGCAGTTTCTCACCCAGGTTATTCTTCTTTAAGAGTCGGAGAAAGTACATTCTCTGCTGGGCCTTCTTCACCAGAGCAGTGGTGTTAGCACTCCAGCTCAGGTCCTGCTGGATGGTAACGCCCAGAAACTTGAAGGAAACCACCCTCTTCACACAGTCCCCGCCGATGTACAGAGGCTGAATGTCCGTTTTCTTCCTCCTGTAATCCACTACCAGTTCCTTGGTCTTGGTGATGTTTAGGACCAGGTTGTTGTCCCCACACCAGAAACAGAGCCGCTCCACCTTGTCCCGATAGGCAGACTCATCCCCCCCGGAGATAAGCCCCACCACAGTGGTGTCATCAGCAAACTTGATGATGGTGTTGCTGGGGTGAATGGAGGTGCAGTCATGGGTGTAGAGGGTATAGAGTAGGGGGCTCAGCACACAGCCCTGTGGGGAGCCAGTGTTGAGGCTGAGGGCTGTGGACATGTGGGCGCCTACTCTAACCCTCTGAAAACGGCCTGTAAGGAAGTCCAAAATCCAGAGGCAGATGGAATTGGACAGTCCAAGGGTCTCTAGTTTGGACTTCAGTCTGTGTGGGAGGATAGTGTTAAAAACGGAGCTGAAGTCTACAAAGAGCAGCCTCGCATAACTCCCTAACTGCTCCAGGTGTGACAGAGCAGTGTGGAGAGTGGTGGTGATGGTGTCCTCTGTGGATCTGTTTGCCCTGTATTCAAACTGGTGACTGTCCAGTGTAGGTGGGAGGCAGGAAATAATGTGACTATGTAACAGTTTTTCAAAGCACTTCATGATGACCGAGGTGAGTGCAACTGGTCTGTAGTCATTTAGGCTGCTGATTGTGGAATTTTTGGGCAAAGGGATAATGGTTGAGGACTTCAGACAGGCTGGGACAGTGGACTGGAGTAAGGACTGGTTGAATATCTTGGTGAAGACCCCCGCCAGCAGGTCCGCACAGTCCTTCAGAACCCATCCAGCAATGCCATCTGGTCCAGCAACCTTCCTCGGATTCACAGCCCTCAGTGTGCGCCTCACCTCATGTTCCTCCACAGTGAGGGAGGGGCAGCTGAGGGCTGGTGACTGTGGTGCAGTTACCTCCAGTGGCTCCATCTCGAAGCGGGCAAAGAAGAGGTTAAGCTCCTCAGCCAGCGAAGGGCTCCCGTCGACAACAGTGAGGATCGGCCTGTAGTTGGTGATATGCCGGATTCCTTGCCACCCCTGCCTTGTGTTGTTCCTGCTGAAGTTGTCCTCAATCCTCTGCCTGTAGTCCGTCTCAGCCCGTCAGATGCCTCTCTTCAGGTTGACTCTTGCAGCACTGTATAGCTCCATATCACCAGACCTGAAAGCCATATTTCTCTCCCCAGCAATAATATGCACTGCCTCAGGATGCTTTTCTTGCCAGCTGCCAATGGTGCTAATGGTGCTATGCAGGAGCCCCAGAGCAGAGTTAGCATTAGCATCTGGTGGAATGTACACAGCGGTTACCATGACAACAGTAAACTCCCTCGGAAGGTAAATGGGTCTACATTTAACAGTCACGTACTCCAGGTCCGGGGAGCAGTGACTGTCTACAGTCTTAGAGTTAGTGCACCAGCTGTTGACATTTATGCAGAACCCCCCTCCTTTGCTCTTACTGGAGTCCCTGCTCCTGTCATGGCGGTGTACAGTGCGGCCTGCTAGCTAAATGGCTGCATCCGGTATGGATGAACAAAGCCAGGTCTCAGTGAAAAACAAAACGCAACAGTCCTTGACGGGCCTGTTCGTTGCCGCCTGAAGCTTCAGTTCATCCATTTTGTTGGCAAGGGATCTTACGTTGGCAAGAAAGATGCTAGGGAGCGGTAGCTTGTTCGGGTTCTTGTGCAGCCTCACCAGCACACCTGCCCGACAGCCCCGTTTCTGCCTGCTGTCCCTACGCCGCCTTCGCCTCCTCCTCATGGGGATGATAATCCACGGAGAGCCCGGGATGTCGTGGGAGCGGAAAAAGTCGGCTGTAACCACTTGTCCACTCCGTGATCCTATCTTTAGGAGCTCGTGCCGGCTGTAGATGTTGTCCGCCCAGCAGAATGTGCTCCAGACGAGTAACAACACATACACAAACAGCCATACAAAACACCGAAAGGGAGAGCACTGAGCCGGTGCTTCCATGCGTCTTATTAAAGTCCATCATAAATCGCAACTCCAGGTTTGACCATAGAAGTTAAGTGCTTCATAATTCTATAAGTTCTTTAATATTCATTAATTCTACCTTTCTGGGTTACTTTTCACTTTTTTGACTAAAGAAACAGGTATAAAAACATTCATTAAAACGAAGTTCAACCCTCTTAGACTGTAACAAGACAATGACTTGGCTATGTGCACAACAAACTTTTTCTTTCTCACATTTACTCTAAAATCAGAAAGAAAAGAAAGAAAAGCCAACACACAGCAACGTTTGAAGTACAAGCTTCTCCTCAAAGGCAGATTGGGAGTCCCTAGTCAAATTACACAAGCTGTTTCCAAATGCAAATAAGTGTTATCAAATCAACAAAGCAACTAAAGATGCAAATCAAGATCTGTGCTGCTCGTTTAGCATCTGTTGGGAGGAAAAGAAATTAAACATTTCCATCAACATTTTGCCCCGTGCTTTCTCCACTAAGAGCGAGACACATATTTGTTTGTTTTTGTTCTAAGACTTAGGTTCTTTGCAAATTTTTAAAGGAACTGGGACCCTCCAAGCAGCGTGGGAATTTATCAAGAGTGTAGTTATCAAAATTGTCCTATTTTTGTGATGTATGTAAAAAGAGGCTGGAAACAAGGGAAACGTGAGCCAAGTTAAAGAACTCATCCGTGGAACTAATATACTGTATGCCCCAGAATTGAAGCTGGAACTCATGCTGGGTAAGTTTGCCTAAGATTTTAACATTTGGTATTTGTTGAAATATGTTTTATCCCTTTGAAAACAGCACGTGTTAGTAAATGTGAATTCTGAAACTAGAATTATCTTAGCAGAGTGTTTTGACTTATTACTGTGGGGCGCTTCACTGAGGAAGTTTTTAGTTGCTCTGGGTTATTTTTGATGTATTTCTCCCTTAGAATGAACTTTGTGGGTGGCAATAAGGAAGCCAGCAATGTGCACAACAAATCTAACAAAAGTTATAAATTAAATCTGCCCTCAGCTCTGCAGACCATAAGACATGTCACGATTCTTTATCTGCTTATATCAGTGCTTTAAACATAATCCATAAACATTTTTTACTTCTGATTTTTTTTTTACTACAATTATATAGTGTCTTAATGCTCAAAAGGAGTTTAGAAACTGTACTTTTATTTTTCTGTTAAGCTTTAAAAGACAACAACACACATCTGTTTCTGCTGACTGTAATTTAATGGGTGTCCTTTCATGTGGACTAGAGGATGCTTTACTGAATGTTTATTATCTTTCTATTTATGAAGTGAATATGTAGGTTCCTCAGACTCGTTGGCATTTTCAGAAGGTCCAAAGTTAGGTATTCAGAAGATTCTGTCCAGCAATAAGCAAAGAACGTCAAGCATTGGTGAGAATCTGGAGTTTTTGTTTAAGCCCATACCAGACATTGTGCTGTGAGCTAGTAGGGGCTACATGGAGAGGAGAAATACAAGATTTAAGTTAGCAAAAACTTTCAGAAGCTGTTTCTACATTCTTAATATGTGCACGCCATGCATCTTCCAGACATTATTATGGGGAATTATATGGGAAAAAAGCATTAATGTCAGCAAAAAGAGTTCTTGACTTTTTGCAGAGGTTACATAGTTACTTAGTAAGAGTCCTTAAAATCAGCAACTGTGCCGATGTGTATGTACAGAGCCAAATTCCACTAGTGTATCAAGTAAATGTGCATAGTGATAACAGCAACTGTTTCATGCTCTTTTCTGCCAATTTGTATGTTGCTTTCTGCTATTTTGTACATATGTGGTATTGATATAACACAAAGACTATCATTGTTGGGCCTTTTGCACTAATATGCTGTAAACAAAGCACATCAGTTTAGACACAAAAACCTTTTGCATCATGTCCATGTATTCTCCAGTTTAATTTTCTAGTGGATGCTTACGTGTAGTTTTTCAGTAGCATTACAGTGGAAAATCCTTAAAAAAAAAACATTTCCACTTGTAGATGCTTTGATTCTCTTTATCTGTAGACAACTGCAAAGGATGCATGTAGGCCATGCAGCTGTAAACCACAGTAAAATCATGTATTCCCTTCCTAAGTAACAGTTTATTCCTTGGGAAGAAATAGTTTTCGCTTTTGCTAGGGGGTTGCACCCCTCTTTCCTCATGTTTTAAGCTTAAATATGTAGGGATCCAATAATTACCTGTACAAACATCTGATATATTATCCCTCAGTATGTGACTACCTCTACACTGGTTTTATGTATCAAAAGTGCTGAAGCATGTCTGTCTTGTGTCATGCATGCCACCTTGACATATAGGACTTGTTTACATGCTGCTAACACATCACCACACCGCCTCTCAAACGCCCACGCTCAACCCACGCTAAAGGTTACCATGCTAGGATTTTAATCTACATGTGAAATGTGCTCCCCTATGTCTTAATCTGTTGAGTCAGCAGTCGGGCTATTGCCCTGCAATTCAGAAAGCCTTGCTTTATCGATTCAATAGGGTTTTAGTTTGTAACACACACACACTGAAAAACATCCACCCATCCACATAGACACATGTTGGTGACTGTTGCAAATGGTGGGAGGGGAAGGGATGTGTGTCAGGCCTCTCGTGATGGGTGAACATCAATCATTGCTTGTCAGCCTCTGCTTTTTTTTTTTTTTTTCCTCCACACCACCCGTCTTCCGCCTCCTCTCACTTTTTTTTCCACCTCACTGATCAGCCTTTGTTTTGAATTGTGTATAAGTGTGTGTCTGACCACAAAGAGAAGACACAGGATTTTGCAGGTGTTATCGTTCTTAGCTGCCAAATAAGTCTTGTGTCGTTTACCTCCAAGTCATGGCAAACGGCATGTATTTTAATAAGTTTTACATGCAATATGTAGTAAAGCTGCATTGCATGTGTATGTGTGTGCCTGTACATTGATACATTGTGCATTAATATATTTAAATTGTTAAGCTCTCTGACTATTTATAAAATATATTTTTGCAGGCACATGTTTGAGACAAAGAGAAATAATCGGTCATTAAAAAGGTAGCAGATATATCAACAATAATGCAATAGAGCAAATATATTTCTGACACAGTTGGTTTAATTAGAATCAGTCCATCATAACTCCAAACATCCATTTCAAATGCATTAATGTTTTTTAAGCTTAATATTAGAAAAGCCTTACTCTTAGCTCAAAATATACTGTATTCAAACAACATACAACAGATCTATCCATAGTGTCTTTACTTTTGTTGCTCTCTGGTTTCTGTGTGCTTCATGTTTAAAATTTCAGTGAAACTGGAGGATAAGAAGACATCCGGAACTAATAGACTTTCCAAAGGCTTGAGGTCAGAATATAACGATTTATGAATCGACCAGGGACAAGTGCTTCGTCTGTTTGTCAGGGAAACATATATTTCTTCTTTTTCCCTTTTTGGAAAAATGGATTTGGCTCTCCACCAATCACTGGGAGCATGTTCTCTTCAAGTTGGGCCAAAAACTACAGCATGCTTCTCTTTCTCTTTTGGTCGTTCTGACTCTATTTGTTATTATGCTTTGTGTTGTGTGGAGAAAGCCGCAGTGTGTCTTATTTGTAATGGGTGCCAGGGGCTGGGGAGAGATGTGTTTTCAATTACCACTTGGTTGAATGACTGATGATAAGACAATCAAGCACTGAACTGCAGCTCAATGTATGTGTGAGGGCATGCGCAACCTTGTTTGTGTGTGTGCAAGCTTGCATGTACAACCTCTATGCGGATGTTTGTGCACACATGCATCTGTATTTCTATAAGATTTTGTCCTCCAATTCCACTTATCTGCTTTCACTTAGTCTTCTTGGGTCAGCAAGGTAATAGCTACTTATGTTACAGAGATAAATGAACAGATCAACTTAGCTTACAGACTTTTTCAGCCAAATCAAGTCACAAAAGCTTAAAATTATTACCTTTATTTATCACATTTCTAAATAATTTTACTGAAAAGAGGAAATTCCCACAAAATTGTGGGACATTAAATGCCAAAATCTTTTTCCAAAACCCAATTAGACAAAATCAACAATGGATGCAATGGCAGAATTAAAAAAAAAATCCTGTCATGACACTATGTAAAGAAGCATCGGTGTTGCTGAGACTTTGTCTCTTATAACGTTTGTGTTATTTGAGGGTAATTGGACACCGCCTCACCTTTTGGGGAAAAAAAGAAAGAAAAGAAAAGGCTTATGAGTAACTTTGAAGAAGAGTAATCCTGAATGAACACATATAAAAAAAACTCTGTTGCTACTACTTATCTTTACAATTCAAGGCCATTCACTGGATTCAAAATGGTGAAGCTACTGACTCCAAAGGCTGCTTTGGTCGAGTGCCAAATCATGTTTAGACATTTATGTAATCAAAGAGGAAAACACAAATCTGACATTAAGTAGAGTTTACTGCTTTTGCTACATGATTGACTATTTGCCAAATATCTTTGTCATTATTTTGTCAGAGTTGGCAGAAGTTATTATGTCTGTTGAAGACAGGAGTAACTTGTGCATGTGTTGTCCAGAAGGGAGATCACCTGACACAGAACATGCTTTAAGCTTTGTGAATATCCTTCTGAGAGGAGTACCTGACAAAGACATCAAAAGTAATCTCTCCTGGCATCACCAGATACATGTACAATTAAAATTTATTAAGAAAGCTCTTAGTCTGTTTTCAATTGAACAGCCTCTATCACAGGAGACAATAAAAAGTGAAACATGATAAAAATATCAGTCTATTGCAGACATTAGCAAACTTCAACCAGTCACATTAATAGTGCTCTTTATTTGGAGCCACAGAATCCAGCTGCCTCGCAAAGTAAATATTACACTGCTGCAATTTAACACTTATTTAGCAATCCATCACTTTTTCACGTCCTGTTGGTGCCCTTAAAGTAATACTACATAAGTTTCCAACCTTAAAACAATGCTTTGTTTTGATGGCATGCTGACATTCATTAAGCCTAAAGTATCATGAGATAGCTAACTCATTGTTTTTAGCATTATGGTATCACATCGCACGCCAGCAACTGGGTATCAACACTGGCCATTTTCAACAAACTCCAAGGCTAGTTTAATTGAGAAAGAAACAAAAGAGGACATTATTGATGGAGGAGGAAAAAATGGAAAATGATAGACCAAGGGTCAGTATCAGACTGATTTTACTGGCTGGAGAGAGCTCAGAGAAGAGACAGGATGCAAGACAGATGCTGAATCGGCCACAGTTAGGGGACGCCAAAGTGTAAAAATCTGCCAAAGTTCAGTGGTGCTGTTTTATAACAACAACACTCATTCTTTAAGACTCACTAAAAAACAGAACTTAGCTAGACTAATGTTTTTTTTCTTTTTTGTTTTTTTGTGCCTTTGCTGTCACAAAGTCACAAAAATTGTAAAATTAATATACTCTGAAAGCTCAAAAAATGTTACATGCCTATGTTTTATTTTGCAGATTGTAACATGTTTATGCTTTACATTATGTGGAATTTATGTTGTACAGCCAACTAGTTTAAAATACGATGTTGAGATTCAAAGACAATCAATGAATACTGATAACTCTTCATTTTCCAAAAAAAAAAAAAAACAAAGGTTGATAGAAATTGCGAAATGTCAGACACTGAAAAAATGTATGTTATCATTGGATTGTACAGCTGCATTGCGTGTGGATGAAAACATGTGCACTGTTTAGCAAATATGTACAAGTACATTATGGCAAATTCCAACTTTTGCCACAAAATGCTGCGAATTTATTCCTATATACTTCTACCTTATAAAAGTAGAGGGTCCTGCTCAGTCCCTGTTTCTCAGTGAGGCCTAGAGTCTGCTGCTATCTGAATTGCCAGTACACAGATGGAGCTTATGAATGATTGATCACAGGTGATGTAGTTTGCAGCCCACCTGTCACTACTCTAATGTGAGTTGCAAGAGAATAAATTATCTCTATGTCTCTCTCTCTCTCTCTCTCTCTCTCTCTCTCTCTCTCTCTCTCTCTCTCCCTATATATATATATATATATATATATATATACATATGTGTGTGTAGTGGCTCCATTTTCCTTCTATGGCCAGAATCAAAACAATATAGGAGTCCACATTGCATTTTAATGAAGAAAAAATGTGTTATCTATGCTGTACGAAATCTTTATTAAAGAATACTCCTTTTAAACCAAAAAATCATACAGTTATAAATGTCATTTTTACTAAGAGGTCTAGACAGTAGATTGTGTCACTGAAGAGGCTGATCATAATAATAAAACAAAAGAAAAACAACAGTTTTGTCATGTGCTGTATTTAGTGCCTTTGGTGACATGGAGGAAAACATAATGTAAATTTTTTTTATTGTTATTATTTACATTCAAACCTTTTTAATAAGAAGACTTGAATCAATTGCTCAGACCCTACCTCCACTGATTCCAGTCCTCCTCTCAAACTACAACAGTGACCCCTAGTGTGGCTGCTTCCCTGAAGACCTAAGAGCAAGGCTCAGCATTCCCACTGTTGAGCTGAGTCTTGTGTGCCTCATTGTCAGAAAATACACTCAGACTCCACTCTGTTATGGTTTCTTTAATAAATACATTGCAGCATTCATGTTATGGCAGAGTACCATGTTTGCACCTATAACATTTTCAGTAGCTGCAGGTGGTTTTGTTGTAGCTGTACGCAAGTCAGAACAGGATTTCCAAATAATGTTGAATGTTTGTTTTACACAGCTTGCAAAACCAGATGGATAGAGATCAACACTGGAAATACTGGGAAATTTATGTGCCGTTGGAATGTGTTTTGGAAAACTTAAAATCAAATTGCATTCTTGCAGATTTCAACTAAATGTTTTTTTAAACTAAAACAGATGAGATGGAAGACTTAAGCAAAACTAAAAATATGTTATTTTATCTATCATTATGCACACAAACAAGATAAGCACAAACACACATACAGTCTGCAATGCAGAAAAATGTTGTATAATTTCCTAAAGCATACTTTCTAGATGATGGAGATTTAATAGAACTGATCCTGCAAACTGCATTTCCTTCCTAGATTATAAATCTCTTAATACACATTCATAAATATACTGGATGCACCTGCACACATGCAGATCCAAAAACAACAAACTACTACTACAAATGCCAACCAACACCAAATCACTACATCTCAGAAACTCTTACACACATACACACATACTTGTTCCCCATCAGCTAGGCCCTTCAGCCTCAGGCTCTCCACAATGAAATTTTCATGCAGCCATATGGAGGAGTATTGGTGATAGAGATTTACTGTCAGGGCTAGACGTCCCGCTGGAGAAAACAAGGAAGCTTGAACATATTGGCTTCTGTAAATCAGAAGGAGAGGAGCTCCTGGATTTGCCCACTGCTGCAGCTGACTATAAGTCTTAGCAGAAAAAGAAGGCTCTGTGCTTGTGTATCGGTATTCAGTGTGTCTGTGTTGTGCAGTGTTTTTTTTTTTTTTTCTCAAAGTTCACCTGAGGAAGTATTGGTGCAAAACAGTGCAGGTGTTGACCCCCATTCTTTTTCGAGGTATTGAGAAGGAAATAGAGGAAATGGAGCTGGTAAATTGACCACAAACTTTAGAAAAACAATCCATCGCACAAAGAAAGGTCACTATTATTGAAAGAAGAATAACACAGTGATGCAATGCATTCTCTGAATCTCTGTGAATGCTGTGTATGTATGTGTATCTATGCACATTTGATAAAAGAGCCATGGCTTCTCTTGTGTAGCATTGGTAATAAATACTAATGACAGGGCAGCAAGAACAAAGAAACTACATGCAGGTTGTTTGTATTGCCAAATTCCTTCACATTGTTATAGAATTTCAGCTTAGCTTTTAGCTTATCGTTTTAACTAGACACTAAACCTGCTGGCGCTGTTCAAAGTCTCACAATTTTTTGACAAACTTGAATTCAAATTTTTAAAAAGTACAAATATACAAATCAACACAAACACAAGAAATTTTCAGCCAGTCTTGTAAAACCATTTTGTGGGTGTACACATCCCTCCTGAAATTATAGGTCATTACTTACATCTCAAGTTTTCAAAGCTTGATTAACATTATACATGTCATCAAACATTTTACATGTCGTAAAGTGTTTATCAGCCTTGAGACTATGGCACACCAATGATTTCTTTATTTTCTTGTTTTCATTCAGTCTTTCTCATTTTTTTTAACCTTTTTACTTTAAACTTGATAACTAAGTGGTTTAGGGTTTTTTATGAAAGCTGCTTGGAAAGGATTGGATTGGAAGGAAATTTCCTCACATTTTTGTCCAGAATTATATTTTGATTTCATTGCACATTTGCTGGTTTCTAACATATAAACGTATATGAACCAGTAGTCACAGCAGTTAACTACTGTCAAATATTAGACATCACAGCAAGCTCTGACATCAAAATGACAACATGTTGATGCCATTGGTTTTTCATACCCTTAAAAATGACCGACAACAGTGTTATCTAAAGTGGAAAATTGGAAATACAGCTCAAATAGCAAAAAAAAAAAATGCAGGTTTTAGTTACAGTCAATAGCACAATGACATTTTACTAAAACACCTTGTTCTGGTTGGGTTTAGGTACTGTAATCATAGTTAGGATTAAAATACATCATTTGCCAAATTGCATTACTTGGATGTCATTTTACACATTATAGTTCAAACATTATTACAGGTTGTTTGGGTTACTTTTGGGAGGATGAAAATAAAATGGCAATATGCATTGAAAGAACTGTCACTGACAACAACAACAGCTGAAATACAAAAAGTGAGTGAGAAAAAAGGATAGTGAGCATAGAGTTGAGTAATGTGGCAAGTTATACTGTTTGTGCACAAAAAACTACTTTCCCTGTTAAGTCACACCACAAGATCAATCTTATTTCAGAGAAGTGTTTGGATCTCAGAAACTATTCTTTTCTCCAATATCTGAACCTAAATGCTCTAAGACGGATCAGTGAGCAGCAAAAATGTGAACCAGATTCCCAGTGTTTCAGAGTAGGAATGCTGAGGGGGATTATAGCACATGGCTGTCCTTTGATACTCTTGTTAGCATTCATACATGCTAATGAGTGGGCTGTGGATGCATGGATGGTTAAGCAAAACAAGTAGGCTGAGTGATGACAGTTTAATGAGCCTGTGGGTTAAGAAAGGAGATTTAAAGAGTTGAGGTTGATTAGAATAATAGAGAAGGTTATATGTGTGTCTAGATTTTAGATGCAAGCAATTACATCTGCTGGTACCATGAAAGCTCTGCGTTGCTGTAAATGGCCTAAAGCTTGGAAATCTCTACATGATGCTAACTAGTAGTTAGCTAGCTAACAAATCACGTTCTAATCACTGACATATTTAGTTAAAAATTTTGTGAGTGTCTGTGTTATTTTTTATTTTATCATCCAGTTAGCTGAGCTGTAGCTTGGTATGCTACTGTAGCGGCTATAGCCTTTGATTTAGATTCACTGAATTTGGATGGTATTAACAAATTTGTTAGGGTTTGTCACATTGCAGCCATCTTGGAGATGCAAACTTTTTCTCCTTTTTCTTTTATTTATTTACTTACTTTTATGAAAAAGAGAAAAGAAAATAGAATTATCTTACTGAGTACAACAACCTTAAATTATCTGTTGCACCCATGAGAAGTTTGATGTCTATAAGTGAAAGGAATTGTCCTATCTCCTTTGGCATATACACTAGACCATTTTCTTTTTTATTTATTTTTTCCTTTTTAACTAAATGAACTGTCTTCCCACAGTTCCATGCCAATGCAACAGCATTTCACTCATATGACTGGAATTTATGCCGAAAGCATAAAAGGGTGGGACTGAGTAGATATTCTTTAAGGTATATCTCATCTTTTCAAACCTGGCAAATTCAGTGAAAAAATAACAAAAGAAACTTAATACAAAGCAAAGTAGCTAGACATCCACATCCACACAATATCTCTTGAGTAAATCTGTTCTCTAATGCCTATCTGCCCATTATCTATAGATGGTGAGTATTTTGCCCTTTTTCTAAAAATTTATTAAGAAATTCAACTAGTTTTATGTGACCAGAGACCTTTCCTGTCACTTTGCTTTAGCAAAGTAGAGGAATAGAGCCATACTTTTTAACAGTTTAAAAACTGACAATGTGCAACTGTTCTCTTCCATGGCTACGAATGTGATCTTTTTCCAGACTTATTTCTCACATAACCTATTGCGTCACTTATTTTACTTTTTTTTTAAAAAAACAGTGACCTCACTCTTGTGAATTCAAACTAAAAACTTGTCCATACAAGGACTTACAAGAACATACAAACACTCTCCCACACAAGCAAACCCAAAACTTGTGAGCAAAGCAAATTATATTTAATTGGATTATTTCATGTCAAAATGCTCTGTTCTTTCTGGTCTACAATCTCTCTCTCTGTCTCTCCCTCTGAACTGAACCTGAGTCAGTGCCAGGGTCAGGGGAGCAGCGTAAACATCCAGGTCTCAGCTCAGGGCCTGCCGCTACAGACCCCACAAGGCCCCCAGCCTTAACCTCAACCAGCACATTCCCTCCTCGTCTCTTGAAGACCACAACAATCCTGTCTTTGTCGGCCAGTGATTGATGACACAGAAGAATTTCATTCATGACCGCCTAGTGTTTTTGGGTTACCGTGACGACCAGGTGAAAACAGAGTGCAGTGGGGGTATTGAGTTTCCCAACCTTGATCACAAGGGAAGAGTTAACAAAAAAAAAAAAAAAAAAAAAAAAAACATAGTAGAAGCAACACTGGAGAGATCACTGTAGAAGTTAAACAAACAGCCATTGCTGTTATCTCAGAAGATAAGCGCTGGGAATGATCTTGTTGATTGTTCTCAGGTCCAGTCAATGCTGAGATCAGCGTCTGACGTTCCACACAGGTGATATGAAATGGACCATTTCCTTTTTTGGATTTTTTTTGGGGGGGGTCAAGATGAAGCTTCACTTAAGTCATTTGAGACCATAATGTCCTTTATGATAAATAATTTAAGGTTTAAACATTTTCTATTGAGTCATTTGGACTCCAAAGCAAAGTCCACAAATGTGTTCATAGAATCAAGCACAGGAAAAAAAAAAAGCAAACATCACTTATCAACATAAGTTACGGCTGTGTCATTTACCCCAAACATGCACATACACACAAATATTATGCATTTGAACATGCATGCACGTACACTCACACTAGGCAGACTCATTTAATGGATATAGCAAGTTGGTAAAGTGCACCATTAAGTGAGCCGAGAGCCAGAGCGTAACAAAGCTCTGATGCAATATTCATGCCCTCTCATTCTGATCTAATGCTGTTTTCTTCCATTTCAAAGCAATAGGTTTGCACAAAACATGTCCCTTTAAAGACTTGTGAAGTGAATGTGGAGATTTCCTTCAAACACTTGATTACTTTATTTTAAAGAGAGTAATAAGGGATTAGCCCATCAGTTAGACATAAGCACATTAAATTAGTGAGGTCTGAACAAGTTAAGTGTTCAGCAGTCTTCTCACCCAAAGAGACAACACAGAGTTGGACATGCTGGAAAGACACGTCTTTAGCTTATTCTGGAAGGATTGAGGCATTAATGTTAGCCAAATCAGAAAAACACAGAGCTGACTAATTGAGCACACTTGACAAACAGATATTTTGTGTCCATCAAAATACAATTTATGCCAATCTTATCAGTTTCTATATGCTACATTTAGTTTGCAATTCAACTGTGCAAATCGGTCACGCAAATTGGAACTGGATGTGACTAAGAAAAGATGTTGTTTTTTTTTTGTTTTTTTTTTACTTGTGCACCAACATGCACTAGCTTAGCTGTGCAAAAATAACATAAACAGAGCACAAACCCCTTACTAAGCATTTCTGGTTGAAAATGCATCTTTCTGAATCATTCTTTTAAACATCACAGCTGCGTTTGACACTATATCACTGAATTGTGGCTCAAACCATCTAAATGCAACAAAGGATTTGCTCTACAGTGGTTTAGGTCATATCTGACGGGCATTTTTCAGTCAATCAAAATGATCATTTTTCCAGCTACAACCCCTCTTACATGTGGAGTTCCTCAAGGCTCCACCCTAGGCCCTGTGGTGTTTCCTTTATAAATGTTGATCAATTTTTATTAAACATAATATCATCTTGCATTGATTTTCTAAAAATACATATGACAAAATGTGTATCTTTCTTAATACAAGACACTTGGCCTTAGCCAGAAAAATACAGCTAATGCTAATCAAGACAGTAACTTAATCAAACAAAATGTCAAATTAAACAGAAGCAAAAGAAAAGCATGATATAGCACAAACATTTTCTATAACTTTTAATTAGGAACAAGTAACGAGTCCAGATAATGGAGTGGCAGTCACAGGGCCTGTAACCTTGAGAATTTAGGTTTTACCCTACCTTTGGGAAGCAACTCTTCCATTTCATGGTTTTATTTACTCTTTCATTTACTGACTGTCACGGTTATTACTTTCCATTTAGGCAACATATTTGCCCAAGTGCAAGTATATTTGGACTCTAAAACAGCAACAAGCATGTCGGCTAGATTTTGGAAAGCTTTGTGGTCAGGTCTCAACTACAATATTTCATTGTGCTTGAAATACACAGTATCACTATACCGCTGCCTTCTATGGAAAGCTGACACTTAAGCGTACCCTCTGCATTGCAGAATATGATGGTATCAGAGTGAGAACAAGCTGAGATAACTGAGTATATTAGTGAGAGAAAGTTTTTGACATATATGTCTAAAGTAAGACATAGAAGCTCGCTGGAGTTTTTGCCAAAAGTAAAGAATTTAGCCGAAGAGTTCAAATTAAAAGGAAAAAAAAAGAATCATTTTGTTTGATTGCTAAGATTATTTCCAGTCAGTGTGTGTATAATATTGAGAGCTTTAACAGAAAAAAATGTTAGATATACAATAGATAAGAGATTTTCTGTCTCATTTTAGAAAAAGGTTTTTTAAAAATGACACTGAATTCCCACAACATCAAAAGTAAAAGCGATTCTGGCTTTTATCCTGGAGGACAAAGTAGAAAACATGCAGGTAACTGGCCAAACCCGCTGTAACCATACAAAAACAAAAGCCTTTTAGTAACATATAGATATGCAGCTAATAAAGCACTCCAGCATAACTTAGGCCTTGTCTGCCATGCAGTAATTTAATATATGAAAATGCTTTATATCCTCATCTGAGCTCCCATCCAGGTATGAATTATTCACCTCAGCATGGCTACTCCATTAGGTACTGTGCCTGCCACTTAGGCTGATGCTCCATGGCTCTGTGAATACAGAGACATTAAGCTTCTAACTCTAACACACATAAACACACTAACGTGCAGTTACACTTAGCCCAAATGCACAACTGAATGCACATAAACGTAATCTTTATATATAAATAGAACACAAATACATAAATGGTGCATTAACACAGTTTCTCAACACTCACTTGCACAAACATTCATGGCAAGTGATAAAGGTATTAAACAAAGACTGTACTCTCACATGTGTACTGACACCCACAAAAACCAAACAGTGTCTTCTTCCTCTACTGTAATCAGTGCTACGTTGAGATCATCTCCACTCCCAACAGTGTACACAGTGTAATGTATCACTCTAGAAGCCCTGTCATTATTGACTTCCCTCTCCGTTTAAAACACCTCTCCTTTATCAGCGGTTAGTTGTTATCAGCTGTTTGTTTTGCACACAAACCACAGGCAGTGCAGACTGAGAAGTAAGGAAGCAACCTCTGGCAGACCAGACTGATGATGACAGCTTTACAGCCTATGATTGGAATACAACTGTCAGTTATGGCACACAGCACGTAAAAGTAGACACTCTTGAACTCACTTTTGATCAAACTGGCAACCGGCCACATGGGCAAACAACTAAATAGAAAAGCTTGTGTGTGAATGCACAGTAGGTTGAATTATTTCTCATAATTTACCTAAAGTACAAAGGAAAAAAGAACCTCATAGACATTGTACTTGAACATTTGAAACGTACACATAAAAGTTTCTGCGGGAATGAAAGTTAAATTCTCAAGAGACAAATGCTAGAATGCACATTGTGTGTGGCACTCTGCTTGTAAACTAAAGACTGCATATGTGGTATTATGGAAAATACAAAGGGAATCATCTGTTTTATAAATGTGGAGTTGCAGCACAAACATAATGCCATAATCATACTTGCAATGCAATCCTAAAATTTTCTGAATATTACCCAGAGGAGCTGTACAAAAGAACAATTTCTGAATGAGTTGAATTGAACATTGTTCATAACATATCATTTACCTTCATGCTTCTTAAAGACTAAGTCTATCTAATCTAAATGACTGAGGAAGGTAAAAGTCTGAATTTACAGCAAACAACTGCACAAAAACCAGTGGAGTCCAAAAAAGGTTCTTTGATTAGTAAAGTTAATTATTTAATTTAAATGATTCATTGTTAGACAAATTCTTGTAGTGGTAAGAGAGTAATTGCTTCTGACAAGCCACCTTCAGGACTATGACATACTTATATCATA
The DNA here is from genome assembly GCF_017639745.1 of Melanotaenia boesemani. Lineage (NCBI taxonomy): Eukaryota > Metazoa > Chordata > Actinopteri > Atheriniformes > Melanotaeniidae > Melanotaenia > Melanotaenia boesemani. Next base: position 25,583,030 of record NC_055697.1, on the reverse strand, counting down.
CTCTCTCTAAGAAGTCTGAACATGTCTGATATGAATCTGTTTCTGTTTGGTTCCACATTTTGTGAAATGTCTCTTGATGTTATCTGGAGGTTACAAATGTATATGGCCTGTGGCAGTCTTTCATAGCTACCTGGAAAAACTTTGATAACTTACTGTATCACTCTGCACACCCAGTACTTGGTTGAATTTTCAGGAGTCCTTGCAATAGAATTATTTAAATATTTGGTTTGCTAAATTATTTTACATGAAAATATCCAGCAACAGCTACAAAAATGTTTTATACCTATAAATTTGCTTTTTGAAGAGAACAAAAACTTTTTCCCTTAAGTCAGTGATTAACTTTCCTCCCGTCTGCTGGGAGCCCAGCATGCCTCTAGTTCCAATAGCATCGGTAGTGTGATGCATTACACTTCATACTCATTATGGCCACCGAGGGCTTTCCAACAGCTTGCGCAGTCCGCGGTGAGTCTGCTCTCCTGTAGTGCTTGAAGGGTTGGGCACTGCTGCTAGCAAGCACCAGGTGTGAGGAAAAACTTGAACTCCCTTTTCCCCCTTCTTGTACCACCACATGGATCTCAGAGCCAGAATTGCTTTATTTACATCAGATACAAATGCACAAGGAGCTAAAATGGGTTTATGTTCCAGGTCACAAGTGCAAAATCTGCTCAAGCCTCTCCCCTTGTATCCTCCATACCGCAGCATTTAAACTGCTTGAAAATGCTGTTGCACATGTAATTGTAACTTGTAATGTATTGTTGATAACAGAGGAAGTGGAGCAGATTTTTTATAGGTTGTAAGACATTGTTTTACAGCTATGCACATTGAGGAGCTATTTTTTTAAATCAGATTGTCTAAAAATGAAGAGAAATAATGTACTGTATCTAAACAATCTATTTTAATTTAACTTATTCAAATCAGTTGCTTTGTCTTATATTTAACTATTAATATCATATTAATATCAGTCCCATTTCATTCAAAAACTGAGTATCCCGTGGTTTATGTGTATTATGTAACCTTTACAGGTTAAATGTTAAGATAGAAATCTTTCACATTTATCAGCTATTAAAACAGATGTAATTATGTCAGGGAAAGCTATCAAGCCTGGAGAGGACTGTGGGTTTTGGGTGAAAAAGAGCTGTAGCCTCAATCCACAGTATCACCCCATGAAACATGCATGCAATCAACAGGGTCATAGCTCCACCAACAGTCTCCAGCCAGGCTCATCCATCACAGGGAAACTGGATCTGCAGGGGCCTCCATTTTGGCTTCAGTGCTGACCAACCCACCCGCACAGAACGGTCCATCAGCAGCATGCTAACACTAACAAGACTGTGCAGCAGCAATACGATACGTGATAAGCTTTCTTCCTACAGCTCTTGGACTAGTTCCAGTCCCCTTTTTTCCATGGTTTTAACTCTTCTCATCAACCTCCTGGTTTCATACTAAAAGGGATTGCCTCAGCTTCGAAGAGGTGGTGACTGAAATGCCAGTGGCTGTAACATTAACGTGACATGGTGTAAAGATTTCAAAACGGAAACCAAAGTATGGCGCGGCATGGGCTGTAATATTTCAACATGAAACCCAGCTCTCATTAATGTGGTCTGTGTTTTGAAAGGCAAAGTATGGTTCATTTCATACCCAGTTCTTTCCCTTGTTCAGTTCAAATGAGTGGAGATCAGTTTTGGACAGTGGCAATGTGTTCCTATGGGCACATCTCCTTAAAAAAATGTGGTCAAAGTCACAACAAATTGTGTGGTTGCTGATGATGGATTTAAAAAATAACTAACAATGGTTTGTTATCTTTTCCTAAAGTTAATGCGCCTGTCTTTTTGAATTTCACTTGTGCTGTTTCAACCAAATCCTACTCTCTTCTAGTTTAGTTGCATTCTCCCTTTTAATGTAGTGTGTATCAATTTCCTCTTTTCCTCTCCGTCACTCCCCCTTTGACAGCTTTATTCGCCTTGTCAACGACCAGGCGTTATAAATTTGTGCCATCTATGCTTAATGTTTATTCTTTGTAAGAGAACTCCCCGTGACAAACCAATAAAAACTAGATTTACTGCTCACTGAAAGCCACACGGAGGATTATCACAAAATTCCAGCACTGCTTCATTTGCTTTCGCTGGCCTATCCATATGCCATAGATGCACACATTTATGGTGCACATGCTTACTCGGCAAAGGTAATACATTTCAATATGCCTGTTAATCCTCTTCCCAGGCATCGGAAATGGCCGAGCCCTTAAATCAGTCTCAACGCCAGACTCGGTGTGGTGGGGAGAAGAGCTGCTGTATCCAGTGCCCCTGGCTGACCCTTTTTAAATAGGATGTCTGGATGTGTTATGGGGGCTATTGTTTCCTATAAACATCTAGCACTGGGGCAATAACAATCGCATCAGGCCAAATGAAGTTATCTGAGAATGGAATTAAACTCAGTGTGACCCCACTGTCTGCTCGGCTCACAGGCCCTCCATTAATAATGCTTAATCTAATCAAGGAGCTAAGATGGATGGATGGGAGGCCTGCATGTGTGAGTGTGTGTATGTGTGTGCATGAGGGTTTTTAAAGGGGACTTAATGACCGCACATATGCATGTGTCTGTACTTGCATTTATGCTTGAGTTCCTAAGTTCTTGGGCTTTTTTTTTGTTTGTTTGTTTTTTTTGTTTTGCTTTGCTTTTTTGTTTTTTTTGTTTGTTTTTTTGACCATTTATGCTGATGTGTCTACAGCTTTTTGGGCATGCATTTGTGCATGGATGCCTTGTGCATACACACAAATAGTTGTATGTTTTATTTTTCCATGTCTGTATACGTGTGTTTTTCAAAGGAGCAATGACAGGCTCTACGCTAGAGCAGTGTTCTTTGTTTCGGGTCCCTACCAGATCTTTGCTTGCTGCACCACATTAATGAACACAAGTAAAGACAAAGGAGGAAGAAGAAGAAGAGAATGTGTGTGTGCTCATGTTCCTGCTGTTCCAAACAGTGAAAGAAGGCACATAAATGAAGACAGTGAAAGTGGGGACAGATAAGAAGGGGGAACAGATAAAGGAGGGTGGAAGACGAGAGAGAAGGGACCACCACATGGTTTCATCCTCTCTATCTCATTCTTGGCAAAGGCATGCCCTTGTAACTGATAGACAAATAACCCTACTGTGACTGATAAAGCCTGGTTACAGATGGAGAAAAGTGGGAGACAAAGACAGAGAGAGAGGAAATTAAGAAGGGGGGGGGGGGGGTTGACTCACAAAAACTGGGAGGGAAAAGAAAGTAAAGGAGGGATGAAGGGAGGGATGAATGGGGCAGAGAGGGTGGATGGTGCAGATATCTCTGAAGTTGAATAAAGTGCAGACAAGGAGAGGGATTGGGCGAAGGAGAAAGGAGACAGAATGAATGAGGAACAAGGAATGATGGAACCGAACAGACACTACTCATTCATTTTGAGAATGCTCGATGATAACATAACATCTGAAATGACCACAACCTCTTAATACCGCGTTGCTGCAAGTCATTGCAGCTGCTTTTACAATGTGCTCAAACTCCTGAATCTAGGATCTCGGTCTTCAGTGATGCATGGCCTGACCCTGAGGGGTCAGTTGTGTTAAAAGATGAAAAAGTGTAATATTAAGCAAACAAATAAGAATATACAGAAACAGTTCACAGATTCTCTACCTTTTCTTTCCCAATGCCACTCTGTCCTGGCTGTTGTCAATAATCTGCTATACTAGTGGCTTATTAGAATCATGCTTGACTGGATTGATGTGGATTTTACAAATGGCTCTTACCTCTTTTGTTTCTAAATAGGAGGATATAAAATATCACTTGTTGCTGAAGTGTCTTCAAACATCACTTTTCCTAGTTTGCCTTTTAGAGTTAAAGAGCTGTAGCTGACTGAATCTGCAGATGTTTTTTTTTTCTTTTTTCAAGAAAACGGCTTTGAGCTTTGGGAGTTAAAAATCTTCCAGTGACATGGAACCCATCTGGAATTTCTTCTGCATAACTCAACTCATTTTACTGCATAACTTTTATTGGTAAAAAGTTTTAAGTGCTATAGGGAATTGTTTAATGTAGAGTATAATTAAAATAATTAGAGAATTGTCTCAAAATGTATTATGGAAGTAATTATATATTTGTTTAAAAAAAAGTCCAGATTTAATTAAAAATTGAGAATTTTTTTCAGTTTTTTAAATGATTCAACATGATAATTTTATAAAAACTGACGGAAAGTGAGAGTGGTTGTTTTGAAAGAGTATGTCAGTGTGAGAGAAAAAGGGTAGAAAATACAGGAAAGAGAAAGATTTAAAGATGCTGAAAAAATAAACAGGAAGTCTGGGGATGGACATAAAAATTGCATGAGTTTAAAGACAGTAAAACAGAGAAAACACAGATAAGAGAGTTTAAAAGTTACTGGAAAATTGTTGCTATACTAATAATCTGATTATTGTTACTCAAATTGCCAAAAAAATGATTTTGTTTTTTCCAGAGAGAGCAGGAGTGGAAATTTCTAAAAGAGATGAGTGGTTTAAAAAGTATTGGCAAAGACTTTTTTTTCTCTCTTTGACTATACATGGTAGATGTTAAATTTCTCCACAAAATAGAGAAACAATTTTAGAAAGTTTAAATGTCTCTGATGACTTTCAAATAGCAAGTGGATGTGTTTTTGTCTTTCGCTTAAAGAAAAGCCTGAAAGCATTTTGTTGGTCAGACACATAACTGAGTGCACACAGCCTGATACATCATGACCACACTGCACTGGTTTTCAGTGTGTAGGGTACTCCTAAAGGACCATTTTTGAATATCCAAACTTTTCTGAGATCTTAAGATAACAAACTACTGACTCTTAGCCATTGGCATATAGAAAAATGCCACCGAAGTTTTCTATTATATTCTGTTGCATGTCCTAATGCCAAACCATGATGTTTCCTCAACTTTAACCAAGTATTTTAATGCCTATCCTTAAACAAATATTTTTAATGTATCACAAAGGGTTAGATGGAACAGGGAAACAGTTTTACAGTTAAACATAATATCATACCACTTATCACAACTTGTATAGACTACTTGCTGTAGTCCAGCTCTATAAGGACAACTACGTATCAGTGTGTCAAAATATTAAGCAAATCCCCATCACACATCCAGCCTTACTTTTATGTCTCTTGGTGTAAATGTGGTTCTTGCACAGATAATCAGATCAAGACAAAAACTGAAGTCATGGTATGTCAAGGTGGAAATGCAGCTTTCTTGTTTCTGCCAGTTCATCTGTCGGTCTACAAAAGTTATGTACTGCAGCTGACTCTCCTCAATCTCTCAGTTCCTCAGCTGGTTTATATTTATGAGGTTTTATCTTTATATGACCACTCCTTTTTTTATTAGATTTTGTTTCAGCTGTGAACTGTGTTGGGAGTAATGGACTCTTCCCTCTTTCATGAGAACACAGTTACTATTGACTGTGTGATCAGGTGCATGTATACGACGCAGCAGGACTTAAAGACATATAATACAGATTCACCCTAAGTAAACACCTGTTTACAATATATATATATATATATATATATATATATATATATATATATATATATATATATATATATATATATATATATATATCATAGGCTGTTTGCTTTCACAGAAATAGCTTTTTAGTGTATTTTACATTAAATTAGTGTTTCTTAACCCTGGTATTTGGGACCCCCTTACCACGCATGTTTTAGATGTTTCTGTACTTAAACAAACATGACTGAAATTAATAGAACTTGACAGGCAGTTGAATTAATCTGAATCAGGTGTGCTACAGTTGGAAACATTTTAAACATGCAGGGCAGGGGGTCCCAAGAACTAGGATTGAAAAAAAACTGCATCAGATAACCACCTTAGTTGTAATATCAGTTAAATTAATAATTATCTGCTTTGAGCAGATAGACAAAACCTGGTTTGTTTTCAGTGCCAGGCATATAGTCTCATGTAATGTTAACTTCAACATTAAGCTGTAATACATTAGTGTTTGATTAGCATGTTGTCTTCCAGCTAGCTGAGATCTCCAATGGTTGACAGAAACAAACAACAACAATAATAAGTTATTATCAGCACTCTGGAAACTTATTATTAACAACTCTAATAGACAGCAGGCTTCTGGTATTTCATCGCAAAAACAAAATACAAAGGAGTTTCATTGTCTTAATTGCAGTAAATATTGTTTTAATTACACAGAACTGAAAATCACAGGAGGTTTATGGCTTAAGATCAGATGATGCAGCACCAACTTATGTGCTAGGGCTCGGTCCTGGACAGCCCTGGTCCCAAATTAACCCCTCTATGCAGATGTCCTGTTTTTATGGTGCATGCTTATTTCTTTTATTTATTTACTTGCAATCTTTCCTTCACTAGCACATTCATATTCCCAACTTATCAGTCAATGATGAGGGATTTTCACAGCAGTTTTAGGTGTGCAGGGTACCCAGCTACAGTCTAAATTGCTCTATGACTGCATATTGTTATCTCTCTGTGACAGCTACTGCTTAATTAGGTGTACCAGTGGCACAAGATAACAAGAAAATGTCATTCTAATCAGCGAAGTTATCAACATGTAAAACAGAAGGTCTTGATCACCAGTCATTATTTTGATTTCCTTAGTTGTACTACTGTATTACTTTGTTAAGCACAAAAGTACTTATTTAACATTGCTCATTAAAAGAACAGGTTTAAAGTCATTGAAAACACCATGGTTATGTGTTACAATACAAATCAAAATACATTTTGATAGTTTAAAACTTTGTTAACATTATTCGTGTTGCCATGGAAATGTGTCCTACAACAGTAAACTCTGGAAATCCTGCATGTCCAAAAGAGATGTTAAACAATTTACAGTCATGAAAATAAATGGAAATTGGAGTTCATTTAAGTATCACCAATAAATCATATCAATGGCATTTAACGGCCTAAAGACAAGCAGCCAAAACAGTAAAGCAGCAACATGCTCGATACCATTTCTGGTTACAGCAAACCTCTTAATCTGCACTGGTAGTAAATCCATTAAAGCACTACGTTACAACAACATACTTCCTCTGTTAACATGGACATAATGTCAGTTGTATGTGCGTGTTATGTTGACTTGATGCTGTGAGGGACAGATGTAGACCAGACACACCTAAGGAACCTGGGAAAAATGGCTTTAACAGGCTGTGCACACTTTTGTTGCCGTGTAAGCAGTGCCTGTCAGATTATCTCTTTTTTGCAAGATAACACAAATAAAAACAAATATTCCCATGTCTTCCCCATCTTCCCCATACGAGTCTTCATGTGTTCAAGATTTTATGTACCGATTTAAGAATAATTTTGGAAAGGGGGAATCTAAAGTCAAAAATAAAGGGAAGAGGGATAAGAAAGGACATGTGGCATTACAAAAGCAAGTCTATGTAGCTGAAAAAGGCATTCCAGCAAGGCTACTGGGGTCAAGACATGAAGAATCAGATAAGCTCACCAACCAGCTCACCTTGCTGTTGCTTGTTCTGCACTCAGCCTCTTTTTCCACTTTCCCTCTTCCTCTGTCTGACATAAACAACTCTAATTTACGACCAATAATATCCTGATTCAATCATCTGATTGATTTTGGACTTGTGTCCCACTAATAAATCTCAGCTCTTCTTCTCTTATTGAGTCCTCCATCGGATCCCTACACTCCCCTGCCCAAACACACACACACAATCATGTACATGCATGTGCGCACACACAAATAGACACACACACACATATATACACACACTCACTTATATATAGTCTAATGGTATTAGAAAATCAAAGTCTCTCATTTTGTCTTAGTATATCCGCAGGGCCTGGTAATAGATCTGGCTGTACTTATATCCGGACACGGGCGGAGGCGGTGAGGATGAGGAGGAGAAAGAGGAGGAGAAAATGGAGGAGAAGAGGAATATAGACAGAGTGAAGGCACAATTATGGGGAAGAAGATGAAAAGGGTAGAAAGAAGAGTAAATGGAGAGCACAAGAGCAGCAGATACAGAAAGTTAATAGGGATATGTGGGGCTCAGTAAGTGTGGACTAAGGCTGAATTTGCAGAATTAGGACATCTTTATCTGGTCGACAGCAGAGGGACAGGAATAGTAAACCACAGCGGGTGATGGTCATAACATTTTCTGCTCCAAGATAGGCTTTAATCTGCTGTGACCTTAACCCCAGGCCACTGTAAATAGAAGTATCATCTAAATACTTTTATGGTTAAACTGGGATAAAGTTACTGTGAAAAATATTATGATAGGCAAGTGTGAAAGCTGATTTTGTCTTTTTGTCTTTATACTGCAAAAATAACTATAGTTTTAATCATTTGCATTTTTTAAAATCGTATATCACATGATCAGATTTACAAAGAGGATATGTGTGCAATTTACAGTATTCGTCCCATTGTAATAATTATCCTTCATCCAGGGTTTACGAAGCAATTTCATTTGATTAGATCCTCGTTTTCTGAGATAAAGTTGTCATCTTCATAAATCTTCACTATGTTCCACATAAAACACCAAAAATCACCAGAACGATGTAAATAGCAATGGTATGAATAATACTTTGATATGAAATGCATTAAAGAACAACAGTAAATCACAAAGGAAGCATCTGTTTGACTCACAAAAAGGACAGTATGGGTCATGCATCCATTTGTTTAACCTTCATGTTTCCCTTTGCAGTGTTCTTCAATTAATAAACATCACAAGTAAATTGTTTAATGATGTGATATTTAGTAGTTTTCAACTAGTTTCCATGTCTTGTACTTATAGAAATAATCAAACAACCAATCCGTTGACTTGAATATCTGCTGGATAAATTGTGTAACATCAGCAGGCAGTGAGGACCAGGCTTCCCAGCTTCATCATGGCTTGGTACAGGTGCTTGATGATTGATTAAAAAGCATGACATCAACAAACATCTATAATATTATTTAACATTCCTATGTTGTCTCTTACATACACACATAGACACACACACACACACACACATAGGGATTTGGGAGACGTGCACGTCATGCGGGGTGTAGCCGGGGGGCCACCCAAGTGGCTTCTTTAGCTGCACCCTGTGGCGACTCGCCTCTCGGTTTAAATTACACTTAGACATCAAAACACCAACACAACACACAAACAACTTCTGGGGGGCGTGTCATGTGGTGCATGGAGGGCTGGAACATTGGGCTGTGTGCTGGCCTACGCCGGGTGGTTGTCTGGGGGGGCCTGGTCCTCCTGGGCATGTTGCAGGCCCTCTGCCTTTGGGGGGTGGGGTGGCCGCCTCTGGGCTCCTGGGGCCCTGGGCCCTTTGCTTGGGCTGCCCTGGGTGGCCGGTCTGGCGGGGCCGGCGGCTGCCGATCTTGGCCCACTGGGTCCTGTGCCCCAAGACCGTGGGGGGCTCTTGCTGGGGCTCTCCTATGCTGCCCTTCGGGTGGGGCTGGAGTTGTCTTCGTGGTGGGTTAGCTTGGGCTAGTGCTCCAGGGCTGTTGCTGAGGGCCCGGGTCTCTCTCTGACCTCCGTAGAGGTGTGGTCGCATTTGCACGATGTCACTCACCACTCTTCTTCACTGATCACTCCTTATTCCTCATGCTCTGCATGCTGACAGTCACTGAGTTGTCCAGTGGGTTTATATACGAAGAGATAATTCTTTTTTTAAATTTTTCCTGTGAGTTAGTATCTGGTCGCTGTTATGCTACTTTCATGATGTCTTTTTGATTTGGTTATTATTTAGAAACTCTTAATGACTAGCAGCTCTGTTTGTTTTTGGTTTTTGTGTGTGTGTGTGTGTGTGTGTGTGTGTGTGTGTGTGTGTGTGTGTGTGTGTGTGTTTGTTTTTGTTTTTGTTTTTTGTAAAAGTTGTAGAAAATGTTCTGGTGTATAACAGTTTGTTGTCTGGTGATGGTGTGGATTGAAGGGTCGTTTCCTTCTGTCTGTGATGTTTTATCTCCTTTCGTCTTTCCCTTTTGCATCTTTTTGCTATTTTCCATCTTTTTCTGTCCCCTCCGGTCAGGTCCAGCAAGATTACATAGATTCCGTGACTCAAAGTAAATAAATAAATTAATCAGATTATCAAGAGAAGCCTTACCCATAGGCCTCCCCTTGGCAGAGCAAATTTGTTCAGCACAATACAGCAACCAGATTATCATTGCTTGCTATGATGCTGGACAGGACAGGTTAAAAAAAAAAAAAAAAACATTCCTATGTTGCAAGGTGATATTTATTGATATTTACTGTTGAATCTACAGGCAGTCATTAAAGTGGCACTACTTTAGTTTTTTCCCACTTTGGTGCCCCCTAATGAAAGCTAAAGGCAGATTTATACTCGCACAGCGTCTGCGTCTATGTCACCGCCGTAGACCCTGCGTAGCTCCACGGAAGCCCAACGTGCACCTCTTTCAGACCTGACGTGCACCCCTGCTACTCAGACTGTTACGCGGAGGTACTCCCTTCTGATTGGTCAATTTGGGATCACAAGTTTCCAGATTCCTGTATCTTCTCGCGGATTTTGTGTAGTAACCGCCATTTTTAAAAACAGCACCAACAACATCACCATTATTTCTTTGTTTTTTTCCACAAATTAATAAAGACACTGAACCACACTGGACGCCACTAAAGAACTCCGACCTGGTGTTGTTGTTTTTATTTTTATTTTTTATTATTATTATTATTATTATTATTATTTCCTTTAAGTTCGTTGCTAAGGTCTTTTGTGGAATATGTCTTATACAACAAAATCCCTTAATGAAGCCATCCTAAGAAGAAATTTTTTTATTATGGACTAAACTTAACAGGGTTTTGTTTAGCCACTGTTATATCAAAGAAAATTTCATTCAGAAAATGTTAACATAAGGTGCAACTGGCCCCAGAACAAATGCATCACCCTGAAACCTGATAACCACAAAGATCCCTGTGTATCTGCATGTGTTTGTGTGCATCAGTTTGTACACACCAGGACACTTTGAGGTGGAGTCCCACACATGCAAACACTGTGAACGGTGTAATCACATCTGAGTTTACGTTCATGTATTTGATTTCCACTCTTCTTGTTGTCCACCCTTGTGGCTTTCAACCATTAATATAATTAAATTCTATTACAAACTTTCCCCTTGAAATGAATTAATTAAGATGCTATTATTTAGCCATTGAGAGGTTAATGACCACCATTAGTAACAAAGGCTACATCCACCATCATCAGCCAAACTTGGTTATTTGGTTCATTTTGGTTATTTACTGAGCCTGAGATTGATGGCTCCTGATACCACTAGTGACGCTAATTAGCTTTTAAAACATAACACACTCCATCACTGCTCCGGATGGGTACAGCAACTAAAGAACAATCCCATCATCCTTTGCTTCAGTCTGAGTGTAGAAGACACACAGAAAAAGAGATTAAGAGTACCTTCTGTTGTATTTGTCCTTTATACTTATAATATATATGCATTTCATTTCAATTAACAGTCTTAAAAATAGTTCATTTAAATAGATTTTCTGTTCTTTGGATGGAAATGATTTGTGTTTGCTAGTATCTTTATACCATAATTGTATCACTTCCACTCTCTGAATGTTGTGGACGCTGAAGTCTTATTCAAAGATCCTGCAAAGCAACTAATCCCCAGTGGTGACAACAATAATCCCTTTTCTACAAACACACTAACAGTCCCACTCGTAACAGTGACATATTTAAGAGACAGTAACATTTTGTTTCACCAATATTTCACACTCCGAGTTGAATTAATAGCTGAGCGTCATGATGTCATCAAGAGGACACCTAGAACATGGCGGGTGTTACTCCCAGCCCCACTGAGTCTTCTGATTAGAAGATGCTAGAGCTGCAGCCAACAGGAACACCGGTTGGAAACGCAGAGGGGGCTGATGAGTAATGGCCTCACCTCTAAAGGGCATTGAAATGACATTGTGGGGATAGCAGAAGTTATTGTGAAGCATTTATACTGCAGGCGATTTATGGCCACTCCATAAATGTTTATTAGCTTTTCCTCTATTTATAACTTCAGAAAATCATGATGAGCCTGACTGCGCCCTTGTGTCTGTGCACTTTTATGATCTGGGTGAACATACCCTAGCAAGCATCACTGACAGATATTTGTGTGTTTGTCTACACATTTTATGCACAGTTATATGCATCTATTTGTGCAGATACCCCCATGGCACCCCCATGGTGGTTTGTAAAGATATGCATATTTTAATGAGTGGTTACACCAAGATTTAAAAAGAATGTCATACAATGTCATACAAAAAGGGTTTAGTCATTTAAAAGATTGAATAAGGAAAACATATGCCTTATATATATATATATATATATATATATCATTCATTCTCTGTACCACTTAGTCCAGTACAGGTCGCGGGTAAGGAGCCTATCCCAGCATTTAACAAGTGAGAGGCAGGGTGCACCCTGGACAGGTCAACAGTCCATCGCAGGGCCAACACAGAAAGAGACAAACAACCATTCACACACACACACTCACACCCAGGGAGAATTTAGAGTAACCAATTAACCTAACATGCATGTCTTTGGATGGTGGAAGGAAGCCAGAGAACCCGGAGAGAACCCATGGGGGCCCCAGTGACCTTCTTACTTACAGCTACAGTTTCTTACAGCTACAGTTTCTCTGCTAACACCCTGCTCTGACTCACACATGCACTTTTATTTATTTAACTTATTTAGGCTAATTGTTATTGTTTAATTAAAGAGATTTTATTTGTATTTATGAATAGTGATATTGATTTTAAAGTATATTATTTTGCTTTACAGCATTGATAACAAACATCTACGTTATTATGTTAAATAGCATGTGTTGCCACTACTTGCTTAAGAAAAAAATAAAATCAAGTTAAAGAGAGTTTTGAAGGTAGCAGAAATGAAAGCAGAAATTAAAATTTTGAGGAATAAACGATAGGATCAGGAATGAGCATGTCAGAGGGACAGCACATGTTAGATGTTCTGGAAACAAAGTCAGACCAGACAACGATGGTGTGGGCATGTACAGAGGAGGGATAGTAAATATTGGAAAGAGTATACTGGGATTGGAATTGCCAGGCTGGAGGCCTAAAGGAAGACCAAAGTTGGTTGGTGTAGGTGAAGAAACTACAGATAATTGGTTAGATGGAGGTGGAAGGTTAGCTGTGGGGACCCCCTGAATGATACAGCTGGAAAGGAGATGAAGGAAAAATTAAGAAATAGGATTTATGATCCAAATCACCAAATATTTTAAGTAAAGTTGTTGTGATTCTTGGCCAGTTTCAATATTATAACAAGTTTTATATTAAATACATTTTTATGTACATTCTTGTGTGGCTGAAGTTTTTTAAATTGGTAATATTAAGTAGCCCAAAGCACCAATGTTTATAAGAACCTAATTTCTGTACTTTCAGGCCAAAATAAAGATCAAATCCAGCTCTGAACATCAAGGATCAACCCACCTAAAATGAGAAACATCTTTACTGTTTCCCATTATTTCAGAATGTTGAAAAGAGGACATCTTCACTTTCATGGGGAAAAAAAGTTAAATTTGAACTGCATGTATAAAAATTGTAAGAAAATTAAAAGATTTTCATTGTATTGAAGATATAAAAGGTTAGATGAAATGATTCCGCTTCTGCACTCTGCCCCCCCCCCTTCGTCTACTTGTCATGCAGAAGGTATTTCTACAAATTGAGGCAGTCGTGTGATTTTCCCTGGCCGCCTGCCTCCAAATGTTAATCACTGGCTCAGGCCTTTCAAGTGTGGGCCAACTGTGGGCATCTGTGACAGCAGAGGTGTAACTTTATGAAATAATTACTTCACAGGCCTTCAGAGTATGTTGAGGGCTGAAAATAAACAGCACTAGGGGAGGGGTTGGAAGGGTAGAAGAGGAAAGGCTGGAGAGAAGGCCATACGAAAGAAATGCAAACGCTAGCTGCTCTCCCTCTATCCTCTGCAGGACAGAGATTTATGGGAAATGTACATGACATGGCAGCAGCTCAGAAGAAACCCCCTTCTCTCTCTGGCTTTCCTCCCCTCCCTTGATCCTATCGCAGCTGCTCCAGCCCTGGCCCACTTGCTGCACCTGCCCAAAATGGCCAATAATGAAGGCTAGCATGAAGAAATCTACTTCTTAAAGGCACATGATGCTACTACATTTCACACCAGATAAAGACAAAGCAAACAGCTGCTAACTGTCTGATGAATTCTCTGTTTTTCTTCCATTTCACCTCTACATTATGACGAAGTGAGCTTTTTTGTATAATACTCTGTCAAGTTAAATGTTTGCCTTTAACCATTGTGACTTTAACCAAACAAGGAGTGGCAATCCAACAAATTTACAGCATCGTCCTTTAACCTCAAGTCACAAGATTTTTCTGTGCTGAAACCACTCCTGGCGCTGTGTGGACAGAGATTGTCTAACACTGGGCCCAGCGTCTGGACTTTGTTGATTTATATGACTGAAAGGCTGCTGAAAATCGTCAATGACTCCTTGTCTCAGACAGGAAATCAAAGGGAGGGAGACAATATTATCAGTGGAGCAGCTTGACCTGGATTCAGAACACTCAGAACCTTCTGGCAGACAGCTGCTATCAGCACAGGCCTGGCTGGAAGTTAAGATCAAAATTTATAGATTTGGAATACGTTCATGTATTATGGAATGACATCCAAAGCTGGTAGATAAGGCCTTCATACACTGCAGGATGAGGGGATTTGAATCAATCACCACAACAAAATACTGTCCAGCACTGATGTCCTGTGACTAATGATGGCGACAAGCAATCTTTAGAGTACCACTTTTTTCATTTGTTTAGTTCAAAGTTTTTATTTGGTATTTACTTGCAGCTAACTTAAGCTCTCCACTGACCCTGGAGTAATGGTTATTGCATTGTGTCCATTTATAACAGCCAGAAAATAAATTGATAATTATGCTCATGAAGACAGTTTGCAGAGAGATTAAAGTAATGGTAAGTGTGTGGTGCCCTTCTCCGTCGTATGCATTAAATAAGAGTTATTACTGCATGTCTCATATGTGTCATATTCTATAAATATGTTTGCATGACTGTGAGAGTGCACAAGTATGTGTGAAATGGTCAATATGAGTTTTTTTTTTTTTTCATGCAAATGTAGAGATGCACTCATGTATCTTAGTGAAAAATGTGCCTCATCCAACCGTTGTGTGCATAAAACTGACTGAGGGAAGATAGATGCATAGCACCCAGATTAAAGTGACAAATAGACTCTGCGTGCAGAAAGGTAAATTGTGTTGCTAAATGCGAAAAGAGACTATGCTCCCCGACTATCTGTGATAAATGAGGGATAAGTGCTAAAGCACCCAAACTTGAAGCCACTAAATTTCCCACTGCTCTCTGACCACTTATTTCTTTCCAAAAACATTAGAAGCATAGAGAGTCGTGAGTTGTAAATCAAATAAATGCACTGATATGCAAAAAGCCATCCCAATTTACATAAAGCTGTTTTTTTTCAGCTGAGTGAGAATACCACTGTTGTGTGTGTGTGTGTGTGTGTGTGTGTGTGTGTGTGTGTGTGTGTGTGTGTGTGTGTGTGTGTGTGTGTGTGTGTGTGTGTGTGTGTGTGTGTGTTTGTGTGTATGTTATTATAAAACATGAAGGAAGGAACACTGATGCAGCAGAGCCGGCAGCTTTTGCGTCCATCCTCCAAACAGAAACAACAGACATTAGACACCAGATAACATTTTGGTTAACAAAAGGTCATCTGGGTGTTTTTTAGACTCTTCTCATGGTGACAGGTTGTATCATTGGCCCGCACAATCAACAGTTTAGTATAACAAAATACTGACTACATGTTGTCGTCACTTTACTGATCAGATGTGTTAGGGCCTGCTTGATGCATAATTCAGTGTTTAAGAACAGACTGTTTAAACAACTTGCATCACTTGAATTTTGTACCTTAGTGTAATTTTAAAATGATTGTACTTCAATTTTTACTTGAACTGACTCATCACATGTTCACATTTTAGAAGCAAATTAACTTTCTGTCCCATTTTATTATTGTATATTTTAAATGCAGACAATCTTAAAAATAACAGTTATTTCAGTTTTTTTGTGTGTATAAAATAGCATATAAATCAGCTCAGTACCTTTATTTTCAGCTGCTTACCTGCAGATGATTAAGTTTTTCTAATCTCATCACTTTATGTATGATCAGTTATTAAACCTAAATCAGTTATATAGTTATGATTTCATTTTCATGCAAATCCATTTTAACCCATGATCATCAGAGCAGTACTTTTAATTGCAATTAAGTATTTATTTATTTTGTTCTACCTCAGTAATACTTTCTCCACCACTGACAACCACACAAGAAGCAGCAGCAGCAGTGGCAGCAAAAGACGTAATAAAATGGCAGCTGTACAGCAGACTTAGTAACGGTTTAAAAAACAGTGATCTTTTGATGTAATCTACTAAAAAACTCTTTTATGGCGAAGTGTTATAATCTCTTTTATCTTCAAGCAATAAAAAAAATGAATGAATCAAGAATAAAATAAACTACCAAAAGTAGAAATAGCTGTGGTAGTTTGCACTGTCTCTTCACAGAAACATAGTTCCTGGTTCAGACCTTGGCTGGGGCCTTTCTGTCTAAAGTTTGTATGTTCTCTCTGTGCATATGTGGGTTCTCTCCAAGTACTCTGGCTTTCTCCCAGAAACATGCATGTTAAGTTCATTGGTGTTTTTAATTTCTCCCTAAGACTGACAGCGTGAGTAGTTTTTTTCCTCTGCATTTGGCAGCCAGTTCAGCTAAGATATCCTTGCAGCCCTTCAACAGAATAAGCATTATATAAGATGGATGGATGAAATGTGATTAAAATGAGTCTGACATATATTAAAATAGAGTCAGTGCCATCAAAAATGCTGGGGAGTGGATATAGCTGTCACAATTTTAGAATCTAACATCAGCTAATATCAGTTAAAGTTGGGAACATTATGTTGAATTAATGATCTGACAAAAAATTTAATCATGTCATAGTGAAATTGTAAGCAAATTAAAAAAAAATAATAAGGCTAAAGGTGGGAGCTGGGATATTGAAGTCAATCAACAATCACCAACCATTTAGATAAATACTGTATTTTCACTATAAATCGTGCTGCTTACTGCTGATCTTAATGTCAAAGGATGTAACAAGCTAATGCATGGGAAATGTGAATGTTAATGGCAAATGTCAAGACTTAAACGGTAGCAGAACTTATAGTGGCATCAGTATCACTTTAGGGATTATTTGAGCTTGTGGCTGTAGTGCAAACATGTGATAATCACTTTAATTGCATCTCTAATAACTTGTATTGAAACACAACTCCATTCCTTCGCCTGTGGGGCGCCACCACAACATGACACTCTGGGTGGAGGTAAGAGGAGGTGGGCTGGTTACCTGCCATTTGCATGAATCTTTAATGATAAACTGTGAGACAGCTTGCTGTAGGCAACAGTATAAAATAAAAATAAAAAAAAGACATAAGATCTAGATCAGCACAATTAACAGATATGATCGTTTTATGCTAAAAGTTGAACCAAAGTTATATTTAGATGCTTGAAAGATTGATACGAATGCTAAAGTAGAGGAGAGTTGGAGATTTGCAGCTTAGGTAAATTCTTTCTAATAGTAGGGCTTTAAATAAAAATACTATTTCTTCAGCAGCTTGGTATTGTAATTCAAGTGGATCTGTGTGACATATTTGGGACAAACTAGATTAATATTTCTGCACATTTTTTAACTCATATTGCATGCAGTCATTGAAACAAGATTCACAACATGCAGCGAGAGCAAATAAAGACGCTCAGCACATGTGTATCTGAAGCCATCAACGCAGTAGTCTGCACAAATGCAGTGATATTATTCACAGCTGAGAATGCACCAACAGAACACACTCATTTGCGTATTTTTTAAATTAGGGACTAATGACTTAGGCATCATCTCTCTTTTCTTCATGTCAACATACTTACATGTGTGTTTTTTTCATGTTTGGCTCTGCAAGAACTATTTTGTGCTTGAGTTTGATGATGCACGCCCTCCATTTTGTACGTCGGCATGCGAATGTTTATACTTTTCGACACAGACCTGCCACTTTAGCCTTCGGGGCTGAAACATGAACCAGCAGAGCAGAGTTTACATCGGCTCACAGCAATCACAGGAGCCAGCTCTCTGACGGCATCAGTGTGGCCCTTCCAAACATAAACACTGTTGATTTAAGGACTGATACAGATGTATAAAAAAGGTGGATGAACTTAATTTTACATTTGCCCTTTAGACATTTAACTGTTTATCCAGATTGACGTTTGTTTTTCATTTTTCTTAATAATGTTTTTATACTTTTCACTTTAATTTGAACTAATCAACTTTGTACTCTGACAGCAGAAGGAAATAACTGAGCTGTTGTGTCTTTAAAGAGCTTTATTAGTCTTAAATTATGCCATGTGATCTGCAGTATATATCTATATTTGGTATTTTCAGTGTCTCTAGTGGATTCCTTAGACTTCTGAGTAATCTCTTTCAATCAAAGTATTATCCTTTAGGTTTGCAGACACAGAGGTAAAGCTCTAATCTGTTGCAGCTCATTGACTCTGACTGGTGTATCTTAATAAAATAAATTGATCTAACCTTAAACATACTACTTTTATGTTAATTATACTGTAGTACAGCTAGATAAACTAGTAGAAATTATTGTAGTTTTAAAAGCAAGCAATCTAGTCGAAGCCATACTACATAAGTTTTCAGCTGTAAAATGTTGTTCTTCTGATTGGTTTTCATGGCACACTGACATTTATTATGCACATTCCTCTGGCTGTCGTCGTCCTACAGCATCCTGAGGCTAAGAAACTGCACTTCCCAACTTTGTGCTCCAGTTTAGAGCATCCTGTCAGAGCTGCATTTTGCTTTATAGCACTGTGTCACACACCAGCAACTGAATGTCAACATAGTGGCCGTTTTGGACCCTTTACCATTGGCTAATTCAGCAAAGAAACCCAAGAGGACATTATCAGAGGATGTGAGGAAAAGAATAAAGAAAATGTGACAAAACAAGAGACAAAAGTTCTGGAATAACATTGAAGTGACTTTTACTCACTGTAGAGAACTCAGAGAAGAGACAGGATGCAAGGCAGATGCCAAATTAGCATTGTTGCTATTGGATTGGTAAGTGTTACCATTAATAATTATATATCTTGTTCTACTTGTATTTTGTGTTTACTTTCTCATGAATATCAAAACACATATAGACATGTTGGTGGGGTTTTATACTCTTGACAAAATTATGATAGTTTTGCATTTTAACTGCTGGCATATCTCAAGGTTAGATATGCTACTAAGCTTTAGCATATCTTGTATGGACCTAGCAGCTAGATAAAGCTGCTGTTGGACAGAAATCTGTAAGTGCTTTGAAGCTGCAGCATATCTTTTAGGGCTCAGCATGCTAGCTTCAGTTGTTTTGTTTCTGGGGAATCAAAAATTTGTAAGATGTGTTTTTATTTTTTGTTTTTTTTTGCACCTCTACTCCTTGATATGTTTTAATCAGGGGTTGGTTGAGTAGTATATTCTTTCTAGAACTGTTATTTTTGGATAAGTACGTCACCATACTGTTTTATGGGCAGTGCTCGGGATAACTAAAGCTGCTCTATTTTAAAATTAAGACTGATAAGAAACAAAAGCTGAAAAGTAACTGCCTCCAGCTGTGAGCTAATCTGCAACTGGAAAATTCAAAGCACAGACTTGTTTAGGTTTAAAATCTAGAAGGAAAGAAATCTTTCCATGAGAAGATGGGAGGGGATTTTGCTAACTGTTTTTAGTTAAACCATTTCCCCCCTACTTTTAGTTCAGATATAAATCAAATGTAAGGCCTCCATCTTCAGAGTTGGAACCCAAACCAATCTGAGGTTAATGGAAGTTCATCTCAAGATTTATTTTAATTATTCCATTGTAATTTCTCGAACTCAAACAAAGTGTCTCCTTTGTTGAAACCACTCGCTAAATTATTCCACATCTGTGGTGGAAGATGTAAAGTGTCAAAAAAACTATTTCACCCCTCTCTCTCTCTCTGGGTTGAGTTGATTAAGCGATACAATGTTTAGTTCAGTGATTAAAAGCTCCTTTCAAGAAGCAAATGGGGAATACTGGAATTCTCAAAAGGAAATGAGTAAATGTGACAAGAGGGGGGAAGGACAGACCTTTCTTTGAGTTCAGCTCAAAGATAAAAGTCTGCAACAGATTTTTTAAATTATTTATTTCTTTATTTAAAAGATGTATTTGATTACAGCACAACATTTCAGCTTGGATTTCAGTTTGTCATTAAAAAGGACAAGGATTTAAACAATGTATATCAAAGGTTAAAAACAGAAGATTTCACAGTATGAATTTACACCTACCACAGAAAAGTCCTAGTACATAAGGCGCAAATTCATGTCTTTCATTAGACAACAAGCAAATTAAATGCTGAACAAGTATTACCCAGTTTCAGCATCTTGTAACAACAGCGCATGCAGATCAAATGCATACTCTGTACATAATTATTTGACAGGTGCAACATTCCCTAGCACACACCAAAGGCCGACTTCTGCCTTTGATCAGTGGGGCCAAAGACTGTCTTTCATCACCGCCAAGGAACTTAAAGCATGGTTCTGCATGAGTCAGCCCAACAAGACAACACATGAAGCATGACGGCCACAGCAGCCAGCGTCAGTATGAGTGTTTGCAAACAGGAACTAGCTGGTAATCTGCTCCTCCCCCCTCATTCCCACATCCCCAGCTGCACAGGACCTATTTTAAACATCCAAACTGCATGCTGGGATATTCTGACACCCTGAGCAGTGATCAGCATGTGCTGCCATGAAGAAGTGTGTGTGGCAGGAGTGGGAGCTGATGATATTACTACTAATTATTGAAATAACTTCCTGCCACCTGTCTTGCGGTTGCCTCATGCCAAAGTACAGTGCATAGTGATGAAACTGTTGAAGGCACTTCCACAGAACCAGCAGCTGATGTGGGAAACTGACACGCTATGCTGTGCTTCTTCTAATGCTTCTGGCATTTTAAATGATTTTGGAACAGATTTTTGCAGACGATTTATATTGCATGTCCACCTCTAGTACAGACAGGTGATGAAATACAGGAAAGTGTCTCAGTAAAATGTTATGCCACCATGTTTCACCAGAGCCGCTTCAGTGTACCTTGGAAGGGGTTTTTTAAGTCTGCAAAGCCCTTCTGGATGGAATATTAATATATTAATATTTCCACAATATTTTCTCTCATTTGATATTTCAATGATGGCTGTAGAAAATGTGATGAAACAATCTAAAAGAAATTGACACGGAGTTGGTGTTCAGTTGGTTTTAGATGAGGTGATTGCACAGGTTATTGGATGACTCCCATCCATGGGTGCACTTTTACCCTGTGGATGAAGACAACTTCATTCTGGTTTCCATGGTAATCATATACCCATGATGATAACATTTCTTCACAAGATTGGGATTTAAGAGGACACATTTTGCATTGAATCATGTCACAGTACTCCATAAAGCATACACAATTAATATTTCCATTACAGAGTAATGAATAAAGGTAAATTCATTAGTAGCTGATTTTGCGCCAACCAAGGAAAAAGAAAATGGAGCTGGAGTCTGAGATATGGGCTTTTGATCAGTGGCGATATTCGCATTATTTTCAGTTCAGTCCAGTTTCAGTCCAAACTTGCGGCGAAAGATCCTGCTCGCCGGTCAGTGGAAGGAGTCCTTCAGCAGCCGACCCACCTAAACAAGCTAAGCTTTTTTCAACATTTCCTGGAGCGCAGCAGCCGGTAAGACAGAAATTAACAAGCTAGTAGCAGGGTTCATTGTAGGAGACATGCTCCCCCTGTCGACTACCGAATCGCCCAGGTTTAGAAAAATACTAAATAAAATGATTATGAGACAAGTGTGCCCATTTCTTCCCACAGACAGGGATGTTGTTCTTATGGTTTTAAAGCCATTTTGTTTACAATATACAGTAAACACTATGCAGACAGGCAGTGATGATTCGGCTATGTTTGTCCGTGTTTACATGGTGAATTAAGAAATGGTAAAGTAAAGTAATTAAAATTAAGTTACGTTTCAAATGCACTAACTAGAAAGTAATTTCATTACAATTTACAGAAGTAATGAGTAATTAGTGACTAATTACTTTTTAGAGCAACTACCCCAATACTGGTTATTACTATAATTATTGTGTTTTGTTAAACATGTAGTTCATAAAATTCAAAATCTGAAGACTGGCGAATTGCCCAGTTGTAACTTAAGGCCAGACAAATGTGCATAAAAGAAGGTTAACCAGCATCATAAATTATCCCCTGAACAAATCGGCTGTATTTCTAAGGTCTGAGGCACGTTGTTTACACACTGAAACTATGGTGAAGTGTTGCTGATGAAAGATCAATAAAGACCAAAGACAAATGTGGTAAATGACATTTCCCTAAAGCACAAAAACTAGGCACCACGCTTAAATTCTACATGGCATGTGACGCCAACTGAGCTGTTAACATGGCAGCCGAATTTAAAATTATGACATTCAACCATGCAAAACAAACACCAACCTGTTAAAAACCAGCCTAACCCTAACCATGTGTTCTCAAATCCTTACCCTAACTGTTCAGAATCAGGAAACTGATGCTACCTCCCATCCCTCCTTCTATATCAAGTGCCAACATGTATATATTGTCATGTAGGGGCATGCAGCTGATGAACTTATTCACATTAAAAAAAATGTTGGGAAATACTAAAAGTACATCATCACATTGTATTATGATGATGAAATAGTCACACAGAATAATGTAATCTGTGGCTGAAAATGAGTTAGGAAGATAAAGTTATACAGTTTTTGCAGCTTTTATGTAAAAATGCAATGTTTGTGCTGTGGACCAATGTAGCTGTGATGCATTCTGTCATGAGACTGAGTTGCATGTACAATTGGATATTCAAACCAAAAGATTTCAAATTAAAAAGTATCATGATATTTGTGAAATGAATACCATTGTTAACTGTTTTCTTGTTCTTCAAGCTGTTGCTTTTTTCTGTTGTTAACCATTATAAATAATCTGAGATATGTCATTTACATTTCACCCTTTAATAGAAGGAATAAACAGAGCTGCTTTTCAAATAGTTTTGCTTCTCCATGTTATAGTTTCTGTCACATCTGCAGAATAAATGCACAGAGAACAATCTGTGCGCAAGCTCTGATGATGTGACGTAGATAAAAACAAATATTAATCTTTTTCCCCGAAACAAACAAAAAATAAGTAGTTAAAAACCTAAACAAACCTAAAGACACAAACTATTACTTGTGTCACAAATCCTTCTTGAGTCATCACCCTTGCCCTGGATCACTCTTCTCCTACTTACTTCCAAATCCTCAGCCACACTAAGTACGAGAGCTCATGTAACTTACGCCAGCACTGATCTGCCTTGCCTCCTTAACACCTCTTCTGACCAGTCAAAGTGCTGAGCCAGCAGCGCTCTGCTGAAATGAAGCCGCTTTTTAAAATTACTGTTTAAATCTGTCAAATTGTGCAGGCTGCTTGATGCATCCATCTTGACCATATGGGCTTTTATTAAACACAAGATAAGAGCCAAAGTTTTTTGTAACCCTCTTCACCTTCATCACCATCAGGTACTTCTCAGGGAACACACAATTTCCTTTGAATAAATATTACTCATGAGGCTCCTTCTATCTTTTAGGGATTTAGAACTAATCAAGATGTTTAAATATATATAGTTACTGTGTTAGGATGCTCTGACCCACATCTGGAGATGTCTTTTCTCCTTAAATAAAATACTTCAAGTCCGATTGACGGATAGTGTTCGACTAGCAGTGCCATGAGGTGCAGGTTCGAAATACCTTACCTGTGATCTGCTATACATTCGAGCTTGTATTCTCCACCAGCATCATTCACATCTCATTTCAAAAGAATCAAAAGTGCACTGCCCACTTTCAGCCAGAAAGTACTTGTTTGGATCTCTGTAAAAGCAACAGACGTGGTTATTAAAAGATTTAAGAAACATAAATCGAGGTTATGACTATTCTTGCTGGTCTCCTTCCCTGCTTTGGTTACATGCTCTGTAAAGTTTTATTGGACGACTGTGACATTACCATTGGTATCTCAGCTTTACAGCTGCACAAACTGGAAGACAAATTTGAATATACATGCTACGGCATGATGGAACCCTGCACCCCAGCATACCAGCTGGGCCACAGCTAGACCATCTCCTGGTGAAATACAACATGATGGTCTTTAAACCTTCTTCTTCCCAGTGAGCAGAGACTGAAACACCAATATTTCACACTGTCTTGATTTCCTCTCCTGGTCTCCTATGTTGGCCTGACAGCCATGTTGGAGCTGTAACTGCAGAGGGAGATAAATGTTGTAAGCCTGAGGTTTCATTACCTCCTGCACAGTTTAGCACAGGATAGCATTAGCTGTTAACGACCCCTCTAACTAAAAGGGGTGATTCAGGCGGACAGCATTCAGCCCATAAAGCCTCCATGGAAAGCATTTTGCTAAATAAGGCTTCACTCTTAAAACTCAAGGGGTCATTTTCACCCAAGTATGTGTCTACTTACTGATAGCTTGCATTTGCTGTCAAAGTTTTGCTGCAAAGCAACACAGGCTAATTCTGTCTGAATGAGTATAAATATGCACACCTGTTGCAAAACCCAGGAATTTTTATGCAAATCTCAAGTGAGGATTGATTATTTTAAAACTTTCTAACCAACATCTTCATTTTGGTCCTGCAGAAATAAGTAAGACATCAATGTAAGTAAACCAATATTAGCTGTAAGAGTTTCCTTTATGGCCATAAGATGAAAGCTGCACCTCTGATCAGCCACAAGAACGTAACAAGATTAGCAAGATTTGATTTCATGGAATCTAAATTTAGCTGGGCAACTCATGTTTGAACCTGCTAAGATCTATTATTCAATAAGAGAGTCCGACATAATTTAAAGTGTATCCAAGAAATTTGCAGCAGTGCCATGATGCGCTTAAAATTAAATCTGTCTTATTTGCTTTTTGTTCATATGCCTAATGTGCATGTGTGTGAATAAATATGACATAATTCCATTGTGCTGCTTGACTCTTCTTAATTTGTGCCTATAAAATGAAATGAAGGTTGTGCATTTGTGTTGTGTGACTGTAATACATTCTCAACAGGGGCCATGTCCAATTCCACTCTGGCAATCCACCATTTTCCATTCATTATAACTACATACAGCAAGTATGTGCTTATTAAATATATGAGTGTGCATGACAGAGAGGATGAAAAAAGACTTTTGAAATGTTCATTGTACCAAAATCTATCTCGCCGTTTATGGCTGCAGTGCTACAATAAGCTTGACTCTGACTAAACAATGTAAAATGAGATTTATTTTGACTTGTTCCTCCTCTCACATAGAGCATATGCAACACAATCTGTGAGTGAAGCTTGACAGTGTTTGTCAAATAACATATTTTATTTATTATTATTTATTATTTATTTATATTAATTATATATTTATTTATTTAGGCTGTGACCCTTAAACTAAACTCTTTAACTGGGCACATATTAGCCTTTTGCTGGGGCACATGTTTGTTACATGTAAAGATATAAGCGACTGTATAACATTTCTCTATGGGCTGTATGGCTAGGTTTTCTGAGCAGTAAACTCAAATATAAAAGGTCAAGGGCCGTTTGGGCATGCGGAGTGGATTTGGCAGCATATGACAGGCATCTTGTCTCTCTGATAGGTAATAAAAGCTTACAAATTAAAAACCTTGTGCAGCTCCCAAGGCTGGTGGCATTTATACACTGATCATTCGCTTTATGGCAGCAGCGTTTGCCAAACCCCGACCGTTGTCTCCACATGTGTCATTGACCTATTTTTCTCCCAGTTATGTTGGCATCTTTGCACTCATGAGAGGGCTGGTGCAACTGTGGCAGAATTTACTTTAGGAAAGGTCAGATGTATCCTTGAAGTAATCTATGTGAATATACTCTAGGGAAAAAAAAACTTTATTTTGCTTGTTTGTTTTTTTGTTTTGTTTTGTTTTGTTTTTGTATTTGCTCATGTGCAGTTTTTTGCCTTTTTGCTTTGGACCTTTCACAGAATTAAATCTGCAGTCAGAAATGTTGTTTCAATCATCATGAAGAGTAATTAAACAGATGCTACACATGTTTAAATAATGATTTTGGAAAAAAAATTATGATAAATGTTCAGTGTCTCTGTGAGCTTCCAGAGGTATGCCTTCCCTCAAAATAATTATCATGGTCATATGCTATTAGCATTTATATGTACCTTTAACTAACAGAGAGAGTGATAGGAGGTTTCTAACAAAGCCTTGTATCACCCAGTGTCATTCTTCATCTCTTTGCTTTAGTGATTTATAGTGTGCACACGGTGCAGGAACATAATGTCAAAACATAGCATGTTGTCGGCAGGGGATACAAACTCAAAGACTGTTTGTGCAGGTTCACAGTGTTCTGAGGCCTTATCATTCCAAGACTAATCCTACTTGTTCATCCCTGGACTCACAAACAGCAGAGTCAGGTTTCTAGTCTTTCTCGGTCTACTCTGGGACTGTGATGACAGCACACAATCCCGTAATAGAGTTCAGCTCTTATTATCAACATGCTGTAAAACTGTATGAAGGTGATTTTCGTGGACTAACATGGAACGTCGGTCCATTTATCACATCTGATGTACGGACCAATTTGACACTCTGTATACTGGAATATGCACATAGCTGTTTTAGTGTAAGCTCCGTTGACAAGAGTAATGCATATTTTTCTAAATGTAAAAGTTGTAAATGAAACCTGAAGTGTACTGTAGTGGTATTATAAAATATACGTATTACTAACAATCATAATTATATCTATGTTCATTTGTTTTTGTCTTAAACTTGGAATCTGTAAAAACTGTGATTAAGACTTTTATCACAAACTCAGTTAATTTCCATTTTTTTTCTGTCACATTCAAGGTGGAGCTGTAGATCCTCAATGTGATCATCTACCTTAGATTACTAGTGTATGCCTCTCTGCAGGACCTGTGTTTGTCCCACAGAACAGTTTGTCATACAGAACCTCATATTGATTTATCTACAGCTGTCGGTAATACTTAGATGCAATTAAAAACATGGTGTTATCTACACCAAAATACAATCTTACACCACACTTAAACACCCCTACAGCACCCCATTGCAATATAAGCAGTCACTCATCCTACATGGTCTCTTGCTGCCCTCTAGAGTACTGCTTTACCTCTCTTGTGCCACACACAAACACACACATTTGTCACACATGCATTCATACAAACACCAAACACATTCCCATGTGTACATACTGAATATTCCCAGTCACAGTCGGGTGACTATTTCCAAACAGAATGAAGGACAGTTTAATAAATGGTGATATGGCGTCTCTAAAGGGCAGAGAACATGTTGACATTTTAAAGACAGAATAATAATTAATGATAACTGACTCTAGTTTAATTGCCCTTAACGATCTCTTTTAGGATAAACAAGCTTGCAGAGATTAATTATTTTGTGATACTTGTTGCAGCAGCTGCCTGGTAGAGAAGCAGTAAAACAAAACGAGACAGAAGTGTCAGTTCTACCCCATAAATACCATCTGCTATTATAACATTGATATCTAGTTTAAATTAGACGATTTGCAGTGTGACTATCTAAAAACACTTTTCACCTTATGTTTTTTCCTACAAGTTAAAGTTTGTTACAAAAACAATGTGTCATGAAACACAAAGCTGTTTGATTCTTTTAGTTGTTTGCTGATGTGTCAATTCTGACAAGTGTTAAAATATTTCTATAAGTTTTAGCTGCACGGATGGGGCCATACGCTCTACACAAAGGCATAAATTCAAAGCATTAAATGTTTCTTATAAAATGTCAGCAATATGAAAATGGTTCCATGCTGCCAACAAAAAACAGAAGCACTATAAAACAGGATTGGTTGTATGCTTTAATGTAAAACAAGAAACTGCACAAATGCATGCGAGTGAGGTTTGTGTCATATATGAGAAAGTAAAGGTAAAAGATCTGCAATTGGACACTTTGTTAATGCAAATTCTGTTAAAATGTTGACGTTTTAGCCTAAGACATTCTCACTACTACTTGTAGGGCTCTTAAAGAGTTAACTTCCTTCCAAGTGTGGTACTGCTGTAATGGTTAAAACTCCTTAAAACATGACAGTGCCTGCGGCCTCTCCCTCTGCATAGCTATGTGGTGATGTCTCCATCATTGAGGCATGTAGCGAGCTGCTTCTATGATCTGTTTAGTGTCAGCAGAAGTCCTGCACATTCCCTCAGGTAAGCCTCTGTCAGGCTACAGACAGGTAAAGCAATATTAAGAATAACAAAGCGGAAGACGTGTCCTAGAGTTCCTCCTTGAGGCGATCCGGCAGTTTGTTTTCGCCCAAGACCTGTCAAAATCTGAAGAAGGACTTAAAGAGGAGGAAAAAAACCACAGAAGCTGAAAGAAAGACAAAAAGCAGAAGTTCAGCCATACAGCTTTTCAGTGAAAATATGCACAAAATGATCTACCCTACAGCCCTCATGATGATATGTTTACAGAAACACAAGCTTAAAAAACAGCCATGATGACAACTTTGTTTCAAGTGTGATGATGTTGACAGGGACATTCTGGACTGGGCTGTTTTTCTTTTTTGACTGGATGCTGAGTGGCCATCCAGGGCCGGCAAGGTGTTAGACATCCTCTTGGGTCCTCAAGCCATCTGTTTGTGGTCCTACTTTAGCAGGGGGATATGTGTGGCCGTGTTCTGCTTAATTAGGTCCAGTAAGCAGGCACTCATCAAAAAGCAGCTGCTAACGTCCCCATTAAGGCACAAACACACACTTAGATACACGTACATACACTAATGACACAAAACAGAGATAAAAATACACATCAGTAATGGCCATCTGAATGACCAGCTCAGGGGGCGAACTCTCTCACCTTGATTACTTGGTCTGAGCTCATTTCTGAGGGACTCCCACTAACTAAACAACTTGTTACAAAGTAAAAAAAAAAATAAAATAGATAAAAATTTTAAAAATCACATCATATGACTGGCACACCTGTGTGTCTCAATCTGTTTGCATTGTCTCAGCATGCTCTGGTGTATGCAAAGTGACTGTGCGTGTTGCAAACAAGTGTAAAGACAGAATAGTTGCCACATTATCACCTCAGAAAAATTGCAGGGCGCATGAGAGTGCAATCAAATGCCTAATAGGACAATTATGGAGCTGTTCCACAGAAGAACAAAACAAGCGAACAGGAAAAGCAGGAGCTGTTTTTCCAAATCTCACATCAGCCTCCTTGTTTGTGATTTCACACAACAAAGTTGTAAACTGGAGGGAAATATACTTAACCACACTGGACGTTTGCCAAATTTCCATAGGGCATTAGCAACCAACTGGTGCAGGCTCATTAAAGAGCACAGAAACCTATAACCATTAAAAGGCCATTAGGCAGCATGTAATTTTGTGGAACTAAATGGCGGAGAGTAATCAAAAGCACATGAAGCCCAGCTGGGCGACTGGGCAAACTGTTTCGATTAGGGAGGAATCCATCATCTACAATGGCAGCTTTTTGGGGGGTCAATTTTCCTGTGCACTCATTTCTTTCTCTCTGTCACTTTCACTCTTTCTCTGCAGTTTTCCTGCTCTTTGCCATTAGGATCATTACAGTTGGGTAATGCTGCAATCAGTATTACAGTTAATGCTGCAACAGGCTAAATATATGTCTTTTTATCAGTATTACAAAACTAAATGACAAAAGCGAGACTGTTTCTCCAAGGGAGTTGTAATCCAGGAGTTACAGGTATCCTTACGGGTATTTGACTAACCTCATGTCAGTGATAGACATCACTTACAGAACGTTTGGAAGTAAAGAACAAACCACAAATCAAACATGTAACACACACACAAATAAAAATCCCATATTGATAGAACCCTGTACCCATTATTATCAACAGTCCCAGTGGTATTAATTGGTTTAGGTTGTACAAACTGTATAAACTACTGTGACAACATACATTGAGTTTAACCATGAACTTCAGGATCATTTTAACTGCAGGCGAAAGTGTTTTACAGAAAGGCAACCACTCTGGGCCTTGTAAAAGTTGTGTCAAATTCTCAGAGCGGCTCCCTGTAGTGGTAAATGGTGTCCAAAAGTAAGTTTATTATGTGTAAAATGTCATTAGGCCAGTCAAGCTGCATATTTCTCAGGCTGTACTGGCTTTGGAAGCCATTGTGACAGGCCAGAACCTGATTAGTCAAATTAGGAGAGAACTTGGAAGGACATGCCTTTCAGGGGTTAAATCAAGTACATGCCACCTTGTTTCAATCAAGCAGTATTCACACTCATAAAAGAACATTGGGAACATCCATCTTTTCTGTGGTAAAG
Source organism: Melanotaenia boesemani (assembly GCF_017639745.1). Lineage (NCBI taxonomy): Eukaryota > Metazoa > Chordata > Actinopteri > Atheriniformes > Melanotaeniidae > Melanotaenia > Melanotaenia boesemani. The sequence continues at coordinate 25,552,598 of NC_055697.1, read as the reverse complement.
CTTGAATGTCTTAGAGTACTCCTTTGGCCTGCAAAGAGAGGGTTAATGAGCACAAGATGGTTGTAAGCATACCTGAACCAATGCTGGTGGAGCGAACAGCAGGAACCAGGAACTGTTCACATCCATGTATTCTGTTACATTTATTTTTAATCAAGAGATTTAAGCACTACAGGGGAACTATTAATCTTTCATAGCTCTGAAATTTTAAATGCAACAATTGGAGAGTAACCTCAAACAATATATTTATTAAATGGATTTATATAGAGGCTGGATAAGACCTAATAGTTTGTTAGGTTTCTAAACACAAAGTCAGCCAGAAAACCTTTCCAACTAACTGATAGTTTAACTTGTCTGCTTGCAGTTTGCCAGCCAAATATCCATGCTTTATTCCTGTAACAAAGCATTATATTCACTGAGGAAATATTTTACTACACAGCATAGGACTTAATTTGGCATTTATTTAAATAGGTCAAAGCCTACATGTAAAAAATGTAATATAGGAAAATCATGCAGATGTATCTAAAATACCCAGTAGACCCATAATTTCATTACTTTCGTAAATAGTTTCAATTTGTACATTTATATACATGTAGGGTTGAATTGAGCAGTGGTTATAGCTGGACTGTGCAATATAATAGAACGACTCTATCTTGTCCCAATAAGCACAAGAAGGGAATCAATTTAATAATCAATGATCTTCATATTCACTACAATATGTGATGTGTCAACTTTTAGCATGTCAATCCTGTTTTGTTTTTCTTATTTTCCCAGCTAAACAACAAAGACAGAGACTAATATTATTAAATAATTTTGCAGGTTGCAAATTGGAACTGTGTTGAGCAGGGAATTGGACAGTTTAAAAACTCTTCAATGTTTTCACAAATGAGATGAATGTTACCCCATATGGTTAATCTCTGCTTCTTTTTCTTCTTTATACAGGCAGATTTTGTTCATTGTTGGTTTAGGTCCAATCAAATGTCTATGCAGTTTGCAATCACACCATTGTTGAATTGTGCTATACAAATAAACTTGCCTTATAGGGGGACTAAGCACTCCAACTAAAACTATCTGGCTGTATTAACCCAACTTTGAGAAATTTGAGATGATACAATTCAGTCTTACCAAGATGTTTAGCTGTAGCTGTTTTAGTCAGACCAATATCATAATTAGATATGACACAAATGTGCAGTAATTATTTTTCTTTTGTGTATTTATTATTGGAAATTGGGCAGAAACTTGTAGGACTTCTTCTTTCAACACCTCATTTGCTCCAGCATCTGTCTGTTTAAGCATTTCCATCATACAGGCAAGATCGGTGCTTCACACGTTTCCTGACCATGGTGGTTGAAGAGGAACTGCAGTGAATAAGTTGGCAACAAATCTGATATTAATGCTTACTGCTGTACTATCAGTTGGTATTGTGCCACTTAAGATGCAGTTCAGCTGCATTTGTGGTAGGTCAGTTTAATTAGAGGTATTTGTAATCTAAAATGTAAATGTATTCAAGTTCTTCCAATGCAATTCCACGACACTAGCTTTTAATCTTAAAGAGTGCACTGAACAATTTGTAGAAATGCTAAATTTACTCCAGGCCTTTTATATGCTCATTTTGTGGAGGACAGATGTTGCAAATCCAACTCAATTTAGTTGATTTCATTTATTTTACAGAGTCACTGACTTCAAGCCAAGACTTTAATATGCAGGCCAGTTAATCTGGGAAATGAAGGAGAGAAAGTGAGTCTTTGCCTCATAAAGGTGCTGCGTGCCTTTGCAAAAGAAAGTAAAGTTGGAGAACACAATTCATTACCGTCCGCTTTATTGGCCTCCAAAGTAACTGAAAAAGCTTTTTGGTTTCAGTCTGATGATCTTTTTAAAAGTTGACTGGCAACTTTTGTATTGTAACTAACACAAAAGTGCCTACATCCCTTTTCTCATTCTCACTTGCCAGCACTGCTTTTCTGCATTAAAATAAAAAAATGTGAAAAGAATCCAAAAATGTTAAAGGGATCATGATTATATTATTTTAAATAGTTGTATTACTGATCACAAAAGTCTGATACTAATAAAAATATAATTTCCAATCTCTTATGTATTGTAATTTAACAGTTCAACAATCGTACAAAGCAGAAATTGTATTTCAGATTGCTAAATATCATGAACAATAAAATATTTATATTTATTTTGCCCTGCATTAACTTATATTTTAGTTGGTTTTTGGCCACAACTAAGGTCCTATACACACTTGCAACAATAAAACCAACGTACCTGAACTTGTCGAGATAAGCATACACCCATATAAAAATCATAAGGGGCTGTATTTTGCAGCTACAGCCACTTCTCACCCTGTAAAGTATGTCCTTTACCTGGATCTCATCTTTAAAGAGAGGTGGGGATTCATTGTTCCTTCAGGGCACAATCAAGTGATGCAACCTCTCACACTTTTCTGATGAAAAGGCTGCTGCTCCACTAATTATTTTAAATGTTTCACAGGTAATAAATAGTGGGGAGTGAGGTGAAAACGGCAACTCTGAGCTCATTAGGGGCTCAGTGTTTCAGAGATTTTGGCACTTCAGACGATTTCTGACCATTTGAAGTTGGAAAGGAATGTAGTGAGTTTCATTAAATCTAAGAAGGATAACAGAAAACCTTCACAGAAGTAGACAAATCGGGGGCAAAATTGAGGTGGAATGAGGAATGACAGACATCCAGATTAATATGAGCATGTTAGCTGCAGGATGGGTCTTAGTTCATATATGCAACTCTAAGTACAACCTCTCATTTGGTTTACAGAAAACTTTAGCATGCAACTCCTGAGTTTTCAGTTTGAATTGTAAGGTTTCAGTATTTAAAAAGAATCTCCATCGTATCGTGGTGGAGGAGTTTCAGAACCCCCGTGATCCTGAGAGCTGCGTTGTCAGAGGAATTTGTCCCTGGTAGGGTGTCCTAGAGCAAACTGTTTTCAGAGGTCGGGGTCAGACTAGGTGTGATAACACTTTAACGTAATGGCTCCTGAGTGCAAAATACACCTTGCCTGGACAAATGAAATGAGGGCACCCTCAAGAAGAAAGGCCTTCAGGCCTGGTAAACTCCAGCCTGCCAGACAGACCTGGTAAACCTAAACTGGTTGCAATGGTGAACTGGGAACACCTGGCAGAGGACCCTGTCTATGAAGTTTTTAACATACACCTCCAGGAAAGTGTTTTACATGTTTTGGGGGAGGTTGGTGGCATGGATTCTGAATGGGCCATTCTATACTGGATGCAGCTTCCAGGAGCTGTGGCCAGCAGGTTGTCATGTTGTCATACCTTTTGTGGGAGCAACTGAAGAACCTGCTGGTGGAAAACAATGGTGAGAAAACCTGTCAAGCTGAAGAAGGAGGCTTTTGGGACTTGGTTGTCCCAGGATTCACCTAAAGCAGTTAGCAGACACTGAATGGCCAAAAGGAATGCAGTATTATTGGTTGTAGAAGCTAAGACTCAGGCATGGGAGGAATTGGCAAGGCCACAAAGAATGATTTTCAGTTGGCCTCAAAGACGTTCTGACAGGATCCTTCCCAAGTAAATCTTGGCCTTGGTAGGGAGCTTCTAACCTGAATTGAGGATGTTGTCAAGCAACTGAAGGAACACTGAGGATTTCCTTAATCTGGTCACTATGTCCTCCACTGATGATGCAGAGTCTGAAGATTTGATGGAAGACACACGCATCACCTTGGTAGAAGTTGTTCAGGCAGTTTAAAAAGCTCCCTGGCAGCAGGACACCAGGGGTGGATGAGATTTGCCCAGAGAAGCTGAAGGCTCTAGATATTGTGGGGCTGTCATGGATGACACACCTCTTCAATCTTGAATGGAGTTCCAGGACAACACATGTGGGATAGCAGACTGAAGTGGTGGTACCCATTTTCGAAAGGGAGTCTGACCGGAGAGTGTGCTCCAACTATCGAAGGATCACATTACTCTGCCTCACAGCAAAAGCTCAATCCATGGTGTTGAAATGGAGGCTCCGGACGACTATCAAAACTCAGATTCAAGATGATCAGGCTGAGTTTCATCCAGGTCAGTGGACCAGATCTTTACCCTTGCAGAGTTGCTGATGGGGAGCTTGACTATCCAGTCCACTGTGTTTTGAAGAAATGGTGAAGACATATAACCCTGGTTTTTTGAGGGATTTTGTGGGTGGTGCAGCAGGAGTATGAGATGTTTGAGTCCCTGTTGAGGGCTACAGGTCACTGTATATCCAAAGCCAGGGCTGTGTTTGCTTTCTCGAAGTCTAACTTGTTGGACTCCACCAAGGCTGCCTCTTCACTATCCTGTTTTTAGTCCCCTTCCACTGCCTTGGGAAAGAGTTATTGCTTTAAGCAGAAGAGTTTAAGTATCTCAAGATATTGTTTGGGAATTATGTAAAAATGGAGCAAGAGCGACAGACAGATTGGGGTTTCATAAGCAGTAATGTACTGGTCCACTGTGGTGAAGAGAGAGCTGAGCCAAAAGGCAACATTTACAATTTAGTGGATACAAGCAGTTGAAATAAGCTTACCTCAGAAGATGACCAGTCAAAGATTAGGTGAATAGCACATACATCTGAAAAAAAGTTTCTTATCAACAAGGATCAACTGAGTTAGTTTGGGTACCTGATTAATATGCCAACTGGTCTTCTCTCTTTGGACGTTTTCAAGACATTTTCAACTATGAGGAGGCTCTATGAAAGAGCCAGGACATCCTGAAGAGATTATATATCTCTTCTTAACTGGGAACACCTCAGAATCCTTCTGTTGCATCTGTGACCTGATCCTGAATAAGCAAAAGGAAATACATGGATGAGGTATTTAAACATTGTAGTGGATACATTTGTTAGATTAAATACGTTGTCTTTCTGTATGAATGTAAATAATAATAATAATAAAAACATTATTCTGATAAAAAAAATAACACTTGGCTCACAGCAAAAACATGCAACTGTTAAAGCTCTCTGATGTTCGGGTCACTTTGACCCAGTACATCACTTGAGCCAAATTTACAAAGATATTTAAGTCATTATTTTGGCTTTTACTTTCAAATGTACATAAAGCTGACAGAGGAAAACTCCTCTGATGTTTATGGATGTTCCTTCTACCAAAATATTTTAACCGTTTAAGTGGATGGATTATAATTTTAAGGAGTTGCATGGTGTCTGTCTATGAACAGTGTTATGCAAGGGGAGTTTGTTAGGATTTGGCCATTTTACTGATAAGACATTTGGAAGTTTTCAGCATGCTGTTAGATATACAAAGACCTTCATATTTCAATTATGTTGTCATTATTTTTCTTTTACGTCAGGTCATAGCAAATTTTTCGGAAATATATCAGATGTTCCTTATAAGTATGTTAACCGACTGCCAAAGACTGTGGTTAATATTTCTGTTTTGTTATTTTTTAACTGTGCCTTAATTTGCCTATTTTTCTTCCTAATTACCTTTGTTGACATAACTTCTGCCTGTTCATTAAACATCAGCCTTTTTAAAGCAAAGTCTGCTATGGTATCCCTTGGTATCTTTACCTTCTTCAGGGTTACAGAGGGCTGAAGCTCACCACAGCTGACTTCAGTGAAAGGCAGATTACACCCTGGACAGGTCATCCAGTCCATCACAGGGCCCACACAGAAACAAACAAGCATACATACTCACACCTACGCTAAATTTAGAAGCAGAAATTAACCTAACATGCATGTTTTTGGAAGAAGCTAGAGTGGCTGCAGAAAAACCAGACCAGATTCAAATCTAAACCCTTTTATATGAGAGGTGACAGTACTAACCACCAAATTACCATAAGATTATAGTTTCTTTATATTTTTTCTTCAAGTTTTTTTTTGTGATTACAATCTGTATATTCATAACTACTATTTATGTATTTATTTGCTTCTGGGGAAAACTTTGTTTGATTTGGACATACTGATATTTTGCAAGGTTCAAGTTTTATATTTTATGACAGTCGTCATTTTAAAATGATCATACTGGATGTATTAGATATTTATATATAAAGCCAAAAACTCACAGCAAATAAAAAGCCATTTTAAAGAATTACAAAAGACAGCTTGCTACCAGTTTGATGAAAATATGAGTATACATGCCAAAGATTCACTCCTAACTCTGACATGATGAGCAGTCTATCCTCTTTATTTGTACAGAATCAGTGCTGAAGGCTTATTTTTAAAGGTTATGGGATGCTGCCATGTTGTTGATGATGTTCAAGCAAAAGTTGTATAATGTTCCACTTTTAAATCAAAGAGTTCACATTTCACTTTACCTCAGAGAAAGCTCAGTGTGGGTATTATTTGCAATGGAAAAACGCAGTCTTCTCAGCCCCCCACCCCCGTCTCTGAATGGTGTGTCCCTTGGCTGTGTCAAGCACTTAAGCCCCTGACTAGCCTGATTTACTGGGATGAAAAAGGGGAGTTAAGATGTTAGTCGATGAACTACAGCTATGCTATGCTTTCACCGCTGTCCTCACTCCGCTGTAATAGTATTTTACAGCCGCCCAACAAATCTACCACTGAATCTAGCTCTGAGCTTGAGATGTACAGGAGCCAAAGCCAAAGACGGAACAAAGCCAACAAAGTCCTGCTGTCCCAGACAACCACAGACAGCCACTGCAGACACAACTAACAGCACACAGAGAAAGTAAATGATTGCGATCTGACATGACAAGGAGCTCTGATGTTTGTGACATTTCAGTCAATCACTCATCAGAATAATTTTATGATGGAATCTGTTGTTCACTGCTGTTTTCTTTTGTTGCTGTGGGGGCTGAAATGAAATCCTGTGCCAGGACGATTATGTTCCCCAACAGATAATGATGGATTAAGGAGATTTTGTAATACCGGTGTGTAAGCAAATGTGTTTTTTTTTTTTTTTTAATATATGTATCACACTCTGTAAAATGCAAAAAGCAGTATAGATGTCTCCCTTTTGAACCACCCCAGCATCACCCTCTTGTCTCTTCCTCCCTTTTCACCATACATTCATCTCATACTACCACATCAACCTCAGCCTGCGTTGAATGTGAGGGACACTGAAAGGCTCCACTGTGCACCCATTCTGACACACACACTATATCATATCTGAAGCTAAAAAAAAACACAGTAACCCAATATCTGGAGTTTCCCCTCGGTTTTCTAGAGTTCCCACCTTCCCCTGAAGTCCACCCTTGGCTTCAGCCCCATGATTCACTCAGGACAGGAAAGACTGAGTGGAGACATATAATCCATTACTGAGACTAAGGAGGGTGTAAGGGAGGAAGAGGAGGCAAAAAGAAGGTGTGGGGGTGAAAGAGGAGTGAGTAAGAGATGGTGGGAGATATATGTGGGATGGATGACTGTAGGTAGGGGATTTTGCTAGTCTCCAACACATCATAACAGGACTCCCACAGGCAAAGCAGGATGTCTTCATCTCTTCGAAGGTTTCTTAGCGCACATAGAAATATATGTTTTGTTCAGCCAACTGAAGTAGTGATCTAAAGCTCAGTATAAAATATTGCTCCTGTGTCGTCATTAGTTTCTTATAGAAGCAGTGAAAACTTATAGAAATATAGGGGCATCGCTTTTGCTTGGAAAACTCATAAGTATGTCACACAACCCCACTTCCAAAAGAAGAAAACCAAATATCCCATTAAAGCTGGGCTACAGTTAAATCTTGATAAGACAATTTAAGTGGACTCTCTTTGCCCCAGGATAGAAACATAAGCGGGGAACCAGTTTTTTTTTTTTTTTTTACCAGATTTCAGATTATTAGAGTTGGGCTTTTTCTGGTGGATCTATTTAGTCACAGAATAACAGCATGTCCAGTACCACGTCAAGCAGTGAATTGTACAGTTGTCATACGTGCTGTATGATTTACTCGTTCACAAATAAAATGCAGGCCAAGTCTTTATGTTTTTATTTGTTATTATCAAATTCTTCTAGTACTTTTGGGTCACAGAGCATGTGTAGACTTTGTCTTCAAGGTCAAATTGAGCTCCTCAGCTTTCTCTTGCTCAAATATCTAAAAACGTATTGTTTCATTCCGCCCTATAAGTACAAAACAGTTTGTGTTGTAACCATCTTGAAAGATGAAAACAACAGCAGGAGCTGTGCTTTGTCTCCTTCAGTGGCTTCTTACTCCCTGTAGGAGATTTAAGCATCAGCATAAACTCTATCAAGGGATCTCCTGCAACATTTATGTAGTTAATTATGCATCAACATTTATCTATTTATATGGCTCACATATTAATATTAACAGGGACATAAACTGGAGGGTGAGTGATTAAAAGGCATTGGGTGGAGGCTTGAAGAAGCCTCCATCATGGGGCTCTGACAAGAAAAGTAGGAAGAATTGTTGAGTTTTGGGTAAGTTTACCTTTCCTGACTGTACACAGTATGTCCTATATGAAATTATTAAGGGCTATGTTAACTTTTAAGAAAGTTTATTCCTGCAGCATCTAATGAGACATGTGAACGTCAACAAGACTTTTTCAGCATTCTCTAAGAACCACAGAGAATGCCAAAATGCTGCCTCATTAGCCCCTCAGTGGCCCCCCACAAACCTTCTCTCTTTTTCAACAGAGGGCCCCCTGCTGCTCTGTGGTGAGTTGTGTGTTTTTATTTATATCGACAGGGAGAAGAGGTGGAGAAAGCTGAGAAGATCAGGGAGAAGGATACCTCCCACCCAACCACCCACCCAGCACATACTAGGACACAACACTCCAGAGATGTCCTGCACCTGCTGCAGCCCCTGGCACGCAAGGCTCATCTCCACAAACACCTCATATATTATAGACACACACACACACACACACCGCACACACACACACAATGTTATTTTATCTCTAAGCTTTTTCGGGGATTTTTTACTTGCTTTTAAACGTTTATGTCTTAATTTGCTAGGTTTCTGTTCAAGTGGTACTAAGACTGTTAAAAACACACATGTCTGAATATTACTGCGTCTTTGCTGCAAGAACTAAGAAGATATTTTGAGATGAAGATTTAGATTCTGCATACCAGAGATCTTGCAAATGTAGTAAAAGTAATTCAGTTTCAGTAATGAGGATGTCTTCCTCCATGGCATCATTGCTGATGATTTTATATTTTTACATGCATGATCAGGTATCACCTCCTTGTTTTCCAACAGCAATAACAGCTCAATCCTTCCAGTTCATCATGTTGCATTTCATAGAGTGGCACTAGATCAAGAAGCTAAAGCAAAGATTCTGACTCTTACCACCACTGCAATGTTGACAGCTTCATCTGAACTCATGTGATGCCACATCCTATTTTAGATCCTTAAAATATTAAAACAGGCCACTGCTTCCCCACATGACAAAAACAAACTTAATGGACTCAGATAAAAATCAACAACCAAATCTTGGGTTTGATTACATGATGACTTTTTTTTTTTTTTTTTGTCTTCCCTTTGCATGTTGTCATTTTTTTAGGATAGGCTGTTTGAGCGGAATGTAATTACCTGAAAACCCCCAACGCTCTGCAGGGTTGAGCCAATTCAGCTGGAATGGCGGATGAAGACTGTTTATTTGTGAAGCGAGGTTATTACCTCTGTCAGGCCTCCTTTTGAAATACCAGGGATTTGAAAAGAAGATAGCAACTAAAAGCTTCAGTGTTTTCTTACCCATTTTAAGCCTCAGAAAACTCAAACAACAAACATTCAGCAAAGAAAGCTAATATTTTCTGAATCAGGTATTTATTTTAATGGCATCGCTTGACATTTGCGTGATCAAAAAGAGCTTTGCGCCGTTCAATCCACGAACCTTTCAAGTCTGGCCACAGTCAAATAAATACGGAAAACAGCCTGAAGTTTAAAATCACACTCAGATGATGAGGGCTGATGTGTGTAGTCACCCACTGTGGGAGCCCATGTGCTCACAGCTAAATATAAATGGAGTTTTTAATTGTTTCTGACTTAAGTTTGTGGGCTGGGTTCAGGTAAAGCCAATTAGGAGACGAGAGGAAACAGTGAAGGATTGTCTGCGGAAAAGGGCTATGACTTTCTGGTCGGGAGGCAGACAGTGAATGCAGTTGTGTGCAATTGTGCATGTATGTTAATGTCTGAGTGAACTTGATGTGAGCCTACGGAGTAAACAGTCTGTAGTCATACATGTGGATGTGAGTGCTTTTGTGTTTTTGTGTGAGAGCCTACTTGGAGTTTGGAGAGAAGAAAATGTCATATAGCATATCAGATTACATTTTGCAATTTTTTTTGTTTTTTTTTGTTTTTTTTTTTGTTTTAACAGTATTTAGCGTCTCCCCCCTTTTCTTGACAATGAAAGCCCTGGCCACTGCAAAAGTATCTGGAGATTGAAATCAGATCCAGAACTTTGGTCAGACTTGGAACCAAAACAGAGACAGCAGCAATGCAGCGAAACCAACTCTTTGGTTTTATGTGACTTATGTGGTGCTTGAATTTCACCCATTGTTTTGCATAGTCAAAACAATGTTTCAGGATGAAGAGAAAAGCGGTCAGTAAAATTTATGGTGCAGTTTACCAATGTGAAACTCCATACTGTATGTGAAGTCGCTTTTCCTTGTACCATGTGTGTCAGTGAGTACTGTGGGACTTAAACAGTTCCATGAGTTTTTATTGTATTTGGCATTTTAAGTAATTCTAAATCTGAAGTACAAAAAGACAGATAGAAACAGACAGAAAAGGAAAGGGGAGTGATTTTTTTTTTTTTTTTTTTTAACTTTTGGTTCGAGTTATAAAGCTAGGTCAAGAAATATTTGGACACTGACATCATTTTTATTAGCTGCTTGCCAAATCATATTCAAGTTACAGTTATATAATGAATATGGGCCTAAAGTTCAGACCCTGTTGTTATAATTTGAGGGTACTCACATGCAATTTAAAACGACTCTCCTTTAATCCTTTTTTTTCAGGGGCTCAAATGCTATTATAAAATGTCCTGAAAGCTTTTTCATGGACAGCTTTGGACTCTTCCTCCATTATTTCTTCACCAACTGAGCAGATAAAAGGTCCAGAGTTAATTCCAAGTATACCATTTGCATTTGGAAGCTGCTGCTGTGAACCCACAACATGCAGTTAAAGTCATATTTTACCTTATAAAACAAAAGTAATTCTTCAGAGAGATACACTATTTAGTGTATTTTGAGACAAAAGAAGACTCTTGTGCGTAATGCAGCATAAAAGGCCTGGATGGTAAGGCAGCAGTGAAGACTGGTGACTGGATTTTCTCCATGGTGAAGAAAGACACAACTTCACAACTCCAGCTGTGATAGCCGTACCTACAGCCCCACATTTAAAGGCAGTAACCCCCACTACACCAACACATTTCAGTTATGTTAGTTTGAGTTAACACTGTTTATATTTGATTTAAATTAGGTTGAAATGCTTTAGTTCCCTTTTGTTAGCGCGCACATTGGAGCACTATTGTATTTTCAATTCTGTTTAAGTTTGTGTATTTAACATATGTTTTTCTCTTAATGGTGCTGGGGGGAGCATGATGAACGCTGGGGGGGCAGCAGTGAGCTCAACAGGCAGAAGCCAGGGAGCAGGAAGTGCCATGGGCCCAGACCAAGTTAGCTCCTTCCGGAGGGGAGATTAATGGCCTTTATATCGTTAAACATTTAGTTTTGTTGTTACGATTTTGATTAGTTTGATTTTGTGTATTATTTTTGAGTAATTCTTGTGTTAAGTAATAATGAGCTAACTGTTTAGGTTTTGTCTAATTGTTTAATGTATTTGTTTAGTATTTGTCAACCCCTCTTGAGTTTTAGAACTGGTCTGATCAGCCAGTATTTAGGTACCCCTTTGTTTCCTTTTTGTTAGGTCAGGTTAGTTGTTTGGTTAGGTCAGTTTGGTTCTTGTGTTAGTTTGGTTTCTTTTGAGTTACATGTTAAACAGTTAGTTTAAAGTTTCTGAGTTATTGTTATACTTTTGTTTAGTTTTGTTCATTTGACCTCTTTTAAGGGCCCAAAATTTTTGTGTGAGTATTCTTTTGGGTAAATAAAACCCGCTCTTGTTTTGAAACCAACTGTGTCCTTGCCTTGTACCAGCTCGATCCATCACACCAGCCAAGGAATGAATATGCTTTAGGAGTGTTGAGAACAAAAAAAAGACAGTTCGCCACAAGGACCAAACAAGTCATAAACTTTAAAAGCGAAAAGAAAAAGGAAATTATTTTGGACCATTCATGATCTGATCTGAAGTGTTATCATCAGCTTCCAGTGGTGTTGGGTCACATGTTTCTTGATTATTTAAGTGTGTAGGGATATACTCTGCTAACATTCAGCCACTTTGGTGCAAAGTTAATGGATGGCACTTCACCATAGAGATGGTTGATGGCCCAAGATATTGTAAAAGCAACCCAGCAATTTAATTGAAACTGTTAAAAAACATTAAATTAAAAAAACAGCTTCTTCTCTATTTAACATCATCATCTACTTTTGTTTCATTAGGTCAGCCTCATCTCATTTTTTCAACATACAATGCAGCCTCTGTAACTTAGTGGAGTGGGTAAATCGAGTCCTATTTATTTGTATTAGTCAGCGTCTTCTTCTAATAATTACCACGTCTTTGACCATTAATTCTAACCAAGCTTTTGGGCTAATCCTAACTAAACAGAAAGCAAAAGAGTGTGTGAAACCAAAGGAAAAGCATGAATAGATATAATTAGTGTATTTTTCCATTTAATTTAATTTATTTTTATTATAAGATGGTCTCAAACACAGATTGACTGCTTTCAAGTGCTTTGACTCTTCACTTTCTATCCGATTCCGTATAAAATCCCACACATTTGCTCATTAGTAACACTTCATTATCATGTCAGCAGTTTTTGTTTCCTTAATGTTGCATGGGTGATAAGATGCCAGAAGACAACTAGCAGATATCTGGGAGACATCAGGAGCTGGTGAAGCTGTGGAAATACCATAACTGCTGTAAAAGACTTACAAGTACAGAAACCCATTCTTTTACGTTATTTTGTGACAATTCTGACTCATATGAGACACGCTCTTTTTATTTTTGTTTTGGAGAACTGTTTTTAGAGTATTATTTAGTATTTATTTTAGTATTTTAGAGTCCAAATTTCATTTCCCTCATTTATGTTTTCAGATCAACTTAGTTTTGTGAATATATCTTAATTTTGTCCCCTATCTCCCCCATATTCCCCTTATTTATCTCCCTTATTATTTTCCCTTACAACACACGGATTCAGAAAATACACATCAAACTGCTTTTTTTTCAGCAACTGGCTGTGTGTTCTTCTTATCTCTCTAACATGATTGTCACCCCTGACAATGGTGTCAATAATGAAGGGTAAAAAAAGAATGGTATTGAAAGCAGCTTTGCAGCTCATAGTGTTGAATTGTGTTTCATGTCAACATGTAGAATCTAAACAAGAGTTAACTCCCTTCTTAGAACTTGGATATTTACAGTGTAGTGTTATTATAAATAATGAAGTCATAAAGGTTTGATTCCAGCCACTGTGGTGATTGATACCAGCCGCCATTGAGCCACACTGTCACACACGAGAGCAAAGTCGCGCGCTCATTTCATCATTGCACCACTGCTGCTCAGAAAACATGCTATGTTAATGTGAGCGTATGTGTGTCAGCACAAGTACAGAAAGTGTAGACATGTATTTATATCCACTGCATATTTATATGTGTAGAGTGTGTAGAAAGTTCATTATACACACACTTCATGTGTGTGTCCCTGTTTGCTGCATGTCCATGCATTTGCTTGCCGAGGGTGTGAGTAAGTGCATATGTGCTTATATTACTCATGCTGTGGGGGCATAAAATCTGCAGTTTCACATTATCAACAGCTAAATTTTTTTTGAGGGGGTGGGGTCATATAGCACTCCACCATAATTATTGTCACATTTTATTAAAGTGGGTTAAGGCTGGGTAAGGTTTAGAATGAAGACATGGTCTGGTGAAGAAGTGGTTATGAGTTTTATTAGCTGTCCAAGTGATGATTACAAGTCAATGTCCTCTGAAGTGGGGGAAACATGACTGTGTTGAGTGTATGTCTGTGTGTTGAGGTTGATGTCCTGGCTGGTGGTGCGCTGACCGACTGGTGAGGGTTAGTGTTTCCTCTGGCATGAAAATACTTTGCTTGGATCATCATTTGTGTTTGTGTAGCAGCATGTGCACCAACATGGTGATTTCTTGTGTTTACATTTGATTCCAGGATCAACATTAATTAATGTAGGTTTTATATATATATATATATATATATATATATATATATATATATATATATATATATATATATATATATATATATATCATCCACACCTGGATACACAAGCTGTATGAAAAATGTTTTTCCATGGTTGTGTAACATAAATTTATTATATATTCAGATGGGGAAATTCAGCAATCTATGAATTGTAAAAACAGATAAAGAATATTAAGGACAGAATGTGCAATACATTTTGCTGATATGGTTTGGTGTAACCATATGAGATTTGTATAAGACATACAAATGAACATATCTAAAAACTTATGAGCACATTTACATATACAACACATTAAAATGTTACAGATTCAGTGCAGTAACTGTTTGGGTTTTATGTTAATTTCCATTTATCAAAGATACTTATTCCCCAGAATAGATTACTTTTAACAGCCAGTAAAATTTGCTGCCAAGTGGTTATTTCAAAGTTTATCCTCTGCAAAATTTTACAATTAATCACACCTATGCATGCACCTCAGTGTTCTCTCCATATCAGTTTGCTCTTTCTGGCATCCAATTCTTATACTGATGATTACCTTTGTCTTTCCTTTACTTGTGTGCCACTGGTCATGCACTTGTCCTGGTCTGATTCTTGAAGAGGTCTGCTTGAAGCCTCTGCTCACCTGTTACATCACATGTAGGATGAGACAAGAAGAAAAAAATAATGATGTGAGTATTAACTTTTCTTTTGTTTTCTGGGTCAATATTTTGTGTTTTGCAAGAAGTAGACACAAACCAGAGGCTGATGAGCATCTAACATGTGGTAAACCAAAATATGTGCTGCAACAAGGACCCTAAAGAAAAGTATAATTTCACATTATTCCACATATTTTGCTGTAGTATTTAAAATTAAAGTTCAATAATGCCACAACTTACAGGATGCCATTTGTTTTTCACTCAATATACTTATGATTGCACAAAAACATTGCACTAAAGTCTGTGGGCTGCTGTTTACAAGAGAAGGAGAATCAAAACTGTGCAACAGTTATAAAAGCAAATGAAATAATAGAGGGAGCAAAAAGCAGTTGGATGCAACAGACTAAAAAAGAATGTGGTAAGATAATAAAATAGATGAAGTACATGCATTTACCCCAAGACCACATCACTTTTAACTTTTATAACAATATGAAAACTTCACTTTTGCTCTGATTTATTGTCTGGACTCCAACAATTCCCTCCTCTTTTTTCTTATGCTTCCTTTCCCAACTTTAATCAAATTTTTTAGTGGTCAAGTTGCTGCATATAAACAAAGAAGATACTCATGATTGATGATGCAAGGACAGCCTCTGCCTTTTGTTTACAGATTTTTGGAAACTCTTTGTTTGCAGGAACAAATACTGCTGTGCTGAGAATTTTCCCAAGCAGTGGAAAATAGGGAAGTTATATACGACATTTTGTGCAGGGCAGTGGGAGCTGATGAAAAGGCCTTGGGAGGTGTTTGCGGATGTGGTGGCAAAAGTAAATGTCAGTGCATTCACAGCACGCACACAGACATGCACAAACACATGTGCACAACACTGGTGCATAACTGCAATCCCAAATCCAACCCATGTTGTATAAAACAGGGCGGTGGATCTTTGACTTCAATGTGACACAAACATCTGACAAGCTCACGTAAAAGTTGCATTTTCAAGAATATCCATCTTCTTTTATGCAAAAGCAGTTCTGACTAAAAATCCACAATACAACATTTGCTTGAACTGGAGAAAATGTTTGAGTTTTGATGGACCTGCATCAGGAGCTCAAAGCTTGTGCTTGTCTGTCAGGAAAACATTCTCCAAGCTGAGAGCACTTTGGCAGCTGTTTGCTGCAAGTAAGTCACTGAAAACATTACTTTAAAAAGAAAGCTTAACAGTCTATTGAAACAGATGGAGTAGTACAAATTTCCCAGTTTTGTACATTGTCACATGGCAAAGAAAAATAACAGTACAGCTTCTCTATCAATTAGTGACTTTAAATATATTTAAAAAAAAGTTCTTTAATATTGTAACTACCGATGGCTCTATTTGTATGCTTATAACAGGAAACTGTTTTATCAACACATTATATTTTCTTTACAGTTTTCTGCACCAAACTGATTCCCTATAAACAAAACAATAAATATGACACTTTTTAACTATTTTCATGTTTTTGTACTGCTGTCTATCAGAGCAGATCAAAGTTTTCATGTTTCCTCATGTGTTGAGAACTGGTATAAAACTAACACGAATATGTCACCTAACCATTTGTATTTCCTGCAGCTGCATTTACACACAAACACACGCACACACAGAAAATAACCAGTTGCTGGGGATGGATTCTCTGGTTCTCCAGGGGGTACTTTAGATGGTCATGCCTTTCCCTCTGTGCCACTGACACATTGCCATTGTCTGTTTCACATTTAACATGGAATCACACTCCAACACACACACAAGGACACATGCACACACAAACATGCAACTGCTTACACTGACATTGCCTGTTTCACATTACAAACACACACATGTGCATGCATACTACAAGCACATTTATCTGACGCTAACTGACAAGCATGCAGACAGACACACATACATAATGGTTCTGTCCCTGTCTGTTTGACATTAAAGCAGAGTCCCTCTGCACCAGAAGGCTGTTGTTTATGAAGATATAAACTATTGCACTAATTATCCCATATGCAGTCCTCCAAAAACAATGAAGCTCTCTGATGAATATTTTACGACTGAACTCACACACATGCACATATGCATAATAATGATATATGTGCACAACATTAAACACTATCTTGTTAGAGTTTATCCCTAGCAAACAGTTTGGCTCGGCCCCCCTTTTCCTCTAGTTACCATTATTCCAAATCATCAAGTTTCTTATATTTAAATACAAAAATAAATATATCTGTGTATGTATGTCCACCACTGTTTAAATATATATCACATCGGTGGCAAGCTGGATTTCAGAGGACATGTTTGTTTTTTATTGTAGGTGTAAAACAAATAAAGAAGTAGAACTGCCCACAGATATAATAAGTTCCCTTATTTAAAGATAACACCAAATAAGTTGTCTGTTTTGTTTCGATAGTGTGTGAGAAACGATAAAACTAAAGGAATTAACCCACACTTACTTTACCTGCTCGCTACAGGTAATACACTGATGACCAGAAAGTTAGCAGCCAACACTGTAGATGGAAATCCTACAAACATAAAAACCAGGCGAAAAACACACAGCTGATTAGCCACATGAAACAATATATGTATATAGAGCGGCTAGAAATACAGGTAACTAGTCTAACAATGCATGAAAGTGTTAGCAAATAGCATCATTACCTTATGTATTTCTTGGCAGCAAACATTTTCCACCTCTGTTGGCATTGTGGTAAATTTGCCACATGTACACCTATTAACAGGGGTATGTACAAATAAAGAAATAATTTTAGTTCATAAGTTGTATGTTGCAGGGCCATTTCTGATTAACATTTAAATAATTGGGGGAAGATACTAGGATAGGCATACATAAGCTATGAGCTTCAACCTAGTCCTTTTTTTGGTTTTTGAATGGTATGAAATTGATGTGGTAACATTTGACTGTGTATACCTAACCAAAATAAAGAAAGACTATTGATTGATTGATTGATTAATTGATTGATTGAAATATATATGGCACGTGAAGGACAGCAAACAATGTTATATCGGAGTATAGCTGGTAAGCAGAGTATTTTCCAAACAGACACGTCCTGCTGCATTTGTTGCTGCGGGTTGCTGAGTTGTTCACTCTCATTTTCAGGGTCTGATTCAGGCTCGAACATGCACGGCTGTATGTTTTGTGTTTACATTGTTTACTGAGTATTTGTATTGCTTTGGTTTATTTAGAAGTTCTTTCTATGACGAAAACAGTGCGCGCTCCCAACAACTACTCTCGGCAGTTGACCAATCAGAGGCACCCCTCATCAGGGGGAGGTGAGGCTTAAGGCGGAAGAGCCTCATTTCCTTGTTTCTGGCAGATGCTGATCTGAGGGCCTACGGAGAGGATCGATACATGTAAAATAAAGGGGTTCGTGAAAAATGCAGGATTGATTCCTACCCTTGTGGACTCACATATTAAAATAAATTAGCTTGAAATGAGCATAACAGAACGACTTTAGAAAAGAAGGCGGAAATAAACTTGCAGCTGAGTTCTATGGACACAGGCTCAATTCAGATGGACCAAAAGACAGTGGACGTGTGTTCTGTGGTCAGATGAGCCCAAGTTTCTGCTTGCTTTGGAGAAAACAGATGTTGGGTTCAACGTGCCAAAGATCACAAAAAAAAATCCAGGCTGTTATCTGAGCAAAAGCCAGTATCTGTGACAGTGTAAGTGCCCACAGCATGGGTGACTTGAAAATACCATTGATAAAGAGGCATTAATTGGAATTTCAGACAAAATATGTTACCATCAGGGTTATGTGTCTGTCCAGAATAAAATTATTTCAGAAGGATAATGTGCAACTTTATTCTACATGATTTAAAGCAACATGGTTTCATAGACACAGAGCATGTGTGCTTGACTAGCCTGTCTGCAGTCCAGACTAGATTATAAGAAGAAACATTGACCATGAAGTGCAAAGCCAACAGTATTCTCACTCCCCAAACCATTAAGGTTTAATCAAAAGGAAGGGTGATGTAAGGCAATGGTAAAAACACCTCTTTTCAACTTTTTTTGTGTGTTACTAGCATCAGATTTTAAATTTATATTTTCGAAATACAATGAATTTGGTCATTGAAGACAATGAAAATAATTTCCCTTGCATTTGAGTCGGTTAAATAAAGGTCTTTAGAACTTCCAAACTTGTCTGGAAATGGGTTTGTTTGTGCAAATCCAATTTTGGGAATCAAAATCATGAACGTAAACATCAGTTCGAGTAAATCAAATCAGGGTCATTGTCAAACTACAGACATTCAGTTTTGTAAATGAATAAAAAAGGGGGTTAAACAGGCTACTATTCATTAAAATAGTTGTATTAGGCCATTAAAAAAAGAGGTGTTTTCAGTTCTAAAAGACTTATGCACGTGAGACTCTGAACTTCACACAAGGAGGGGCAGGCAGCCTGCTGAGGTCGTATGCTTATCCAGCAGAAACAAGTGTAACGTAAATGAGGACACCTTAACAAGGGTGAAACCCAAGACACAGAGAAGGATATTTAGCAGAGCTGCTCAGTCCAGCATTAGTTAACATCAAAGAGGCAGATGACAGCTTCCTGTGAAGAGGCATGAGAGCAGAGAAGATAGATTTCAGTAAGACATGGTGTGGGTAAAGACGATTTACTCCTGTGCACGCAGACATACTCAGATGCTTTCTTGCACAAATGTTTCATATATCATTAAGCTATTAATACACAGTAGAAGTTTTCTATGATAACTGTGTATGAGCAATGCTGCAATTGACTGAGGTCTGGCACGGCCTTTTTCTAGCCAAGTTTCCTTGCAAACTATTTGACATGAACAGATTTTATTTTGTGACAGAATTAGCTGCTCATGCCTATCAAGTAATGCTACATTAATCTAGTTATAAAACAATGTTTACTCAAGCTTGTTATCTTATGTTTACCGACCTGCTCCAAAAACAGCAGGGTGTGACACGGTTTACTTAAGATAGCTTAATATTGTTTGAATATATCTATCGTCTTATTTATTTTCATATATATATATATATATATATATATATGGTCATCTGTTATGTAGCTTGGGTTAATTTACAACTAATATTTAAAAACGTAAAAAATAAAAATATGAAGCATGTGGAATACAGCTTTGTTGAAAAATATCTGTCAGTATGGAAGTTGCATTACATGACATTGACAATGTGGCAACTTATAAACTCATGCACTCGCTCACTCACTCATATTTCAAGGCATACCTACAACCCCACATTCATAACAAGCACATGCCATTTGTCAGCCATGTTTTCATGTTTGCAATGTACATTTTCTGTCGGCTATTTTGACCACTGGGACACATGATCCACTGGTGTTTGCTGGACTCTGTTACAGGTCAGAGAGACAGAAATATCAATCTCTGCAACAAAACCGAAGTCGCTCTCTAACTCAGACAATTAAGCATAATCATAGCAGAAAGAAAAGAATATAAACTTCTTTCTATATGTGATGATTGATAGAGAAGGGTAAAGATAAGCATTCCTTTAGGCTTTTAAGCGGTATTTAGATTAATAGTTTTTAGCATGTGAGAAATACACAAATATACAAAATGGTTTTGGCTTCATACTACACACAGTTTTACCATATGTCCTCAAGTATGCTGAAACAACAGAGGGCCGTAAAGCAAGTTCAACATAGCAAGGCTCTCTGTGTCAGCTAGCTCGAGAAAACCTAAAGCTCTGATCAAAGGCACTGTGTATTATTAGCCTATTTTCTTTCCTCCTTAAGAATGGTCTCATTAAAAGGGTTGTTTGAGTCTCCCACACAGATTCTAATAAATGCCACAAATCAGACAAAATAACTGATTAAAACTTTTGCAAAACATAGAAATATCAGGATGAAGTCATTGATACTGGAATATGATAGTGAAGCTGTGGAACACAAAATGTTTCCCATACTGTTCCACCTAAGGCATAGAGTCAGTCCTGTATTGGTGGAATTGTAAAGGAGAGGTACACGTGCTGTATAGAGTGAAGTCTGGCCCAGAGGAAACAACAGACCTGGCACTTCTCTGCACCTCCACCTCCCCACTGACCTTTCACAGAACACAGCACTGGCAGATATTACAGCTCCTTTCTTACCGTTAATAGATCAAAGAAGCCCGACCTAAACCAGAGAGACATACAAGGTTGCATGCCTTCCTGAATGTACACACACACACTCATATTTGTATTCAAAATAAAACAAGTAGATTGATAAAATCTGTCCCCCACATGGTATGCTTTCATACATACCAGCTAAGACACAAAATCACTTTAATTGCATGGTTTTGTTTTTTTTTTTCTTTTTGTTTGTTTGGTTTGGTTTGTTTTTCTTCTTCTTCTTCTTCTTCTTCTTTATTTCTGTTTGAACACTTTCACTCAGTCCAGTTCAGAAGATAGCAGTGACACAGAAAAGAAGAGGATAAGAGGATGGGAAAAGAAGCCTGCAGCCAATATGAGCTGATTTCAAGAAAAAGAGTCATCTAAACTGACTGTCTTTTCTTTTGGAAAAGTTAATCCCCGTCCCTCTCCCTGCAGATATGATCCCTCGTCTACAGGAAACTACAAGCATGAAAAGAAGCAGGTGAACTGTCTGGGGATTCTGTCACTGGAAGAGCGATTGGATTCCACAATACAGAGATGAGCTTTCTTCTTTTTTTCATGGTCCAGCAGAGCTATCTTTCCCAAAGCAGGTCTAGTGATCAGAAACGAACCTCTTGTTCTACCTCTAATGTGTATGCCAGAATGAAATGTGAGCATTAGCATATCTGTGTGTATGCTTACCAGTTATAGGCTTACAGATTACAAGTCTATTCAATCATGCTTGCTGAATTTCTGCTATGGCAAATGGGTTGTAGAAGTAAGACGGGTGCTACTTTACAATTCACAATGGATAATAGGTTTTTCCCCCCATACAAGTCAGCTTATCTGTGTCCAGCTCCTGTTTACAAAAGGTTTGAGCTGTAGCGCAAATACAAGACAAGACATGCTAAAAAGTTGTTTATACTTTAACATTATTATAATGGAGAATATCTACCATATGGTGTTATTTGTCCAATATAAATATGTTACAGTACTTTTGATGCTATAATTGCAATAGCATGCTGTTCAGATGATCATAAAAGACTTGATGTTGCCAACAGAAATGTATTTCTGTTTCTTTGGAATAAAAAAAATCTTCCTTTGTGCAATTTACAAAGATCATCCATAGGTCCTTTTCCCTGCCGATAGGTAATATACCATGGTAGCAAAAGAAGAGGTATAATTAATATGAATAATCAGCATTTTAGTTGCATAGAAACGCTGTTGTTCAGTGGCATACTTCAATTAGACACTGAAATAAAAGTAAACCTATTCAGAAATTATAAAATACTGTTTTTTTTTTGCTTGTTCTATTATAACAAGACCAAATGTATTGATTTTATTTCTCATTTCATATAGGCTGGTTTTGCATTATTGTATCACTTCTTGCTATCAGCTGCTAAGAGAATGAAGCATTGTTTTTAATATTACAGCATCCATCATGGTCACTGTAAGAGGCTGATTTTATAGTTTCTTACTTTATGCTGCTACTGTTAGAACCACATGGATTTGTACTAGTGTGTGACTGTGTCTCAAAATGCACATTTGTATCTGTTCAGGTGTGTGTGTGTGTGTCCCCCATATGATCATGTTTAGCAGCTGCGAGAGGCCCCTGTCTTTGGGTGGTCTCACACCCTCATCCATAAATCATTAGCCCACTCCTATTGCCGGCCTTGAAGTGTGTTAGTTTGACACACTTTGCTAGAGCATCAACCTTCTGTAAGTATAATCTCTAATCCAAAAGTACTATGGACCTAAAAGTATGGATCATTTGATGGACATTAATCAAAAGTTGTCTTGAGTTTAGATTTTTATTTGTAATCTTCTGATTCCCAACATCAGTTCTAGGTGTTTTGAAATCTTAGATTTGATTATGAAATTAAGCTAAAGTCAGAGAAACAAATGCAGTGGGACAAAAGTACTTAACCTTCAGAAATAGAATATAAAAAAATTTATACTATCTAACAATATATGTCCACTAAACTAGATTTTTCTTCAATACATCCTTGAGGTCTTTTATTCTCTATCAATAATTAGCAAACATAATTTATAACATCTTGCCTATTTGTGGAAAATGTTCTAATTCTATACAATTTCCTTAATTTTCAGTTCTCCATGCCAGTTTTTAAACTAAATCAAAACAGATGGCTTTATTTGTTTAGAAGTAAACTGTTACTCTGCTTTTTCTGTTTTCAGATAAACCTCAACACTGACTTTTCTTTCAGCTGCATTTGATTTAAAATCTGTTTGCTAATCAAAAATAAATATATAAATTTGTAAATAAATCATCTTGGACAACAAGTCTTTATTTTAATACAAAGGGCAGTGTTGCATTTTGCATCTTGATTTCACATGATCAGCAAAAGTTTATCCACAGCTATTTTTTATCTGTTCATAAAGCTGAAAGTAATCAGGCAGCTTTTCTGTCTTTGACTGATACTTGGGATGATAAGGACAACACATGCTCGAGTAAAACACAAACAAATGGCCATGTGCTACTTAATTCACTGCATATCTTGCTGGTGTTTAATAATTCCCATAAGCATAGGAATTGTAGTTATTATCTTTTGCTATCATATCTAATTGTTGCCATAGCATATATAATCAGAATTTCATATAAAGCCAGAAACTGTACATATCTTGAAGTCTTTATGGGTATGTGTACAGAAATAAAATGTTTTTCTGGGCATGTTTGTCTTTGCATAAGTCAGCATTATAGAGGTCTATATGCAAAGAAGATTTTGTGTGTCTGCACATGCATGTGACCAGCAGAACATGTTTGGAAGGAATGCAGTGTGTCTGGAGATTGCAGGTCTCTAAGAAAACAAAGTATTAGTGCACTTAACAAAGTTGTTCATTGGCAGGAGCGTGATGGAAAGCTCTCTTTCTAGCACACAAGCAAAACAACATACACTCATAAATACAAAAGACTTAACTGTCTGGAATTTCCATTAGGACAAACACAGAAGAGTTTAGTAAAGACAGGAAGACACACAGTCACAGCTGTCATTCGAAACCTTTTCTCTGGCTACAAGCTGATGACCCCTCAATCAAATATTAAAATTGCCTGTCATCATAAATCACTGTCACGTCAACTTGTAAAATCCTTTTACAAGTGATTTTTACATTTTTACAAATGTGTATTCAGTGAAAGATAGGTAAATACCACAAATACCACAAATATATATATATGTATATATATATATATATATATATATATACATATGAAGATATAAAAGAACACTTCACAAAAATAATTTCACCAGCACCAGCCCACTGCATGCTAACTCAAGGGAGTCCAGTCACATAATAAAAACAAAGACTCTTTGACTCACTATTACCACCATTTCTCATGAGCTGACATCAATTGTTTTGACTCCATCAGAAATCGAATGGAACCATACTCTTGGCGTCTAGCTAGGGTTAACGCTGCAGCTTCAGAACCAATTCAAAACATGGCTCTCCACCAAGGCATCCACTGCGCTGCTGAGTATTATCAAATTCCCAGCGACACTTCCCTCAGCGCTTAAATCCAAAGCGAGATTGGAAGTAATATGCTCAGCTGTGTAGGACAGAGATCGTTTCGATACTGTGTAAAGATTGCAAAAGCACTTGGGACACACAAAAAGCCTCTTAGATTGTATAACTTAATCATGCATGAAAGAAGGCAATACAGAAACATTCAGGGCCTTTTCAAAAACAGTGAGGATTTTTCACCTCCTACTCACCCTGTCCAAGTCATGAGCCTCACTGGCAGTGGTAGCATTGTTATGAAGCCAAGCTTTTATGAGCCTTGGCCGTTCTTGTTGATGATGAGATCCCTTTATAGCAAAATGACTGTTTTTTGGTTAATGACCTCTGGTTACTTTAGCATTATCGGGTTAAAACAAGACTAGAAATCTCACAATATACGTTCTAGCTCATTGTTTTGAAGCAGCAGGACTAAAAACTCTTAACTGTTGCCAGTCATCAGACTTCATTGACTCAGACTGAAGAGAAATAAAAACAAAACAGAATAAACAAAATAGCAGAGGAAGAAAGTAAATAATTTCTTCAGCTTGTTTTCGAAGCCCATCCCAGAGAACAGCTGTTGTTCATTCTGCTTGGCTGTGCTGAGGAAGAGCACCAAATCGTGCTGTTTTCAGCCCAAATAGCTTACGCACAATTACTCTGCCGGGGATCTGTGTGCGTTGGCACGCCGCTGCAGTTCTTTCTTTGTTTTCTTAATAATTAGCTTGTGTTTTCACAGGGGGCTTATATGTGTGCAGAGAAGCTAGTCTTTCAAGGCTACTTAATCTACTCCCTAGTCTGTGTCGTTGTCTGTAACCTGTGCTTGATCTCCACCAGCCGCCTCACTCTCCTATCCTACCTTATCCTCCTTGTCTCCCTTACAATCCCGAGGGCCTGCATGAGAAGTTCAGGTGTTTTTGCAGAAGTTTTTTTCTCTCTTTCTCTTAAGACCTGTGGAGCAAAGTAAAATTTTGAAAGGTGACACCATTTTTGAATCAATGGGCTTATCTTTCCATGAAGGCTTGTGAAATCTACAGCAGCTCACACCAGCAGTCAAACTAAGGGTCAGGTAACTAAGGAGCTGGGGGTATGGCCAATCATGCTGTATTAAACTGAAGATGACATAATCAGTCACTAGCAATTTCTTTAACAACTTAGCCTAATTTATTCTCAGTAAAACTGAACCAAAAGTTACAAAAAAAAAAAAAAGAAGAAATCTGGAAATGCAAGCAAAGATTCAAACAGAGCTTTTATACCATGTGTGTTTCCAGCACATGATCTCCACTGTTAAACACACATGCACTGTAAACATGTCAATCAATAGAGTCTGTGTTTGACCAGTGGTCGATATGCTCTGTGCAGGCCAATCTCATTGATTTTCTACCTGCTCAGTCGCCTCAATCACCTTGACCCCAATCTGATCTGTTCACATGGGCCTGGCTTAATTAAACTGCACTGAGGACAAGCATTTGATAAAGTGTGCACACACAGATAAAGTCCCAGTCGCACATTTGGAAGCACAGCTGTTGTCAGCTGGCTCATACACACACATTTTTATATGTTACGAGCGAAGCACAGTGACTGAGGGTCATCAGTACAATCCTTAAACCATCTGGGAAAATGTGGAAGGAAGGTGAATGAGTAACATGCCGATGCTTATGCAAATAAGTAAATGTTAACAATTATTGATTTTTTTTTAAATGGAAAAAAAGCAAAAAGGCAACACAAGTTTAACTGTTTAAAAAATCAAATAAAGGAACTAACTTTTATAGTGAGACACTTTCCATGTGTGTCAAAGCCAGCTGATTCTTCCTTGATTTACTGTACAAAGCTATACAGCCGTGATCACAGGTGTTTAAAAATTGTTAGATCAAAACCAATGTATAAAGACCTAGACCACAGAAAGTATGTTTAAAATGTCATGACATTGACATTTGACACCCTAAATTCAGTTTTGACTGTTGCCTTGACTGTTGTCTGGATTTTTGCAAATGAGCCAAGTATTTCAGCAAGAAATTTGCCCATCACTCCCTTAAAGAATATCTCCTATATTGTCAGTTTCACTCCCATTTTGGCCATAAATCTTATCACCAACATCACACTGCAATTAGCAAGAACTGAAATTAGCTATTTAGACCCTAAAACCATCAAGAAAAATCTCTACAAAAATGACAGATGAAGACAAAAATAGGATCATTTTGTTAACATAAACAAACCAAGTCATTTTTGCAGTCACAGGAGTCGCCACCTGCTGGTTGTTAGCTAGAATGCAGTTTAGAGCACGTCTACATTGGCTTCATTTTTCAGACAAGGAAGCAACAGCTATTTTTTTTTTTTTTTAATAGAATTTGATCTATACCAATGTCTCAAAAGGAGGATGAGGTTTGCATTCGTGCTTGCATAAAAAAATCTTTTAAATCTCTATTCTTTTGGCATCAGCACACAGTTTTCCACCCCTTGCCAAGCTGAAAGCTACTAATTCATCCATCCAAAGCACTGTGAGACTTTAATTGACTTCCAAAGGGAAAAATGGAGAATCAGTGGAAACTGAAATTGCAAACAAAGAATCCGGATGAAATATGACTTGTTCCTCCTCCTTTCCTCAGCTTGGCATAGACATGAACCAATCCCTTAATGTAAACTAATGCCAAATAACATTTATTATTAAAAGTTGCTGAGCATCCAAGACAATTGTAACATCGGCAACAAACCTAAAAAAATCTTCAGCATAAATTAGAGTAAATTAGTGGGATAAATCTATTTTGTCAAGTGAAATCAGGCTCACAAACTCTTCAAACATACTCTCATAGAGCACATACTCAAAGAAATTTCCAGATCAGAAATTAAATGTCAAAACTGAACACCTTAGACTACTTTAATAGATGAGGTTTAGTTAAGATTTTTATGTAAGTAAACAGTTGACTAGGACAACAGCTGATTAAGGGTAGCTGATTAAATTAAAAGAAAAGTGTGAGGGTCAAAGCATTATTCTAAGCTTCAAAGCAAATAAGTTCACAAAAAAATTGTTTATTGCTTAAAATCTTCTCAATCCTCAATCAGTCCTGATGCAAAAACTCATTTGAAGCACAAGCTGGCTTTTGCTTTTTTTAAATAATTGTATTTAAATCAACCCAGTCTCATTAAAATTTGTGAAAATAATTGTTTAAACTATTTATCAAGTATGACTCAGAATGGATTATATTTCAGCAATTCATACCTGATCCATATTTTTATTATGTTTTTGTTTTCACATCAGATAGAACTTGATTAAGTTTTTATTTTGGTATACTATGATCTTTGAGGCAGTTTTTTGCAAAAATAATTTGAGCTAAAATAATAAAGCCAGTTTCCTGGGTGAAAGTCCCATTTGATTTGAACGATGGTGGTTCTGATTCCACACTTCAGTTTACAAGCACCTTTTTTTTCACATACATGTATTTGCAAACTAAGGAAAATTTGTGGTTGGATTTAGATTGAAAGCACATTTATAACTTACTGTCTTTTTCATCTATACAAGAACAGAGCTTTTGTGTATTGTGCATATATTAATGAATGACACACACATGACCACACTTGCATGTACATACACTATAGTAAACTTCCCCATTGGCCCACGCTGTAGATGAGGCTGTGGGAACGGGGTCACACCTGCACCAGCTGGCAGGGGTGACAAACGATGTTGCTTTAAACTCTGGAGACCGTCATTTTTGGGAGCCACTGTTTACTCTTCATTGAAGTATAATGGAGGCCTTTGAAGGTTTGAGTGCTGGGCACAGAGGCTGCCCTCTGTCTGCTGTTTTGAGAGAAGGAGAAACCAGCCCTCGATTAGCTAATGACACATTCGGCTTCGATTTGCCATAATAGGACATAGCGGCCCTCTGACATTTAGTCTGGCATTTCCTACTCTGGCTGCTTTGCAAAGTTTCTCACAGGTTTTTCTTCAGTAAAAATCAAATGAATCAGTTCATTGCAGTTCACACACCAGCTGAGCATCAGTTTTCTGAAGACAAAATAACAAAACAAACCATTATGCAGTGTTTGGATTACATTAAAAAGTTTAAACTACTCCACACAAACATGTGGATCTTTCTCATACATTAGAAGCAGGACAGCTCGTGCACTTCAATCATCGCTCAGAAGCCCTTTGACATCACTTCAGTCTTTTCATGCTAGTTTGGAAAAGTCATGAGTAGATCCTCTTACCACCACTCTTATCAGATGAGGTTGCATATCTGGGTGCTCCTCCTTGTATGTCTTTCAGGCCTGAAGCGATAAAGTGACGTGAGGATGGGTGTCTAGACTGCAGCTGTCTCAAGTATGGAACATTCTAAACCTTCACTGAAAAACAGTGCAATATCTGCCTCTTACACATGTACACGTGTACACAAACACTATAGAAGATTTCTGTCAATGCAGGTTCATATGTAGCATTGCTCTACATGGAAAACACATGTGAATACATTTAGGTGAGATACACATCCTGTATAAACACATGATTTCATGGGTATGCATACAGAGCCAACAGTAGAAAAAAATAAATACATAAAAAATATATAAGCCCATTGATGTCAATTTAAGCATGA
The DNA here is from genome assembly GCF_017639745.1 of Melanotaenia boesemani. Taxonomy (NCBI): domain Eukaryota; kingdom Metazoa; phylum Chordata; class Actinopteri; order Atheriniformes; family Melanotaeniidae; genus Melanotaenia; species Melanotaenia boesemani. Next base: position 25,523,558 of record NC_055697.1, on the reverse strand, counting down.
AGTAGCTGTGTATTAGATCATGATTAGCCTGTGGGGCCTGCAGCAACTGAAACATAGGAGATCCAGATTTCTTTTACTTTCTACCTTTTTTTTTTTTTTTTGCCAGGGGATTTCTTGGGGTAATAAGACACTTGTATAAAAATACTAAGTCAACTTCCACTCAGTTTGTCTTGATTAAATGCTTTATGCAGACTTACAGTTATGAAAAGGTGATTATGGGTGGAGGTAGTTAAAACAAAAGCAAATAAGGCATGCACTCTAAGTAGATTTTATATTTAAAAGATTAAATTCCTTCATGAGCAGTCATGTGTCTGCTTTTTTTTTACAGATAAAATTAATATCTTTTGAACAGCTATATGTGTGTAAAATTTGACATTTCAAAGTACAAAAATGGAAGAATCTCAGTAACACATGTAATCTGCCTAAACAAAATTCAGATGACATCACTTTACTTTCTAAACAATTAATTTTTTTTGTTTCATTGTGGGGAAATAAAAGAAGGAAAAAAACTTCTTTGAAATCAAGTCTCTTTCCTAAGCTAAACAGCCCAGGGTGAAGTTGCAACCGTAACAAATGGGTTTAAATAACAACATGCAGCAGCAATCTCCTCACAGCACGGTGCATTGCTGCTGCCATTCATCACCCCACCGCAGCATAACGCAGAACTTCCACAACAATTACTTCTGTCATTAAACTCCCAGCATTGTTGTCGTTTTCTTGTGTGATAAGGGCTATTACTGGCCAAGCGAGGACTAATCTTCTCTGATCTGCTCTGCGGTAAGAAGAAAAGCAAACCTCAGCATGCCACTCAAGGCTGAGTGGAGACTGGGGCTGTAGTGCTGTGTTGGACTGCCCCCCTGTGGCTCATTGAGGGAATTTTGACTTGTACTGTGACATGTTGAGTAAAGAATCCTGTCTGCAGTTCAACATGAATAAAACCAGATTGTTTATTTCTAACATTTTAAGGAGCTCTGTTAACTCCCACTGATCACACAAGTTATTGTTTTCTAAATAATGATACTGCAGATGTCCTATACACTGAAATAAAGTAAATCTAAATTAGATTAAATACATTCAATGAAGGTAATGTATGCTTGCTTTCCTGTCTGACAATATGTTTCTTCCTCCCAAGACAATTTTATGTGGAGCATTTCACTTTTATCAAGTGTTTCAGTCCTAAATCACCTTAATAAGATTTTCTAACTTGCGACTCGGATTTTACTTGTTCAACTTGATGCTTCCAAAATTATAAAGTTTTTGAAGAACATTAAAAACTAAGAAAGCTAAAAATATTGTAGATATATTCATTGTAACATGAAAAATATGATAAAGATGTCTGCAGGTCTCTGTGGTTGGAAATTTTCCTTTTTTTATTTGGCAAGTCAAATTAACTTTGTACATAGGAAAATAAATGATTTTAATAAGCACAACCGAACAAATTACAATGTTTTTTATTTTTGAAATCACAGATTTTGTTATGTTTATCACTTTGGATTCAATAAATTCCTGATGAAGTCTTTTGAGGTTTGTAGTTTTTCTCATTTGTGTTTCAATTTGATTGAATCAGATGCACAAAACTAATGTTAAATATTATATTTAATGTCATAGAATTCTGATTTTAAGTGTTTTCTCTTAATTGAATCTGTGAAATTCTAAAAAACAGTTATGCATTAATGTTTTTAACAGATTCAATCAACACAAATGGTTTCTGAAAACTTTAGAGGTTTATATATATATATATATATATATATATATATTTTATTATTAATCACTTGTGATCATAATATAAAACAAAAAGGCTTCAAATTGATGTCGATACATGCAGCATACTGTATAATCTATCCTTCTTCCCAGCAGTCCAGTCATGTACAGTATATGGACACACTGCTCTTCTCAGAAGCTCTTTTACTCTCTTCAGGCTACATCATTCACATCATCGTAAAACGGAGGCCCTTCATCACTTTACAGTACCCAACGCTACCGTTAGCCCCAGGCACTCACATCAAGGCCCACAGCTTACCGCCCCACACTAGCTGTAAACCTCGGCTCTGAATGTTAGAAGGGAAAAGGGATGAGAGGGGTTATTGATGTGCCATAAACCCTGTTATTTTATTTTGGTGGAGAGGAAACTACTGTAGGTGTGTGATGAAAAGAGAAAAGCAGTCCACTTCCAGCAGGAGGTAAACTGAGAAAACAGGAGATTTTCTCTACAAGGTAGTTTTATTATCTGTTTGGTTGCACAGAGGCATCATGAACTGCAGCAAGCACAGAATTCAATTTGCAGTTTGGACAAGTATGTGAATATTTCTCCAAGTGCTTATAAAATGTTATTTAACTAAGATCAACCTCTAATCTATTAAGCTGAAATTTGTACTCTTCACTATCCGATCATTAAGAAATGAATATTTAGAAGTGTTTCGTTTGTTCTATGCCATTTAAATCAATGCTTGAATTCCCACTTAGAATACCTGGTAAATAAACCAAATAAATATTAGAAGCTACCTGTATAAATAGCCTGTCACTGATATTTTTAACAGTATTTGATATATCTTAATCGGTTTTATGCCTTTAGCTAAAAACATGCAGAATCTCAATAAAGACAGCTGCAACAAATAATTACATGATACACTATTTACTGATAAAGATGTCCAGTTTTTTCTAGTTGGTGAAACACTACTTGCTGCAGGCCAAATGCAACCCAATCTATCCAAGATATTTCTATAAACCTGCACACTTGTATGCTAACATGACCTCAGCATTAGCTACTGTATGCAGAGGAAAGAGAGAGTCTGACTTTTATGAGACTGGCTAGTTGCCCTTGTCTTCTTCTCCAGCTGTTGAGCGTCCCATATAAGCCAAACACAGGGGACCCGCTCCTGTGTGCACATCAGTATCATCCCTATGCTCAACCTGTGGCATAGCTACTTCCTGCAAAAGTATGCCTATACAGATGCATCTTACATGCTGGCTGTGTATTAATCCTGTGCACAAGGGGAAACAAATATATTTGGTGACCTTCTACACATCTGCACAGAACCATTTCTTTAACACATAATCTCTCTCTCTCTCACACACACACACACACACACACACATCCTGAGGGTGATCGTTTGTCATGTGGAGAGGAATCTTCAGTCATGCTCTTTATGCTGAGAGCTCAGACTTAAGGCATTCCTCTGGAAATTTATGTCCAAACAGCTGTGGTCTCATCCGCCTCTGTATGGACCTAGAATAAAATGCTGTCCGAGAAATTATGAGGGGAATCCAATCCATTACACACCTCCAATCAACTCCAAGTGCACATTTATGCACATGTAAGCCATTTTCTGTGAGCCTTTGTACGTCTCAGCATGTGCAGCAGCAAGTGTTTTCCTGCTTTCACAGTGTACTTGCAACCATCTCTGTGTATGAGGTTGAATGCATGTGCACGTGCATTTGTGTGTAAAGAATTCAGAGACGGTTTTGTGTTCAGATCTTTGAAGCCTGGACAGTTATTCTCAGGCTTTATGCATAGGAAGGCCACGCTTTAAAGGAGAAAAACCCTGATTTCATGGTGCAGCCATATGCAAATAAAAAATTAAAAAAAAAATCAAAAGAGTGAGTTACACACCAAGTTACATACTTATAGGTGAGGTCCTCAAATGGGCACAGTCAGAAACACATTGGCATTGTCATAAAGTTTGTATATACAAAAATAATCTAAGTTTAATTATGTATTTATCCATTTGAAGGTCATTGAAAGCAGTTTTTTACATGTACACATGTTCATATGTTGGATTTAGTCTCAGTCTGAGGAGCAGCTTTAATGTATCCTGATAAAAAAAAAGAAAAAAAAGAGAAACAAATTGTCTAAACCTTGATAGATTTAAATGTGACCCTGAAGACTGAAGGTGCCCCCCTTCTATGGATTGAACATGCAAGCTGGGGAAAGGTAAAGTATGGAAACTCAATATAGTGTGATGATGTGATGTGTTTAGTGAGGAGGGTTCAAGGCCTCTTTTTGAGCATGTTTTCAGCATGGCGTCACTTTCTTACAGTGTATGGCAAAACCCCCTGGAATGTATGTACTGTAGAGCGGACAAGAGAATTAAAGCTTTGTTGTAATGAACTTCACCAGGTACTGCTGCACCTATGATTTGAAGATTCTGAGAAGACCTCAGAAAACTAAAAGAGAAGAGAAGTAAACTCTGGGAAGCCCAACATAAGTGGATTTGGTGAAAAAGAAAAAAGAGCAACACAATTTTGACATAATTTGTCATATCTATTTCTGCAAAACATTACCAACGAAGAGGATTGCAAATTCAGGAGACAAGATGTTCTGATCTGCTAAGTGGTAGATGCAATAGTCATTTCCATTAAAATCAACAGATTAAAAAGTACAATTTCCATTTGCTTGCTTTAGGAGTGCCCATTGTCCACATGAATCTCCTTTAAATATAAACAACAAAATGAAGGGTTTATCACACTCTTAGTCATATCTATTATGTTACTTTCTTAATATAATTCAGTTTTGACCAGCCAACACAAAAAACCTTTTTTTTTTTTTTTGCTCCTTTTTGAACTTTCAAAGCATTACCTTTCACTGTCTCATGCTGACCTACAACACAGCTCTCTTATAGGGTGTGCACCAAGGGTGCCCTCAAGAGCTACTATCCTGCAACTTTTAGATGCTTTTAGAGCTCTTCTCCAACATACCTGAATCCAATTGCTGCCTTCCCTCATGTGCACGTCATTCACCTCTGCAGAGGCCTGGTAACAAGCCATTCATTTGGTTCAGGTGTGTTGGAGAAGGGATGCATCTAAAAGTTGCAGGATAGTAGCTCTCAAGGACTGGACTTGGGCATCCCTGGCCTGCACACTCTAAGTTTTGATTGGATAATGAAATGGATGTATTAAAAGAGAAAATAAAACAATGTGAACTGTATAAATAGATTTTTTCCTGATTATGATTGAATTGTTAATCCATGAGCTGTAGATATTAAACAGAAAACGTTTAATATAATCATATTTTGTTAATATTTTTGTTGATTTTCCAGAGGTCTGCTATGAATTTAGAGGATGATGCCTCATGCTATACACATGAGTTCTGCCAAGCAAAGGAGGAAGGTTGTGACATTTGATGTGTTGATTGTCTTGGAGGTTAAAGGACAAATGGTACGCTGGTTTCCTGCTTCCCTAAGCCGGCATTATGTCTCATTCACCACATGCCTGCACATCATCTTGAATCACCTTTAATGTTGTTTTGTCATAAACCTACTCCGATCTGGGGTTGGGTGACTTCCTTGTCACATATTTACTTTAGAAATATTTTCAACACATACTGTGTGTGCATAGGCCCAAAAAAGGGTGTATTTAAGCTACACATTTGACAGCTATGAATGTTTTCATGCACAAGACAATTCAAAGTGATTTCATAAAACATTAAAAGCATTTCAGTGGGGAGCAGAAGAACCATTAAAAAGAAAAACCTTAAAAAAATAAAAACTTAAATGCAAACATGTTGAATTTTGCATCCCTAGTTTCTAAAATCCTTGTAGGGAGTAAAAGCCTGATATGAGAAAATTATATATTTTTTTTTAATTAAACCTTTTTTTTCTTCTTCTTCTTCTTCTTCTTAATTTTTTCTTTAATACCACTGGAGGAAGCCAACATGTCCTGGTTCTCCTCTGCTGAAGTGACTATGTCTCTCGGTTAGCTTAGGAACATCACAGGATCCCTCCAGATAAACTGGGAGAAGTGGGCACGGGTGGGATTCCCTGCCTAAGCTGTTGCCCCCATGGCCAGGACGATTGACGGATGGATGGATGGATGGATGGATGGATGGATGGATGGATGGATGGATGGATGGATGGATGGTGAAGAAGATAGCCATTTTGTCAAGGTTGACATGGCAACTGCTTTTAGCTGCAGAAAATCTATAAATCCAGAAAACATGTCAAACTGCGCATAATGGGATTTTGAGAAATCTTTGCATGATGTGGTAAGATAAACTTGTCTGCTGCTGCTTCCAAAATCAAGAAGAGATTATGAATATCATTTTATTAGAGCCTTTTATTGATTTACTTTCCATTTCTAAACTGGAACAGAAGCATAAACTAAAACTATTTCTTCCTGTTTATTTAGTTTCTTCTGAAGAGGTCACTGCTTTGGTTTTTATATGACTGGACTGAAAACCACTAAATACTAACAAAGACACAAGCCATTGGACAATAATGCCTTGTTTCATTCATGACTCAGTAAAACTTATTAATTTATGGAGGCTTCTTTTAAGTATCTATCAGGTTTTCTAACTTTATCTGATAAAAGCACATGATTAAACTCCAGGATAACAAATAGCAGGTGGAACGTCTGTCAATCAAAGCATTCTTTAAAGTTCTTGAATTTTAACATACTGGGATTATGGTTTATTATTATAAACCTCTTGCTGACAGTCAACTTGAAATTGTGTGATTTTGTGATGTGTTGAATCCATTTGGTATTCAATGCAGGTGTCGTCTGCTGTCAGCACACTTTATCCTTTCAGGAGACACGTCTGCATGGAGGGCTGCGTCTACTGCAAAAACGGTCTGTCTAACCCAGTCTCTACAATCTGACATTCAGTCAAAAAGACTTTATCATCTTGTTTTGAGCGTAATTGGCAAGCGCAGAATGCGTAAGATTTTTAATTATGTTTTGAGAGTATAAGTCTTTTATTTCTTACTTAGTAACAGAATCTTAAATTTTACATGGATATTGATTAAACTATCTCCCTGAGACAATGTCTGAGGTCATATTGTATCTATCACACCCAATTTTAGCTCTAAAAACTTCCTTCAAGACCTCCCATCACACACTGATTTCCTGAAATAAAAATATAAACTTTAGACAAGTGAGAAATATCTTTAAACAAGTTTTGAAACATTCATTTCAAGGTCCTTATAAGTAAAAAACCTCAAAAACCATCAGTGCTTCTTTTCAGTGCTGTTTCTTTCTCACTTTCTCTCTGAAAAGAAGTTTTAACAGGCTGGTTGTGAAAGTTTTTTTCAAGAGAACTTAAATGAGTGTTTCACAACTTTCTCATTTGTTCAAAATCTAGATATTTTTTCTTTTTTGAGGAAATCTTGCCAAGTGTAATTATTTTATTGCACTGGCAGATTATTTTACTGGATTTTAGTCTAAATTCTCAATTAAAGTGTTTTTTAGAAAGCTAAGAAAGTTAATTTTTGCATTGAACCTTCATTTGGCCTCAAAAGGTCATCTGCTGTCCATGTAGCATAAACTTCCTCAACACAAGCTAAGTCACAAACTGTATAAATAAACAATTGCGGGATAAACCAGTTTGGGGCTTATTAGGCCACACGGTTTCAACATCAGGGTTTGTTTGCTCAAATTTGCTCGCACAGTGACCCAACTCCTTTATAGTGAGCACATGTGTGGAAGGGGGCATGGAAAGGCGAACATTACAGAAGAGGAATCTGTGGGGGAGGGGTGGAAGAAACCATATTTTTCCAATATGCAGACAGAGCCGTTCATCAGGCAAAGTTTGACACATGTCTTTGAACGGAGTTAGAAACAAGTTGGTGGAAAAAGTCTAACAGAAATGAGACGGGAGGTTTGGCTAAACAAATGTCATTTTTGGATGCTGCTGCAGGGAGGATGAGAATGGGAAAGATGATGAAAAGAGTGAAAAGATGCATTCCTATGAATCTAACTCACTGCCTCACTGTTTCCTGGGCTTGATTAGAGGGATGCAGTGACTTGTGGTAAATTAAGATTAAGATCTCGCCTGTCCAGAGGGAATTATGGAAAGGAAGTTATATGAATGTCTTCATGAAATGTGACATTGGTTTTTGTAAGGGGAAGGATCATTACAGCCTGTGCTTATACAGCGTAGCCACAGTGACAGCGCCGTTTGTGAGTTACACAGCCCACCTATAATCAAAGGGTCACAGGTTTGACCTTTGTGTGGATCCGTCTTAATTTAAATAACGCATTTCTTGATTTGTGTTAAGCAGGACAAATAAATTAACTTGGATGGTTGTGGCTCACGTGGTGGAGCTGATTGTCCACAAATTGCAAGATTGTTGATTCAAACCCTGATGCTCCACAAGTTTTGATAGAAGTATTCCCAGCTGTTTCCTATCCCCTCTGAATGAAAGAGAAATGCATCATAAAACACCTTTGAGAGGCCTAAAAGGCCTAACTAGTACAGACTGTTTAACAAACCTATTACAGCTGTCTTTTAAGGCCTTTACTTCAATTCTGAACATATAATGATCAGCAATAACATAACCAACCATCTAATATTGATTAGGTCATTTTCCTGCTACTAAAATATCTCTGATCAGTCAGGGTGGGGACAAACAACCACTGAAGGTGAAGTACCTGGTAACTGACATTCAACAATCAACTGATTTTTCTTCCTAATGTAGGCTAGTAATGATCTCACAAAGAGAAGGTGGGGGTATAACAAGGCTGCAACAGTGTTTGAGTAGGTGGTAAATGTCAAAGCAACATCCATGTAAATATCAGGATGCAAGTTTCCCTTCAGAATGTTGCACTGTAACAAGATAAAACATTACATGTCAGGGATTTTACTATTTTGGCTCATAAATGCATAGAAATGAAGTTGATTTTTAAAGCTAACTAAAGGCTGAGATTTAACTCAAGACTTAAAAGTGGTGAGTCCAGGAAAACATGCATCACTATAAATGTCAGCATACAATGAATTTTTTAATCATATGTGTAAATCAGAACAATTTTTAGAAAATAATTTTAAAAAGTCTAAACTTGCACAGCTGCTATTGACTGACTTTTTAATTGCTTAGCAAGTATTTTAACTCCATTATTCATGTACGCTCCTTTTAAACTCACATATCTAAATCTTTTCCTTAGAAAAGACATCAGAAAAGTTAGAAAGCCTATTTTAAACTGTTATTGCACTAAGTCAACAGGAAATAAAAACCCAAACACCATGTTTCACTTTTTTATGTTGCTGGAAAGCCAAAAGAAAAATACTCCAGAAAAAAATGTCTGGTGTGTAAAAACATGCTCATCCAAAACACAACTAGTGATTCACAGAATCACCTTTAAATGATAAAAATCAGATAATAAAGTCATTTTAGAAGAATGCAGCATCAGAGTGCACAAAAACATGTTCACAATAAAACTGGGGCGATGTTTCTCACATAATTTCTTATCTCCAGCAAACAACTAAATCTGCTGAAAGTCCTTGATAACCTCGTACCCAACTCCAAGTCATAATCCTGACCGTTACGCAATCCCTGCTGAACTGTAATACACCTTGTCACCTCATTTTGTATTTTGTGATGGTCCATCAAACGGGCTTACAGTCCAAATCTTTACTTCAGTGTTCATCATTCCTTAAAGAGAAAACACACTGAAATGAGACCTTCACCGCACTTCAAATCAACTCTGTTTTGGACGCTTCGGATGTGGGGAGTCAGATGCTGCATCAGATGCTTGCTTGGATGCTGCTTTCTTTCTAGAATCTTTGTCTTCTGGATTATAGAGAGCACTCTGAACGAAGCGTGAGGCAGCTCCCTTATCCAGACGAGCAGCTTTCTTCTTATCAGTGATTTCCTTTACTCTGTTCATATAGGTCCTTATTCGCTCCTGATCAGCAGAAAATGGTTAGAGTAATTAAACAGTTAACATAAACATAAAGAAAAGTTTAAATTTGTTAAAAAAAAAAAAAGTGATTACCAGCTCCTGTTTGATTCCATGTTCTCTGGGGTTTATACCTTGTGTTACCAGGTACACTGCAAAGAGGAAGCAGGAATATTGATCCAGTGTTTTTTGGCATATACTCTTCAAATAACTATATAAGCATTATTTGCCTGTTTATATCCCTCAATAAAAACCATTTCCTGATAACTCTATTGCTTAAAAATGTTCATTCAATGAGAACCTATGCATGTCTCCAGCTGTTTTCAGCAAAACAGCTTTCAGAGTATTGTGTTGGTGGCTTCTCATCTGACAAACAGTGGAAAAAGTAGTGTGGAAACGGTCCACAAATGAATGGAAATTGAGGTTTTTCTCGGGCTCATTATAACTACACTGCTGCTGTTGTGCAATTTAACTCCCAAGAATAAAATTGTGACTGTTTAACAAGCTTAAACAGGTAGATAAATATATATATATATATATATATATAGATAGATAGATAGATAGATAGATAGATAGATAGATTATTATTACTATTATTATTTTATATTTGTTTTATTAATATATATTATATTTTTAGCTGCTTTCAATGTCCCGCTGCTATGGCATGCTGACATGAGTAGTTATGATGATAGTGACATGTTGTTGTGAGAAAACTGTAACTTAATAAGGATTATACTTCACTTTTTTATTTTTCAAAGTGAATATCAGGGCAAGCACTGTGTCTCTTTCTGTCACTTTTATAGGCATCACAAATTGATAACTCATTTGTTAAAACGGGTTTGAATATGCAGTCAATACACAAAACACTGCCAAAAGATTAATTTTTTTTAACATGCATTATTATTAAATGATCAATGGCTACTTCAAAGTTATAGTCAACAAATGTAATCAAGAAACAAATTACTTACTCCAGAATAATGAATTAAGGGTGTAAGCAGACATCAGATCCAGCTTCGCTTGATCCAAAGGATCCAGCTGTTAATAGATCAGGTTTAATTTAAAACCAGTAAAATGTAGCAAATCAATATAATTTCTCTGTGCAAAAATGTTTTTATTACAGTATAATGAAAAGCACAGTGATGTTAATAGTGTGCTATTCTGAATCTTACACTAGGTTTGTCTACAAATATAAAGACAATACAGTACATCTGGTTTAAATTCATAACAAGTCAGAGTCTTCAGTGTCCATGTCAAAATACTCACTCTACCTTTTGCAACTGGTCATTTCTGGACATTGACATCAACTTGTCCAACATAGTTTTGACTGCATTAACTGAGGAGTTGAAGGATGTGAGCTGCTCGTCTATCTCATGAGGGTAGTCATCGATGGTGCTTTCAGCTGCCATTTTTCTCTAAAATAACAAGTCACACAGAGTCACCAATCTTCACGGTAATACAATAAGTTAGTTGGAAACATGAATAAAAGACTGAATAACATTTAAAACGTTAGCTAGCTAGGTGGCTACTTCTAAGCTTCCATGCGAAACTTACACAACGGACTGAGGAAAAAAATATAATTAATTGATCATAAATGACTTTCTAAACTCATTTCTTAATTAAATGCTAATAAAATACCAGTAATATTAATCTCACAGTACAAAACGTTTTATATTTACCCACGACACGGAACACGCGACCGCTAACAGGAAGTGACGTAAGAGGAGACCGAGCTTTTTTCTTCTTCTATGCTTCTACTGCTCTCTACTGTTTGGTGGACGGTAGATACTAGTTAACGTTAGCTGTTTTAAAGATTTTTAGTTGAAATAGTTTAAGTTAGCTATGCATGTTTATAAAAACTACAGTTGGTCTCCATATTGTTAAAAATATTGAGTATTTTCCTGTTACTAATGCTACTAGTGTAACCGAGCTTCCTGTAGATTACTAGTATTACATATTTCTTCTTTCATTTTATTTTTTACACTTAACAAAACTAAAGAATTCAAAATATATATATATTATTAACAATATATATTTTTTCTTTTAGCGTGCTTTGTTTATGTTCATCAAAATGCGCATAAAAATAAAGTTCTTAGCAACTTCAGGACTGCTTAAGCGCTCTGGTTACCATGGTAATCATAAGCGTCAGCATACAAAATTAGGACAGCCGTTCAGTGCGTATAGAGTTTGGACTGCACGCATTCATGCGAACCAGTGGAGGCTTGAGCCATGGACAACTGTGATTTAGAAAAGCTCTCCGTTTCTGCTGGGAAGCTCCAGCCAGCCTTCTCATCAGAAGCTACAGACTACAAAGTGTCAGTGCAGAGCAGCGTCAACAAAGTCACTTTAAACCTGACTACCAGTGACTGTGGAGCTTCGTACACTATTGTAAGTACTTTCCTGAAAGTTGAAAATCACTTTTCATTTTTGTATAATTTGTTTTTCACTTCAGTTAAAAAAAACGTTTTTGTTTTGTTTTTCAGCTCTCTTGTGACCGTTCCAAAACTATTAAACTAAAAGATGGGTTGAACAGAGTGGAAATTGAGGTGGTAGCTGAAGATGGCACCACAAAGAAATACAGACTGGAAATCACCAAACTTTCATCAAAGATTGCAGAGCTCAGTAACCTGGGTTTGGATGGGAATATTGCAATCTATCCACCATTTACCCCCAAAACATATGAATACAGTTGTAAGTAAAGACTTTTGTTATGCTGCAGCCTATATGTGTTATTTGTAATAGAAATTTGCAATAAAAAGTAATACAATGTTATATAAAGATGTGTTCACAAATAAGTAATGTTATCTGTCCAAATGTATGCTCATAGGTGATGATTTTTGCATAACAATTCACAAAAATGTGTTCCTCAGTTTGCATTTTTTTTACAGTCACAGTTTCTCATGCAGCTAACTGCAGGGATTTCTCCCACAGGTAATGTTCCCTTTTACTGCAATGAAGTGACACTACTTCCAAAAGTGCCAGACAAACTCATAAAAGTTACCATAAATGGGAAGAGCAGCTCCCAATCAGTCCCACTAAATTTTGGAGACACTATGGTGGAAGTCTCAGTCTGTTCAGCAGATGGCACCATTTCACAGGTATAATGGAACATAAGTAGATGACTGCATATTATCAGATAAGCATCCTTTATGTTGATTCAAGACTGTTTGAGTATCACATGAAATAATTGGTCAGAACATCTATGTATTCACAGTAAAACACACTAATTCTACATTTTAAAGCTCTATACCCTCTTCAGTTGTTCCACATTAATAAATAACAGGATATAAGGGAGATTTCAGGAGTGTAACTTGTTTGGGTCATTCAAGTTTGATAGGGCTGCGTTGTGCTGCTACACCAGTGTATTTATTATTAAGTAATTCCTGTCTAACTTTGTCAGGTATACACCGTGTTGGTGACTCGAGAACTAATTCCCATAGCTGTGACCTTCACTGATGGGAAGCAGCAGCTGGACTTTGAATGTCCAGTGTCTCTGAGTGCTTTTTACAGGCCTGTGTCTGTCATCCACAGGTGAGACTGAATGGGAGCATTTATGAGTAAGCGTTGGCAGTGATGGTAGTCAGTATCATCATCATATTCACATCACTGTATTTTTCTAAACATAAGCTTTACCAGCTATAAAACAATGCATAATTTTCATTGTTTGGCTTAGTTAGTTTGAGTCATTCAGATTAATTATATTCATATCATCCTTTTTGTGTTGTGATTTTCTTTAGTAATTTATGAAGATTTTGTGCGTACAATAGGAAGTTCGTAAAGATGCAAATCTCTCCGCAAATCAAAAATGCCTTTGAAAACATGACAAAGTAGGCATCTCACTGGAAAGAAACAACAAATGTAGTATCTTAGATAAAATCACAATAAAACATTACTGTCAAAATCTAGCAAAACAAAAAATGCTGTATGGTGAAGCACCAAACACTTCACACAATTGTTTTATAAAACAGCAAATGCTAACTAGATTAAACTGATTCTTTTGTTTATTTGCAGTAAACCAAAGAGCATCTTCTCAAGGCCGTACGTTGAGATGCTAACACGAAGATCAAAAGTTGACCCGCTTAGCGATTGTCCTCTAGGAGATGATTGGAGGGTCCCTGAACTGGACCTTGACAAAAAGATGTCTGCTGCTATGGTCAAGTGTTTCTTTTGTTACAGAGGTAAAACCCGGAGACTAAGCTTCTTTTGGTTTTGTTTTTTTCTGTTTTATAAGCATTTTTTGAAGCAGAGCTGGTTTATTTGGTGAATGCAGGATTAGTATACAAATACTTGTATAACAACTTGTTAATATGTAAGGTGCATTCTACCTTACCTGTCAACAGTCCCGATTACCCAACCTATACTATCATGTAACATGATGGCTCTGTAGACAAAGATTATGTTGCTGTAATGAAAGAGATATAATTACTTAACTAAAATGTCCTCCAACTGGCAGCTGTGGGATTAAAGCTGGATTTGATATCAGGCTTTTACACCCATCAGTGGCTTCTCTGCTCAGTCATATGTGTGTTTCTGCACAATAAAGACCTCTTTATAATGTTAAGGTGCTCATTTAGATAGTTGCCTGTAGCTGAAGGGAAATACTTCTACAGAGTTGTTGAATAAACCATCCATTATCCATCCATTATCTTGACCGCTTATTCCATTTCGGGTCGCGGGTGAGCTGGAGCCTATCCCAGCATTTTAACAGGTGAGAGGCAGGGTACACCCTGGACAGGTCACCAGTCTGTCGCAGGGCCAACACAGATAGAGACAAACAACCATTCACACACACACACTCACTCCTACGGAGAATTTAGAGTGTCCAATTAACCTAACATGCATGTCTTGAATAAACCAGTAAAATGTAATATAGCCTTTCATATACATTTGTCTGCACCTATAACGTTTTTTGTGTGTGTATGTGTGTGTGTGTACCTTTGATGTTTTTTTAAACAAAGGATGTGACAGAGTGATGGAACTATCAGAGCTGGGGTCACATTCCCTGGACTGTCCACACAAACCCACAGGGGACCTCAATGCAAAGGTTAGGATGAAAGATTAAGCAGTGCGCAGCATTGCCAGAATCACTGCTATTGACCTTGACTCTGCTCATCCTTTATTTACAAGTCAAAGCTCCCTTCACAACCACTAAGTACCAGTTTAACCTCCTCAGTGAAAAGAAGCCTGTGTGGTTGTGTGCATGTATTTTTAGATGGGACACAGAGGCCTTTTACTACTCTTTTTGCTTTTAATAAATTGTTATTATACATGATGAACCAATCAGCTAAGTCCATTAATTAAATCTTAAAAATATATTATTAATTAATTTATCATCTTTAGGTCTGAAATATAAAAAAAAAAGAAAAGAAAAAGTGTTTTGTTTTGTTTTTTTAGTAAAAGCAGGGTGCCATTTGTTGCAGGATGTCACAGAGACAGATTGGTATAAGGAAAACTTTGAATCATCCAGCTGTTTGAAGATTGAAACTAAACATGATTGTGAGGTAATTACCTATTTCTTTTTCTTTTCAGTGTACAGAAAGTTTACTTTAACCAACGACTGTATCATTTACCTTTTGGTTCATCAACCAATATTAAACTGAGAATGATTTTAAAGCCAGATTTATTCAGACAAATTAATATTTTTTCCTGCAATAAAATTTCATCATATGAAACTAAAATTCAAATAATGTATAGTTGCAATAGTTTGTTTCTATGCAAGCTCATCTAGAGCATTACTTTATAGATACAGTTATCAATAGACAACAATTGGCATACAACAGTTAAAAGCAGTGATGACATACTAACTATGAAGGCATCTTTAGTTTCTGCTGACAGAAATGCATTAATAAGTGGTCTAATTTTAAATATATATATATATATATACCTCATTTTATTATGTGCAAAACCCCAAATTTACCAGCACTTGGTGGGTGTAAGTGTTGGACTGTTATTTTCACTGACTGGTGGTTTTCATGTACATTGCTGAACAAAGTCTTGAGCCACCATCTTTTTCTTTTCTTTTTTTTTTTTTCTTTTACTTTTTTGTATGAATGGGTAGAACAAAGGAAGTAGGTGGAGCAATGTATTGAAAGCTAAATGGAAATATAATGTATAAAGGAAAAACAGTTTGTTTAATTCTAACAAGCTTGAAAGTCAGTATTTGGTATGAGCAGCTTTATTCCTCAACACACTCTGAACCCTTGTTGACAAGCTGTAATGTAATGTCTTTAACTAGTCTTCAGGAATAGTTCTCCTGACTTCTTGAAGGACGTTTCAGAGCTCTTCTTTGAGTGTTGGCTGTCTTTTGTTCCATTTTCTGTCAATATGATCCCACACTGCTTCAGTAATGTTGAGGTCTGGACTTTGGAGATGATTTATTACTGCAGAACACCTATTGCTGCCTAAAGATCCAGTTTTAAATTCAGGGACTGTCGATGAAAAATAGCCATTTGGATATTTGGCTCTGGTACATTTAAAGTAATGTCTATTTATGTACAATGTTTCTGTTAACAAAACAAGAAAACAAACTGTGTATATGCTAAGTAACTGGAAAAGCCAGGAAAAACTACTGTTCATTACCACTTTAGAAGAATCGAAGTCTTACTGCTTTGAAACAAAGTTTTAAGAAATGAGGGGTAGTTTAAAACATTTGCACAACTTTGCTACATTTAAGCAAGTTACTTAACAAAAGGAAGTCTGAAGTAGAACTGCATTTAAGGATATTAATGCGAGCGAACTAACTTCCTGTTTAAATAAACCTTAATAGTTTTAGTTTAGTTTTATCTTCATCACATCCTTTGTTTCTCCACATTAATCAGAATGGCATCTTGTCACCTCTACCTGTGTATTAATTCTCCTCTCTGTTGAAACAACCTGTTTCATTTGTTTCCTACAGATACATAACTGGGAGAAAAGACTGCAAATGTCTGCAGAAGAAGACAGTGTGGAGAAATTGTGTGCACTGGCTGAGGAACAACTGAAACACTACAGGAAACATCTTCCAAAATCAGGCACATGTTCCAAACCAAGAGTATAGGCTCAAAGATTAGATATAAACCATCTGGTGGAAACTAGTTGGAATAGTGATACATTTTTATTCTACCTATTTTATTTTTAAATCATGCTGATTATTGATCTATACATGAATTAGAATCAGAATTAAGTAAAGATATGGCACTTACTTTTGTAACACTTGTTAGTTGCTACTAAACACCTACTAATCTATCTAAACTAACATTTACTTTAACAGCTGGTTTGATTACAAACAGGTGTAAATTGTATCTTTGATTTGGAATATTTTCCTTGCACTGCTATGACGCAAAAGCTTAGCTGCAGCTATTGAAGAATCCATGTTAATGGCTGGTTGGTGGCTGCCTCTGAAACGTCTTCTTCTGTCCATTGTACTGGGTACTCAAGTTACTGCTGGTGTTTTCTCAGCTACCTGTGCCTCGCTAATTGTTTGATGAGTCATAGAAGTGACATTTGAGAATGATCCCAGATGACTGAATGAGAGTCACTGGAACTGAACCGAGAAGTAACACCAGAGTGGGAGAGACAGACCTCTTAAAATATAAACAAGCTTTTTGTGTCATTCTACATCAATCTGAGAAACAAAAAGTGCTTCTCGGTTTGACCTCGTAGGTTGTATTGCTGCTAAATGCAAAGATCGTGTTCTGCTTCTTGAACATGGTTTCAGTTTAAATGTTGAAGCTTGTTTTTTTCATGGAGACTGTTTATTGCATATTCTAATTTATTAAATGCACAACTATATGCTATGCCTTCAAAACATTTTCATGAACTAAGATGACTATCAACAATGAAGTAAAGTAATTCTAGTGTATCAATAATGGATTTGTTATGGAAATACAGTCTGATAAATTAAAGATGCTCTTGACATGCAAAGTTACTCTCTCTGAATATTTCATGCAACAGAACTAAAGGAGAAAGTAGCTTAATGGGAGACACTGTTGTTTTTCATTATGCAGTGTAATGCATTGTGCTTGGACAATTCTGATTCCTAAAAAGATTTTGAGACTGACAACAGATAATTAGATATTTTCAGATCATAATACATAGTTTTACTTACATTTCTGTTCAGTTAAATGAATGTAATTTTTTCTAAAAGATTTACACCAGCATTCTAAAAAATTGGAAAATGAACATTTTACTAAGCTTCACTCTCAAACTATTGAGTTAAATAGCATGTATGATAGGTCCACTGCCAACAAAGAGAAGTAAATCATTATATGAAATGTTGTCTGATCCTGTATTGATGAAAAGTCCCTCACAGATGAATGCAGACAGGTTTTGTTTTCTGGTGCGTACATGCAGTGCAAATAGCACAGTTTATTTTTCTCTTTTCCACAGGGGAACGTTTGCATCATGAGGATGGCGAGTCTCCTCTGCATAGCCTGGAGCAGGCTGCTATTTACTATGCATCAGCTATTAGACTCAGATTCAGAGATGCCAGACTCCACTTTCTGCTGGGTCTCATTCTGGAGGAGCAACACTATGCTACAGAGGTGTACGGCCTCCAGAGAAAGGTAGTGTCTGGGAGGACAAGCTCTTAGAAGGATATGTAACAGCAAATGATAGCAAAGTGTAGCAGAAAACGGAGGGGTAAGGTTTGTGGTTTAAACTGCTGACACTCAACACATTCCTTCAAGTTTCTCTGTAAAACTTTAAATACACAAACTTGCTGTTAATGTACATTCTCAAGAGCTTTCCCACTCACACAAATTAAAGAGAAATGCTTGTAAATATGTAGTTTTCATACTGAGTTATAGGTTTAAGTGTTATTTCACATTCAGTTATTCAGATTTAAGAAATCTTAAAGGAAACAGTAAATATTATTGTTTGAATACAATTTGGTGGAGTAAATGGTCTCTTTCATCTGAGTAATTTTATAAATATTTACAATAAAAAAGGAAAAGTATGTCGCTAAAAGCCACATGTCTTCTCACCCTCTCGCTCCTCCATTTCCAGGCTGACAGAGGCAGGGATGAATTAAGTGATGCCAAATCAATAGTACTTCAGGATGACATTCTGGGTGTGTGTAAGCTGCATGGCTTCCTTGGCACGCCTACGGTGGAGAAACAGCTGCAGGCCTTGGATAAAGAGTTTCAGTTGCTCAAAGAGCAAGGGCAGTCAAGCAAAGCAGACTATGTCCAGACTCTCTACATCTGGCTCTCCAAGAAAACTAGCAGGGTATTTTATTTTTAGCATGTATTAATTTATCCCCACAATCCCTGGCCTCTAATCATGCTAATGTTTTTGCAGGATAGCAGTGCAGTGATGCAGGATGAGGAGAGCTCTGGCCACCGAGCCCTGGTGAAGTACTTGGATGCCTGGTCCCTGAGTCCAGACAACTGGGAGTTCAGTCTGCATGTAGGAAGGCTTCTGTTGCTTCAGGGGAGGAGCAGGGAAGCTCTGCAGCACCTTCAGAGCGGCCTGGCATTACGCCCTCTACACCCTGCTCTAAGGTCAGCTCACAGAACTACTGGCAGTAAAAGAAACAGTTTGTTGAAAATTAAATAATAGTTAGTGATTTATTGTCATTTAAAAAAATCATTTAGCTAAATGAAAAGACGTGGAATAGAAACAGAGGTTAAAGCATGTATATTATCTGGACCATCCTGTCAGCTTGCTCTTCAAATGCTCATTTTACAGTATTAGCATTGTCTGGAAACTAGACTGAACTGGTTTTGTCTTCAGCATCTGTATTGTGTTGCTTTTGATTTTTTCTCAGATTCTTCACAGGGCTGGCTCTGTTGCAGCAGGAGCAGAAAGCCTCAGAGGGCACAGAAAGAGAGGCTGCACTATTCTTACATCAGGGACTGGAGCACTTTGTCAGCCAGTGCTGCAGGAAGAGGTGTGTGTATGTGTGTGTCTAGTGTGAGGTGGAGGTGGATGCATTCACTGAGGGGGAGACAGTGTGAGGGCATCAGTTGTGTACATCAGGATTCTGGCTTTAGTTTCACTACTGGTAGAACATGGGTATCCACATTTGGCATATTTTATTTCATTTCATATTTGTGCTGCAATTCTTTGCCATGATTTTTGTTACAGCCACGTGGAACAGGATCCATCAGATCCTCTGTCCAGTCTCAATAGACAGTTCCTGCGAGGCCTTATCACTCTTGGCCAGCTGCAGCAGAGGAACACGCTGTCTGGGAAGAGCATGAGTGCAGAACAGGTATATCACTTGTAAGTTACAGTCACTTTCATTTCAGTGTACCCGGAGTCATTCAGCAACATACAAATAAAGACCCTAGCATTCAACAGCATGACACCAAGCCCCTTCTCTCTCTCTCTCTCTCTCTCTCTCTCTCTCTCTCTCTGTGTGTGTGTGTGCTGGGACATTTCAGTGTAGCAGTGCTGACTGCCCAGAGTGTGAGTCAGTGTGCGTGTCGCAGTGATGTGACCAGGCAGCTGGAGTGGGTGCTGCTCGATGCTCACTTCGCCCTGCTGCAGAAACTGAACCAGCAGGGCAAAGGCCACGCTGAGGCTGGTATCACGACGCGGTCCCTGGTGGCGAAGAGATGCCAGGCCCTCACAGCGCTCATACGTCTCACCACCATCACTCCCTGTCGGGAACTACTGGACATCCAGGAGAGAGTAAGAGTAGTCTGTGCTGGTTTATGCTTATGTTTTCCAAGTTTAACAGTGGTTTGAGTTGTGGTACACTGAAATTCATATATTGCAGCTTCTCCCTACCTTGCCTCTGCTCCATAGACATGTCAACTGGCAGTGGTGACTACGCCACGGGACAGCCATGCCCTGTGCCTCCTTGGTCTGGCTCAGCTGGCCCAATATGACAACAACCCAAGTTCAGATAAGTCTAGAGATGCCAGAAGTGATGCCTGCCTCAGCTTCCAGGCCAGCATTGAGCTGGAAGGCAAGCTTCAGAATGGAGAACCACCTGAGCAGCTTATAAGTGAGTCCATACTTTAAACCCATTGAAGAGAAATAATTAGAAAAGGGCCAAATCTTCACACTTAATGAAATTATTAATATATTTATTCATTATTAATTTAATTCTGTTTGCTTAGAACAAAAGTGGTGGATGAACCAGCTGGAGACTGAGAACAAGAAAGCTGTCCCACCATCTACTACTCCAACCACCCAAGCAAAGGTACCTTTTAAAAAAGATGTGGCCAAAAGAGGAGCTAAGCAGGGCAGGGGAGGGACCAGTCAGGGGCAGGCAGCTGTGACCAAAACTCAGACTCCTGCCACATCAGCCCCCATCAGGGGGGGGAAGGCCACTTGGCCTCCAGCCAAAACCCCTGCAGTCAGGTGAGTCATGCTGCCAGCCTGCAGTCACGTAGATCTGTTATGTGTTTTTTTTCTGCTGGATTTAAGCATTTTATAGGTGTACTCTGCTGTTTATTCTTGAGGCAGGGCAGAACTGGAAAAACAGCCTTTTAGTGTTTAATATTCTGGGTCTTCGGTATGGAAACTGAAAGGAAGATTGAATAAAAATAAAATCCAGATAACTGTTCTCTTGTTTATATACCAATGATAAAACCATGCATTAAAACCGACAGAAGTGAGATGTTTTTGCCATTTTTACATGAACATAAATTAAACCTATTGTTCATCAGCATAAGCAAACTTGTCTATTTTTGTGAACAGTTTTAGAGCTTTTGTGTTACACTTTCTTGCCTGCAGGGGGAGAGCTGGAGCAGCTGCCAAGACAGATAAATCAGGTAAACCTTCCAACAACAGTACCAAACCCAAGCTCCCTGCAAACAAGCCTAAACAGGATTGTTGTCCTAAGACTGTTGAGCCTGCAGAAGGTAAGGCATGACAGAGGCACATGCTCCATCAAGTTAAACTCTTCTTCTCTGGAATGGATGCTGATTAAAAAAAGGTGGAAGAAATCTGGAGACAGGGAGTTCAGACAAAAGGCTTTCAGATGTTAAAAACAGTGTTAAAGGCAATAAGGAATCCTGCATTAGGTGGGATGATCACCTTCATTGTGTTTTTTCAGTTATTTTCTTTCTTTTTAAAATACTTCCATAAGTTGCAGGTCACATCATAAAATTCAGCTTTACTTCCAGGGCCAATAAATGCTTCCAATGCAGATCATTAAACTTATAAACTTATAAATAGTAACTGACAGGAACATGTAAACATTAAACTGGTCAAGTTTTAGATCAAATTATCAAAGTGTGATGTAACACAGTGTCATTATGTATGGGTTCCTTTTTGTTTTAGAGCCTGTTGTAGTGCCAAGAGTCAGTGGGCCCAGCGTAGTGAACCGAATGTCTCATGTATCACGACTGGGTCTGGCTCGGGTCCTCTCACACTCTGCAGACACTCAGGACCAGGCAAAGCAACTCTACCAAGAGGTCATCGCCATGGCACCAGGGGTCAGCTGTTATGTCACTTTTAATATAGATCCCAGATGTTTCATTGCAGCTTTTACAATGCAGCTCATAGTGAACGTGATTATTGTTCCACCTAACTCTGGTGGAAGTTCAGTCCTTAATTCCAGTGGAATCTTCACGTTCCTTTGGATGAGAAAAATGGCTGTGCAATGTATAAAATATTTCCTAAGCTTATCTTTAAAGACTTGAAAACTGCTGTTCTTAATTTCTCAATTGTGGCCTAATGTCTCATTCTCAGTAGGTTATGGATTGTGGGAAATAACACATATAATGTTGTAAATGATCCTGTTTGCTTAACACTCCCTCATTTGTTCCTATATTTATGATTGAAGAAAGTGTTCAAAGATTTGCATGTGTTTGCAGATTATTACTTCCACTAAGATCTGTTGTGATATAAGCATTTACTCAATGTTAGATCCACGATGCCTACATTGAGCTTGCGCAGCTTCTGGAGCCGTCTGATCCTGGAGCTGCTATAGACGTCTACTGCAGATTCCCACAGAAGCCTGTGGCTGAGCAGAGTTTCGATGATGCCTTCATCACTGGGGAGATCATCCGCATGCTAATGTCCCAGGAGCAGTATGACCACCCACAGCTGGGCCCCAGTCTGGTGGCGCACGCCAAAGTCATGGGCCTAAGTAATTTTAACTTTTTGTTTTAAAGTTCAAAAAATAAATTATCAACTGTCAGACATGTGTGCTAATTTCTGATTATATTCACAGGTTGCATAGAGAAATATATCGATATTTTGGATGGAAAGTCAAGGACCACGCTGGTGAAAAGTGTCTACGCAAACATTCATGACAAAGAAGTGGATGATCCTGATCTAAATGACTTTTTCAGGTTTAAATGCTGGATATGACAATGTTTGTTACTCCACTACATCACCTTTAAGCAAATAACGGGTTGTTTACTTTGTATCAAAGAGGTGCATTGTGCTGTATTCATATAAAAAAAGTAATACTTTATTTACTATGGATGTACAATACACATTGAGCAGAAAACAACAGTAATCTCTTTTTCTCCAAAAACACATTTAAAAACAGAAAACAGATTTCTGAATGAAAATGTATCAAAAGTGACAACTTTAACAATGCATAAAGCTGACAACAATGTTTACCAAGAGTAAATAGTAAAAGATAAAGGGAGTTTTTCCAGTGAGCCTCCATTCAAGCCAGCAGCTGTATGACTCATTTCTTCATCCCAGCTCAGGCTTTACGACAACATGAGAAATGGAACAGTTGTGTTACAGGAGTGTTCCTCTGCACAACATGAACACATCAGGGTTATCCTTCCACATACTTAATGACTCAACTCAAATATTTTCCCCATTTCTTTACATTTAACCTCCTGGCAAGATGAATCTACACATTGACTAACACACACAGATGGAAATTGGTGCTGTCTGATTAAAGACAACTTAGTCTCACAAAAGGCAGTGATTTACACGCCACCGGAGAGTCCCAGTTAATGTCTGCCTGCATAGATTTTGTCCATCACATTTTGTTGCCATCTTTTTTTTTTACACCACGTTGAGTTTGGTAACAATGAGCACTCGGACAGACTGGTCGAAACCCGAACACACACAGAGGCCCTGCTTGTCGGGGCTCCAGTCCAGGCTGGCGATTGGCTGCGTGGACAGAGTGACATTCTGTAAGAGGTTGACCGAACCGGCGACGCCCACATCCACACCATCAGAGTCCTTCTTGCTTCTCTGACCGGGATACTCACTGGAAGTACAACAAAAATAACATTTATATATAGAGCAGTTTATAGTAAAGCAGCAAATCTAAGTCAACCACCATGATTTGTTCTGATTTATATTAAATTGATTACTTACTATTTCCATAGATGTAGGTTGCCTGCTCCCCCTGCAGTCATGAAGACATCTCTGTTTTGAGGCAAATGTCTCACCTGCCAGATGGTTGACTTGTGAGCCTTAGAGAAAAAAAAAGAGTGATTGTTTACATCTTAATACACATCTTAAGAGATTTTCATTATAACATGACCCAACACATTATTTGTCTGTCACCCTTTTTGAAAAGTCATGACTTGAAGTGGAACCTCATGACTCATGGTTGGCACAACACTGATGTACGAACTGTTGATTGCGCTCAAGAACTAGATAAATATTTAGAAAGATGAAGACCCTGATCTCTCAGGCTTTGCAAACACTTGGTGAGCCAGGCTGAGCTTTAACGCTGGTTGAAGTGTGTTTTTCCAGCATTTTCCCCACAAAAAGCCACACTTCTCTCTCCTCGTCGACCCAGTGTCATTTTTGGCCAGGAACAAAAATCCACAGAAATTGTTAGACAAACACGACCCTAAATGCTTCCAGCTGTGAAAAGTCGCCTCCTGTACAACACTAATGTAAGAATAACAGTATTGATAATAATAGCCTTTTGATAATTTTCCCAGACATACAGCAGAAGGCAAACATCCGTCTGGCTCTCTTCTACCAGGTCAATTACCTTTTCGGAAACAGAGGCGAAACCCTTGGTGGGGTGCTGGGTCCTCATGTCAAAGACGTGGAATTTTCCTTCCAGTGAGGTAGCCACCAGCTTGTTCATGTTGATGTCCTTCCTGTCAAACTCCACACAGCACACCTGGTCATGATGTAACAAAAAACAAGTCACTTCCTGGAAATTTATAATGTATTCATTTGTTGAAATGGACACAACAATCACAAGTGGGTTGATCTACATTCACAAAAATGGCAGTTGGGCAATAAAAATAGTTTTATATTTAGCTTATGATTGGAGCATTCACCTCAGACTTCTGTATGATTTTGTGTTCAGATTAAATGATTGCAGGAAGTCATTTTCAGCTCTGTTGCACTTGTTATTGTTTTATCTGCAATATAACTGAATGCAGTTTTGGGTGCAAACTACAGTGTATCCTAATTAAAAATAATTATTATAAAGAGTGGAAAGATTCTTTGTTTTGCATATGTAAACTGGCTGGATTGAGCCATCAGTTTGAATTACAATTTTCTTTACAAACTTTTTACTGTTGTGACCAAACAATTCAGCTTAAAAGAAAAAAGTCCTCAAAACTTCACAAAAAAATGAAAATAAAAAAAACATGATGGTTTTATCTCACCCCATTTTTAATGTTTGTTTCCCATCGTAAGGACATATTCCGCAGGTCAAAGAGTTTGATGTCACCATTGTCATAGCCAGCACACACACATCGGTCCTGATCATTGAAAGCATGACCTGAAATGTACATCAAATATATCTGAAACCAAGAAAATATCTCTGAAACAAGATAAATGTATAATCTGTGCATAGATAAACATGTTTTTAATATCATATAAATTTAAAGGGGTATATTTAAACACTTCTTTCTGGCTCTGGCTGCTCTAGTAGTGTTGGAAGACCTTGTTAAAAAAAGGCTTGAAAAAAGAGGAGTCCATCAATCTAAAGATTGTTTTGATTTTCTGCCACAAATGTTACTTGGCTCAAGCACCACTTTAGGCCTCCAAATTCTGATTTCCTAACCAGCCATACTTCATCTGCACATCTGTGCCTTCTTCCTGATTCTCTACACACAAGGCTGTATGACTCAGAAAACGTGCTATATTCACCTGTCTCAAATAAAGTAGGGGCTGCTGGTTCTCTTAATGTGCTCTGAAGTAATGTGTAAGCTGATGTGCTTTTTGTCTCTACTTTGTAATCCGAGTCTTTCTGTTTTTACTTCTGCCAGGTCCTTTGCTGTGAACTTAAAGTTCATTCCTTTATCTTGCTTATTTCCATCTTTTTTGTTCTATGTATGATTCCATTAGCAAAACAAACAAATAAAATAGATTTGCTTTTCAGTGAAGACAAAAGGTTTGTTTGTAGCTTGTGCACATACATACAATGTGCATGATGGTTTACATTCGTATAAAAGCACCAAACACATGCACAGCTTAATAGAATCCATATGTCTTGTTTTTTTCTACCTTGTAGGTACACGTGGTTTTATGCATCTGGCCTCATGTTATCTGGAGTGATCACACTTTTGAAATATTTGTAGAGGTATGTAATTCAACTCTGAGAAATGTTTCATTTACCAAATGTAACAGTCCAGCAGTCCCTCTTGGTTTCCCCCTCCATTGGCTCCATATTGGCCACAGGTAAATCCTTCTGTCTGGGATCCCACACCTTCACTGTTCCTATAAACAAAAACAAAACAAAGGAGAAATCTGTACTAGTGTCCATCTTAGTGCACTCCTTTTTTAATGTCCACAAAATGAAAAAGTTTTTATTATAAATGACTCTTACCATCTCTGCTTCCAGTAACTATCTCAGGAGCGCCATCACCAATCCCAAGGCCCCCAACACCATCAATACTATTAACTATTTCTTTGTGGGCTTTTACAGTGTACACAGGGACATCAGGTGTCTCAAGATTCCTGTGCATTAAAAAATATTAAGTCAGAAACTAACCTAATCAACATCTGTTAAGTTAGTAGTTCAAGTGAGTCACTGGGATAAACACAGTTACTATTACCATAAGATTTCGTTTCTGATTAGGTAGAAGCTGAAACATTATTTTCACCATCTTATCACGTGGCATGAGTGAGTGTGGAAAAATTACCATATATTGAGATTTCCATCAAAGTCCCCAGTTGCTAAGTGTCTTTGTTGAAGAGAGGTGGCCCCAAACGTCCCACACTTTATGGGTTTAGGTTTCTCTAGCTGAAATACGCAAGATAAGATTCAGTTTAGCTCCAAGAATGGGACAAAGCAACAAGCACTGAAAGGAGACGTCTTATATTCATTACTGATTCGTTCTAGTTTCTTTTTTCCCCTATTACAATTCTCAGAATAGTATCTGTTATAGTCTATTTTTAATCCACATGTGTCAACTGGTTTGAACTTAAGAAGTAATTGTCCATCTGAATGTTGCCTGTTGCCATGGATACAACCGAGAAAGGCTTTGCTAGAAATCTTATTTATGATACGCCCTTTACATGGCAAATTCCAGACAAAAGAGTATAA
Source organism: Melanotaenia boesemani (assembly GCF_017639745.1). NCBI lineage: Eukaryota > Metazoa > Chordata > Actinopteri > Atheriniformes > Melanotaeniidae > Melanotaenia > Melanotaenia boesemani. The sequence goes on along the minus strand of NC_055697.1, from coordinate 25,496,572 downwards.
ACATAAAGTCTAAATCTACCTCCTTAATTAGCTGAGCCTCTCCTTGCTGCACTTCATAAATTTGAATCACTCCGGTTCCTCTAGCAAAGTTCCCCAAGCAGACAAACTTCGCACTGCACGGAATCCATTTACTGTCGAACACCGTGTAGTTCAAACTGTTCTGAATGTGCGTAATAATCTGAGGCTTTGACAGCGGCGACGACATCTTTCCTGGGACGAAATTATCACGTAAATCTGTAGAAATCTACTAGTATAAAATGAAAACTACTCAGCTCAGGTCGAAGCCAAAACAAATGACGTTCAAGTCTGTCTATAGCTTCTTAAAGATTTGCCTGACTACATATGATCAATTTCAGTAAATATTATACCTTAGAGGTACAAAAATCATTAATTGTATTCACATTTGTATTATATTCTAAAGTTTTGAATCGTATTTATATATACTTAGTTATTATTGTAAGATTATTAGGATTTATTAATCTATAGGCGTTAATGACGTGGCTGTTTGGGTCCTTTCAATCGCACGAGGACGTCCTTATGCTTCTGTGTCCATGGTCAGTTTAGATTTTTACTGTATAGTGTTATTTAAAAACTTCTTTCAGAATGGACCTCGATAAAAACCCAACTTCAGAAGCTAGCGCAGTCACGGAGAGTAAAGATGACACAGATTCCTTCACAAAGGTAAAGTCTAAAAAGAGTCAGAAGCGGAAACGTGATCAACAAGGAGCGGACATGGACACAGAGGAGCCCGTGGCGAATAAACGGCCGCAGTTTCCACCTATTTCCGGCGACAAATTACGGGTATTTACAATACGTGTTCTCTTCTTTTGTGTATTTATTTTGTAAAATGATGTTTATGTACACTTCATGTCAGTAGTCTTATTCAAGACGCTATTCTCTCACTGTCCCTTTAAGCGATATAGCACTAGGCGCCTGCGCACTGTAATTTAGTGATTGAGCTAAATAAAGCTGCTGAGTTTTGCTGGCAACACAAAGGAGATGGGAAGCTTTTTACTTCAGTTTTAGTTTTGTGGCACTGAACTCTGTACATCACGGAAATAACATTACAAATATAAAACTCTAAAATAATTCTATGTTCTTTGTTTTTTCCATCCCTTCTGTTCAAAGATTAGTGAAACCATCCACATCCTAAACATTCAGTTATTAAAAGCTGTTATGTTGAGACCTTATATTTTTCCTAAATAAATCCTGATCGTTTGTGTTTTCTCAGATTACAGTTGCTCTTTCTGTTTTATATATGAAACTGAAGAGGCTTCCTATCAATCTTATGGAGATGACCCAAAATAGTATTTTGGCTAATTTTGTGTATGTGTGTGTCAGGGACCAGATGAGATGCGCAAAATTCCTGTTCCGGCTCACAGATACACCCCCCTGAAAGAAAACTGGCTGAAGATTTTCACTCCCATTGTGGAAAATCTTCATCTCCAAGTCAGATTCAATCTGAAAACCAGGAATGTTGAAATCAAAGTAAGTTTATCTAAATTAGTTTGAGTCTGTAATTCTCCCCTGCAGTGTTTTTCTCTGCTGCTTACAGTTGTGTCTGTATCACACTTTCTTTCTTTTAGACATGCAAAGAAACAGAGGACATCAGCTCACTCACAAAGGCATCAGATTTTGTTAAAGCATTTGTTCTTGGGTTCCAGGTTGAAGTAAGTACAAAAACTGAATTCTGCATGTTTAATTGATAAGGCATGACAATTTGCACAGATATGTCAGTGTGCTTGTGTGCAAAGTTATTATGTCAAACAAATTTAGAATCAATGGGAAGGATGTGTTTTTTGATAATTGTACTGATTTGCTGAAATCAGCTAATAAAGATTTCCAACAGTAAAGCAATGAAAACTGGATTTATTGTGGATCCTTGAAAGTCAAATGTCAGTTGTCACAACATGCAGTTTTTAATGTTGAGCCTTGCTGGATTTCTGCTTCTGAAGTAACAATCACCTTTCCTCTTTCCAGGACGCCCTGGCTCTCATCAGATTAGACGAGCTTTTCCTTGAAAGCTTCGATGTCACAGATGGTAAGACTGTAACACCAGAGCACTTCTGTCTGCTCAGAAACTCCTCATATCTTATTACTACTTTTTTTTTTTTTTTTTGTCCTTCTTTCCAATTGAACTTCCTGTGTTTTTGCAGTGAAACCTCTGAAGGGAGACCACTTGTCCAGAGCTGTTGGAAGAATAGCAGGAACAGGAGGAAAAACTAAATTCACTATTGAAAATGTGACAAAGACTCGTATTGTACTTGCAGACACGTGAGTACTAAGCAGATGCCTCACCATCACTGTAAAATGAAGCTGGTTTTGGAGGTTAAATAAGCTTCCAAGTTTGTAGTTTTTCTTTCTTGTCCTGTCACACCACAAAAATAAAACCTTCATAGAAACTTTTATTAAACACTTGTTTATTTATGGCAGTTAACACTTCCTTGTGTTTCTCAACAGAAAAGTCCACATATTAGGTTCTTTCCAGAATATCAAGATGGCCCGGACAGCAATTTGTAACTTAATCTTAGGTAAGAAGGACTTCCTTTTAATAGCAGATCATCTGGCTGATGTCATGTTTGGAGCAGAATTCTTTTAATACCCTTTAATACTGAGGAGTGACCTTTAAACCCCTTTTACCCCAACAGGAAGTCCACCTTCAAAGGTCTATGGCAACATCAGAGTGGTGGCTAGCAGGACCGCAGAGAGATTCTGATCAGTTCCTCCATAGAGCCAGGGACAAGTTGGTTGTTGGACAATGTGTTTTCTACAGTGGCCTTACGTTTTCAGTGGTTACATGGAAGTTTTGATCAGCTGGGCTCAGATGTGAGGAATAAAATGATGATGCACACATTAACGGAATGTGGGTATTTAAGAGTTCTATAAATAAATATAAAAAAAAATCTTTATTCAGTTTGGATGAAGATTTGATGAATACTAAATTCTGACTGTTTCCTTTATTTGTATAATTAACGTTTGACAGTGAAAGTTAGCAGCATAGGTGCAAAATATAGTACTCTGCAGGAGTCTGGAGCCAACCCGGCAGGGATTTATTAAAACTTGTGCAAACATATAAAAATATTTTTCCCCAAAGTGATTTTTATTTTATCCCCGTTCCGTTGAGGTTCGGGCCCTGGGAAGGATTCATGGCTCCATCAGACCTGCTGGCACCAATTTTCACTCCCGTCATTTTCTCATTTCCCTTCATTAAAAATGGTCTCCTGACAGTCAGTTTCATAGAAACTATTTATGATGAGGCCTCAGTGAACAGTAGATGGGTCCACCTTTCAGGTTCTGACAGATTTTTCTTTCCCCCCCAACATTTATTTTACCACTATACATGTGCAACTCTTTGGGCCACAGAGTCTCATTTCCAACCTGTCCACAAATACAAGTAGTTATAAACATACAATATATTCATGTAATTTTACTATTACACTTCACTTTCAGATGTTAATCTGCTGTAGATGGTTTCAGGCCTTCCATTTGTCTGTGGCATAAATATTTTGTGCCCGTCTGTTATCTTTGGTTTTTCCCATAGATAAAATTAAACTGGAGCAAATTGTGTGAACAGATTTTTAGGTGAAATGTGCTTTATAAAAAGAAAGGAAAGAGACTTTATACTTTCAACATTTCAAAGTTTATTTAAATTTTATTTCATTTTCATACAGTATCAAGTTTCCAACAGTCCCACAGCATAAGATGCAGCATGCAGAAAAAGGAAAAAAAAAGGTTCTCAAACTTAAAACTTTTCAGATTTCCCCACACAAACTAAAAAGAACCCAAGTCCCTCAGAGAAAAAGTAGCACAAACTAAAGCGCGGTCTGAACTATACAGAGAACAGAGAGCCAAAACTGCATTTAACAAATACTTATATACAAAAGAAAGAAAGAAAAAAAAAACATCAAATTTCCCCTTTAAGCTGAGTACAGTGTGTGGCAGTTTGAGACAGGATCAGATATGCAACTTTTACTGGAATCGAAGCATCTCGCTGACCCGGGTAAAATACAAAAAGTTACATGTAGTTCAGTTCATTTGGATTACCTCTCATAATATGTGTACATTTACCAAAGTTTGGCAACATCCATATTGTATACCGTTAAATTCTTAAATATATTAACATCACCATCCATGTGTAAACAAGAGGATTATTTCAAAATTGATCTACATGCACAACAAAAAAATATACTTCCATGTCATGCAAGCACAGGGAGGCCCAAGCCGTGCAGAGCTTTGGGATGGGGGGGACAATAGAGCACTCCAGATCTGACTGAAAACTTCTGTTCAAACCAGCAGTCGGCCTCCAAAGCAAAGCAAAAAAAATAAAATAAAACTATCCCAATGTCATTTATAGCAGGAAGCATTATTTCCTTGAAAACTCAATTTTGGTTAAATTTGTTTTTTTTTCTCCCTGTTTATATTTAGCAGGTGTGGAGGGGAGAAATGAGGTGATTCTGACAGAAAAAAAAGAGGGAGAGGAAGCCAACTTTTGAAATGTACAAGATCCAAATAAAAAAGAAAACAAAGAACCCTAAAACTACAATATACAGTCTACCCCATTGCACACTTATCAAGCTAATGTGTTAAGATTTTAAGTGTTGAAGAAAACCGTGACCCGTCCTGTGCTGCACTCAGACGTATTCAGAAAGGTTTATGTTAAGCGGAGGCAAAGCCTTCTCCTGGTGTTAAGATGATCACACATTGATTACCTAATATACACATATTGGTTAAAAAATGCTGCCTGCAAATAAGTCTCTTAAATTGCTTTACCATTGCACAAACAGCGTGTAATCTCACAATTATTTACTCTCTTAGTTCTTAGCCAAGTTCATCCAGCCTTTGTTTCCTAACATTAAATAAAAAGCTTTGAAACACTAATGACCCCACCTACAGTTCATTAGTGAGCTATTCTTAGCATCAGAGATTGTCATAGATGCACTATTAGATGTAAAATGCGTCTTCAAGAGTAAACCATGTATTAGTTTTTCAGCCACAAGTTTTTTTCTTCTTTTTTTTTTTCATTATTTGGAAAGACATTTTCTTGGCATTAATTTATCTAGCTATAATTTCATGACAGGAAACAAGATTAATCTCCAACAATATAAACACATTCTTAAGTATAAATAAAACTAGCAATTTTATTACAAAAAGAAAGACGAGTTGCTTTGCTAAGTGACTGGAAGCTGTGACTGGTCTGTTTAAACTGCGCATGTGAGCAAAAAATGGACAAAGAGAAAATCTGAAAATTCTGTATTTTACATCAAATAGGAGCTGCAGTCGTGCAGATGGAAGTGTTGCACACCAGTTTTTGTCTGACTGCAGAGATGATCGGTAATAACTTGGACTGGTTTCTGGATATGTTCTGGTTGGCACTTCATACCCTACTTTCTAATTTTACTGTAAGTCAAGTGTTAACACACTATATACTTCCCCTCATGAGACAACCATAGATATACTTGTTTTTTTTTTCTTTACAAAAGACAAGAACAAAAAATAAATATCAAAAATAGCAATTAACAAAAAAAAAAGAAAAAAAAAAAAGAAAGAATGAAATATGAACAAGCCAACCAGCCTCTTCATGGTTCCCCCCTTTCCCCTCCCTCCCTCACCTCTCATCCAAAACTGGAGATGCTCTTGCAAATGACAAATGGATGTCCTTTAGTCTCTTAAAGTGCTACGACCGGGTTATTGAGGATTTACAGTTCAATAACACTTCAAAGTTGGCTTCTCGAGGCCTGTGGTTTTTCAAAGAAAAAAAGTGGCTTCACAAAGAGAGAGAGAGAAAGAGAGAGAATACTTCCATTGAGTTACACAGAGAGCGTTTTGCCGGACGTCTTGAGCAGATCTTCAGAGATGGTGGAGAAAGCGAGTGTTGAGGGCAAGGAGGGGGTTTCAGCAAGCGGAGAGTGCTCACACGTCCACCACCATCTTTTTGTGTATATCGAGACCGCCAACCACCTGGAGGAGAGAGAAAGACGAGGGAAAGAAAAATAAAAAAGCATCAGTTTAGTGCTGTCACAGGCCATGAAGTTAAAAACAGAAAAGCAAATTACCGTTATATATTGAATATGGGTCTAAAATTCAGACTGCTAGCTTTAAATTTAAAGATGCATGTTCAAATTGACCAAAGAGTTTAGGAAACTTCAATAAACTTTTTTTCCAGGGTTCCAAGTTGCATCAAAAGCTTGAGTGTGGACAGTTGTGTTTTACACCATTATTTCTTCATCTGTTAAGCAGGTCTGGAGGCTGTTCCCAGTATAGTATTTCTATTTGGAAGCCATTTCTGGAAACCCCCCCCCCCCCCCCCCCCAAGAAAAATAAATCTCCAAATAGAAGATAAACAGAGCATGTTTGAGCTGCAGAGGCAAAACAAAACCAGATCAGACTTTGCCAAAAGAAAAAAACAAAAAAAAAAACAAAAAACTAAGGCTCGGAAACAGGATTCTTTAGACAGACGATACTAAAACCACAGTTGAACAGGATGACGCGAAAAAAAACAAAGATATTGAAAAGATTGGGCATTGTTCATGATCTGAAGCCTACACCACCATCTGTAGAACGTGGAGGGGGTGAAATCATGAGCATGCATGGGTACCAATAACTGGGTCACTACTGTTTATGATGAAGACAGCTGATGATTTGACCAAAGACAAGCAGGCAGGTGAGTGTACATGCGCTGTCAGCTCCGATTCAGCTAAATCGATGAACAATGACCCAAAATATAGAAATTTTTGATCAAGTGTGTTTTGCTCAAAAAGAGAAAAAAAAATTGAACTGCTCAATCAACTTCAGTCCTAATCAAAAATACCAAAAAAATATAAATATTCAATTTATTTGAAACCTTTTTAATGTTAATATGATTAACAGTTGACATTTGTTATTTAAAATGTTCTATAAATTAGTGAAAACATCGATTTCGATCTTTAAATAAAACCCACATTCCCTGTAACATGTATAATATAGAAAATAATTCTTTTTATGTATTTTTTCATAAAAACAGTGACATTGTGATCAAAACTGCATTTAAATGGTTCAAAACATTTGAATGATTACATATGTTTTAGTTTACGACCCTGAAAAGGTAGTAAATTTATCCCCCATGTCCTCCCATAAGGGGTAATACATCCAAAATAGTGGCAAAGATTGAGGGAAAAATCACCTGAAAAGGACAAAAAGAAAAGTCTGTAGTAATCTACAAGGGCTCAGGTCCCAGTCTTTGGTGATTAGTTCCAGACTTCTGGAAGTTGTTGCCTCCAAAGGCTTCTCAAAAGATGCCCAGACTTATTATATAACTAAAACTTTAATATGTTCTCATAAATGGCTAAAAGTTAACAACTTGTGTCAGTGTCTAAACATTTCTGGACCTGACTGTACTAAGCGATTTGTGTTCTCAGGCTGGTGGGAACAGCCTGTTTCACAAGGACATTGTGACCTGACATGGAAGAAACAGCCATCACTAATGATATTAGTGATGGCTCTGCTCTTTTGTGTCCCCCCCTAAGAGATGATGGTGAACCAGCAGGGCTTGAAAGTGACGAAATCTTTCCCCCCAGTGTAGGTGTAAGTACTCTATTCCTTCTTACCACTACCAACCTTCAAACAAAATCTATTTTTATCTTAATATTATTTTCACTCTAATTTGTTTCTTTGGCAAAACAGTGCCCAGACGACAACAGTAAAGAACAAAGTATTGCTTGAAGTTTGACGTGTTTGAGCTGTGCAGCATCTCCTGCACAGTCCCAAAAATACACTCCCACAAGGACGGAGAGTCATTTTAGTTCAAGGCTCTGGAGATGGAGCTGTCAAATGAGGGCCTTATATCTTTCAGTCAGAAATCAAGTCTTTTATTTCAGAAAATTCTCTCTTGGGTCTAAGTGGAGACAAGCTGGTGCATGTTCCAAAAGGCGAACACTTGTTGAAATAACTTTTTTGCCTTTTGATCTTAAATTAGATCATAAACATCTTCAACTTTCTATCTACATTACGAGACTGGTTAATAAATCTGTGACATCACAGAATCACAGCTTAAAACATGGATTTTGATCAGTGTCTTTACAGAAAAGATGAACACTAAAACTGCTGGGTGATAAAGACCAGAGTGCACTCAACAGGCCAAACACTGTCTTTCAAACAGGATGCATGAAGTTGAAACCCAAACCTACCGAGCCTCTCGAAAAAAAAAAAAAGCCAGTGGTGTTTTCAGAGTTTGACCTTTGCCTCCACCACAACATGCTGAATCAGCAGTAATGTCACCTCCCCCAAAATCCCCCAGGAGAGCTTTGACTTACTGCACAGAACTCTTCAAAGGATATCCTGCCGTCTCCGTCCTTGTCTGCGTTTATGATGGTCTTATCCACGATCTGCTGGAGCTGTGTGTCCTTCAGGTTGTTGCCTACCATCATCTTCAGGACTTGGAAGAGCTCACCGTTGGAGATGTAGCCGTCCTTGTCCATGTCGTAGATCCTGAAAGCGACTGTGGTGCAAAAAATGTATATCAGTTATATGTAAACACAACTGAGTACCAAACACTACATGTCTTTGGCAGATTAAGCTCTGATTTTTTTGTTCTCTCCTCTTGCACCAATAGGGTTAGATGAGACAAACAGAGGAGCAGGGACACACAAGAGACATATTATTTCCTGTTTTAAGTCCCAAAACAGCAAATGCATGCGGTAAAAATAAACAAGCAGCTTCACTTACATCGCAACTTCTGTTCTTTGTCCCCCTTGACACTGAACTGTGAGACTCCTTCGATAAACTCTGCAAGAGGAGAAAAAGTCTTTTCAGCAAAACCAGGTTCTACTTCAGTGTCACAGACAACATCTTAATGCTTTGACCCTGTTATGGCTGTTCATGAATATATTATGAATGTGTGCTGCTTAGTTTAGTTTGTGAGTCTAAAATTAAATTAATGTAATTATTGCTTTTATGCACAATAAAAAGACATAAAGGTCTGATTATTTTTAATCACACGTTGTGGTTAAACTCATTGGTGAAGGTATACTTCTGGGGATACAATTCAATGAGTGAATTTTCTTCACAAGTAAAAAGATGTTTTATAAATCACACTAAAGGCTAATGAAACTGCTAATTGCCCAATACTGTATGTTTAAATGAAAAGATGACGTCTGGCCTGCAGCAAATATGAGAACATATAATAATTTAAATTACTCGTGTATACTGCCACTGTCCCTGCAGTATTTAAAAAAAAAAAGTATTAAAAAACCATGATCATGATTGCAAACCTTAAAAACTGAAAAAAAAAGATAAAATGGTCAGAAGAGGAGCAGCAGCGGTAAATCACAGCACATCAGGATGCTTTCATGCTGCATTAGTTTAACAAAAAAAAAAAAGTGGTAAAATAAAGGTCATACTCAAAACTGGATTTGCAGATTTTCTGTTGAGGTGCAAAACTTTTTCACTGGAACTCATTGTACAACAGTTCCCTGGTAGAAAATAATTCCTGTTGGCTCCATGGTCATAGCTGTACCGGTGTGAGGCTTCCAGAAATATTTACACTTGTGGACCCTTCGGTTAATGAAAGAAAAACTCACAATGGCCACAGAAATAACTTGAATCTGACAAAAGTAATAAATAAAAATTCTATTAAACATAACCAATGAAAGTCAGACATTGTTTTTCAACCACACTTCAACAGAATTATTTAAAAAAATGAACTCATGAAACAGGCCTGGATAAAAATGATGGTACCCTTAACTTAATATTTTGTGGCACAACCTTTTGAGGCAATCACCGCAATCAAACGATTCCTGTAACTGTAAATGAGACTTCTGCACCTCTCAGCAGGTGTTTTGGCCCACTCCTCATAAAGCAAACTGCTCCAGTTGTCTCAGGTTTGAAGGGAGCCTTTTCCAGACGGCATGTTTCAAGGTCCTTCCAAAGATGCTCAATAGGATTTAGGTCAGGGCTCATAGAAGGCTGCTTTAGAATAGTCCAGTGTTTTCCTCTTAGACATTCTTGGGTGTTTTTAGCTGTGTTTTGGGTCATTGTCCTGTTGCAAGACCCATGACCTGCAACTGAGACCAAGCTTTATGACACTGGCCAGCACATTTCTCTCTAGAATCCCTTGATAGTCTTGAGATTTCATTATACCTGCACAGATTCAAGACACCCTGTGTCAGATGCAACAAAGCAGCCCCAGAACATAACAGAGACTCCTCCATGTTTCACAGTAGGGACGGTGTTCTTTTCTTCATATGCTTCGTTTTTCCTTCTGTAAACATAGAGCTAATGTGTCTTGGCAAAAAGTTCCATTTTTGTCTCATCTGTCTATAGGACATTCTCCCAGAAGCTTTGTGGCTTGTCAACATGTAGTTTGGCAAATTCCAATCTGGCTTTTGTATAATTTGTTTTCAGCAATGGTGTCCTCCTTGGTCGTCTCCCATTAAGTCCACTCTGGCTCAAACAACGACGGATGGTGCGATCTGACACTGATGTTCCTTGAGCTTGAAGTTTACCTCTAATCTCTTTACAAGTTTTTCTGGATCTTTTGTTACCGTTCGTATTATCCGTCTCTTTGATTTGTCATCAATTTTCCTCCTGCGGCCACGTCCAGGAAGGTTGGCTACAGTCCCATGGAGCTTAAATTTCTTAATAATATGTGCAACTGTAGCCACAGGAACATCAAGCTGCTTGGAGATGGTCTTATAGCCTTTACCTTTAACATGCTTGTCTATAATTATCTTTCTAATCTCCTGAGACAACTCTTTCCTTTGCTTTCTCTGGTCCATGTTGAGTGTGGTACACACCATGTCACCAAACAGCAGTGACTACCTGTAGCCCTATATATAGGCCCACTGACTGATTACAGGATTGTAGACACCTGTGATGCTAATTAGTGGACACACCTTGGATTAACATGTCTCATTGGTCACATTATTTTCAGTCTTTTCTAGGGGTACCATCATTTTTGTCCAGGCCTGTTTCATGAGTTTTTTTTTTTTTATTTTTTTTTAATTCTGTTGAAACATGGTTTAAAAGCAATGTCTGATTTTCATTGGTTAAATTTCATAGAATTTTTATTTATCATTACTTTTGTCAGATTCAAGTTATTTCTGTGACCATTGTTAGTTTTTCTTTCATTAACCGAAGGGCACCAACAATTTTGTCTATGAGTGTAAAACACTTTTATTCATAACTGAGGAAAAAAATGTATCTTTATCTTCTTAGCTGCCACGTTCCTGATAAACAGGTATATTATCAAGTAGGGCTGGGGGAAAAGTTATTTTTTTATTATTTTTTTTTTTTTTAGATCCATCATGATGTGGACATGGACAATTCTGAATCGATGTACAAATGTTAAAGAAAAAAAAATCGATTCGATTAACTGCTTTAACCACTGACTTTAAGGTAATTTAAAGGGCACACTGGCGAACCATAAAGGAAGACATCAGGATTTAAGGATAATTAAGAAAAGAACAAACAAATATACATAATGTACGGAAACTTTGGCTTTGGGTGACTTTGTTTGCTTGGAAAGTCCGGTAAGTCAAAGTTTGATGCAATCAAAGAAGTGAACTAGTCCGCCTACAATCGTAGCTCTGATTAGCTTGAAGTTAACCAAATACAGGGAGCGGACTATAATGCAAAGGTCAGATGTGGAAGAACGTGGTAAAAGTTCTGACAGAAATTAGATCAACAGAAGACCGCTAGGCTCTGATGCAGCTCCATGATTGTCACAACAAATTTGAGAAATCATGTTACACGTTTTCACCAAGAAAGCAGTCACACAGGAAAAAAACGATGCTTCAAGATGCACTGATTTTATAATCGCATCGCAGCCATCTGAACCATAAACGATCCGAACTGCTGTGTGCCTCAAAGATTCCCACCCCTACTATCAAGTTGATTTCTTTAGCAGTTGGTGAAGCTTCAACTTAATTGGTGAAAGTTAACCCTCATATTACACTGCGTTATGGCTGCCGCAGCCATTCATGGATGTTTTAGTCAGTGGTTTGGTCCACACTGGGCGCACGTGTCAGAAGCATCCCAGAAGCATGTTGTCGCGACTCTCCGCTAAACATATGTGCTGAGTCTACTTTGGATGGAACACGCATCCAGAACGCGTCAAACTCAGCAGATTTCCACTCGCTTAACCATGTAAAACATTGCGTCATTAATCAGTCAGGGTGTCTCAGTGTTTTTTTTCTTCATACATTTATTCTGAAGTGGAGAATCACAAGATTCTCCAATTCTCCTGTGATTTTGTGATCTCATGGCTCCAGCTAGGTGGACTGCGCTCGCAGGCGCTCTGCACCTGACACGCTCCCGGTGTGGATTGACACACCACGGAAGTCGGAACAAAACCGCGGAGCAGCCGTAATGCGGTACACATGCACCCAGTGGAAATCAGGGGTAAGACAGTATATCTACAAAGAGAAAGATCCATATTTCATGAAAGATAAGATACAGTACAGTTGTAATCAAATTTGGTTAAAGTCAACTCGTTATGTTTATATACCAGCATGATGTGGCATAGTGCAACAGACTAGAATACAGCAGCAGAATAAAGTATTGGTAGTTCAACACACTAGCAGAGTTTGCTGCATACCTTTAAAGTCCACTTCTCCGTTCCCATCTGTGTCGAATATGTCGATAACCCTTTGCACCAGCGGGTTCTGCTGCAGCTCCGGCAGAGACATGAACTCCTCCACGCTGAGTGAGCCAGAGTTATCTAGGTCGAGTTTCTTAAACCTCTTCCCTAGCCTCTTAATCTCATCAGCATCGACTGGACAAAGAGAAAAAGAGACAGAAGGGGAAGATCTGGATGAGACTTTTTCCTTCATGGACATTCAGCAGATTTTACATTCATCTCCTTGATTATCATAACTGTGAAAATATCATTTATGAATTGTGCAGAGGTCTGATAAACATTGGCCTGATAGCTTCTAACTGTACACCAGGACATGAGGAATAAAGGAAAGTTTAAACAATTAAAAACTGCACAGACCACTGCTCCTCTGTAGCCATGTCATACACAGACGGGTTACAAAAGGAATCACATTGTCTAAGCCAGAGGATGTTTATGTAAATATAAATATCCTTGCAAACACCTGCATGAACTAGTCGTAAATTTTAGAAGCCACCACTTGCAACTAGGTCAAGGACAACACTTCCGGCCTACACAGGCCCAAGCTAACAGCTCCAAGCCACAGACCCACACTAACCACAGTACATCTTGTTCTGCTCTTCTCCAGCAAGAGCTGAAACAGGAGTAACTAGTAAAAAAGCTCCACATGCAAGACTGCAAACCTAACAGGAAACCAAATCTGATAAATATCTGACAATACTCATAGAACCTAAATTAAAAAAACAGAGAGAACAAACTGGTCAGAGCTGTGCAGAGGGGTGAAGGAAAAGGAGTCACAGAGGAATTACATTTAAGACCTTGACATGTACCAAAATGTAACTTGAACAAACTTACAGGCTTTGTTGCCTAACGGTGCACCTGTACCAGAAGCTGTTTGGACCCTTTCTTCCCCTGCCATCAGAAAACACCTCACCTCTCTGGCTGGTACACTGAGCAATAGCAAGGAGTAATCCAGAAGCAATAACAAAGCCAGTTGTTAATTACTATATAAGCTCATTCACATGTCACGTGATCACACTGGCCAACCACAAACTATTACATTACCTGCTTTAATCTGGGGTCCTAAATGGCATGGGCTATTAATCTTCATACATTAATAACAGACAGGCTGATAAATTTATTAAGCTTGGATACCAGTTCATTCCAGTTTTATTTTACTGTCTACCAAAAGGACATTCAGTTTAACTTCATGACAGGCACTGGTAAGACTGAAAAACTGATCTGAACATAAACTAAAATTACAACACAGTGGAAAAGGCATTTCTGTAAGCTGATTTCTCACTGAATGTTTTATGCTTGAATACAAGCACAACAGGTTACTGCGTAGTTTGATTAAACCGAATCAAGATCTCAACCCTTCTCAACCCAAGATTGTAAGTTGAAGCAACAGTCTATTACCCAACTATCCCACTTCTTAAAATATGATGCAAAGTAAGAAAGGGAGAGAGACGATTGTGGGTGGTGTTCTAGGTTTTAACACTCAAACACGCTGTGCTACATCAGCTCGATGACTAATATGAGTGCAAGTGTGGTGGAGGATAAGCGGAGGAATGAGAGAGGGTGAGAAAGACAGATTGAGAGAAGGAGAAAGTTGCGATGGACCCAACTACAGGGACAGACTTGTGATAGTTACAACACAATAAACCTATATGATGAAAGCCCACTTTTAAGCTAACAGTTACTGTCAGTCCTGAATGGAAATATAGATATTTCTGAATTGTACAAGTAATAAAGAATTTAATTTATCTTCAAAACTGAATGTAAATTAACACATTTTATATGAGATAAAAAAAAAATACCAAAAACATTCTTTTTATATTTTATATTGAGTTGTACCTGTTGTAGCAACAGCTTCTTAACATTTCTTGTAACATATGTACTATAGAAGTTCTTTCACTGATGCATTTAAGCATTATGTCAAAGGAGAACGGAGAGCTTTAACTTTTGGATAATTTTAAAACAGTCTATCTTTTCCTTTTCAAACATTCTGTTAAGGATTGGACGAGCGCTTTAGGTTCTCCCCACAATTATCCTTTCCCTAGCTCACATTTAACTTCATTATCAGTCCAGTAGCAGAAGCAGCATGATGTAAACTTTACCATGTTTCACAGCTGGTATGGTGATCTTGTATCTATGGGCTTTGTTTTATTGAACACAAAAAAATGAATGTGTAGCATTCACAAAGAGCTCTTCTTTAGTTTCTAAACAACATCTAAGAAAGATTACAGCTTATTAAACAAAACTGGGGCAATGATCATAAATTAGATGCATTAAGAAGATTCCAAGTGAATTACATACCTCAAAAATTAGCTTTACCTCATCATTTTATGTTAATTGATGAGGTAATGCTAACAAAACCCATAAACAGGAACCTGGAAAGGCAGAAGCAAAGCACCGGAGAGTCTATGGTGAGCGCAAAGTGGCTGAAGTGAAATCAGAGAGGCATTCTTTATATTAAAAGCACTTTGACTTCAGCTAAAATAATTAGGGAACGTGACAAACATGTGAAACCATCAAGTGAGGGATGTAAAGGCTACATTCAAGTAAATTACAAATTCTAGCGAAACCTTTACTGCTAATGATCTGCATCCATTTTAATTGTTAAAACCGGGGCTTTTGCGCCATTTTGCTCCCTTTGGAGCTAAGACTGATCATCTCATCTAGAGTTTATTCCCTTGACACACTGATCCCCCCACACTACAATGAGACCTGAACTAAAGTCATGAACTTATCTAAGAAAGCAGGTTGGAGCAAACATTGCCACAAACTAGCAGACATATTGTCATGTGTTCTAAACAAGAGCAATCAATGTTTATACTGCTCATTGCACATAACAAGAGGATTTTAGAATTCTGTTATTATTTTTATTATTTATTATTAACTCAGAATATGCTAATATTTGCATCGATTCAAATGAAGTATCCTGCTACCAGTACATTTTTTTTTCCTGTAGATTGATTTTCAGTGGAAATATGTTGGCATTCCAGTTAACTAACAGGACCTCCTCTGTTTGTTTATGAATTACATTTACAAAATTACATTTTCTCAGGGAGTTCCTTCTTCTGCTCCATCCACGTTGCTACTGAACAGTTTAACCACAGCATCTTGATATTCTTATAAACTGTTGGAAAAAGAAAGATTTCATATCCTCTCACCTGTAGGACTTGGATTTATATTTTTGGATATGAGCATTTTTATACCATCACTCTGCTTCCATTATTGTAAAACCTTTAAAGCTATTTATTTCTTTGTTTTTGCCAAGAATTCTGATCAGAAATAGTTCTCTCCTTACTTCATGCATGTAAGCAATTCATTTAAATCAAAATTCCTGTAAATGTATTAATTCTGGCAAGAAAACCAATGACAATGCCCATTAGAGGAAGCTGGCATATTGTTTCTTTGTTTTCTCCATGACTAATAGTAAAGCAGGCAAAAACCAATCTGATAAATCAAATTTAATGGCTCATAGGTAGAAAAAAAAAATCACAAAAGGGCAATGAGTGCACCAAACAGACAATAGTAAATGCTGCAACTACAGGTTGGAGTTGGAGAACAGAAGACAGAGATAGTGTCTGTTTACCTAGCCAGGAAAAACACATTAACCTTCCCGCTACAAGCCTAAACATGATCTCTTCAACAGTAACACCTAAAATAATGACAGCTATTTAAAAAAAGCTTCACAACAGTAAAGTTGTGCGTTACATTTCCCAGGAACTAAAACAGAGCAACCTGTCAAATACTCATACAATACTCTACATTGTGGTTCTTACAATTGGTGATGCGGGTATACATTTACAACATTTATATCAGATACCTGCAATCAAAATTATTATGTAAAGCCATTTCGGCTTGTTGAAAATAATCATTTTTGTCCTGTGCATCTATAGCAAACAGAGCCCTTCAGTAGAACACTGTCATTGTCATTCTGCATCTAATTTCCATGACATTTGCACATATAAAAGATATATTTATTTCTAATGGGAGGACACCAGCTGAGTTTATTTTTTATGAACCTGACAAGATCTACATCACACATTTAAAATCTGACAGGGTCTCTTTGTCTAGTGGTCTCAAGTTATCAGAGCTGAGCACATGGCAGTCCTGTGACACAAAACACTTTCTTATCAGCAGCCTTCAGTTTCCTGTCCACAGCGGATGACACCAGCTTGGCTCATAACAGCTGAGCCACTACACAGGGCATCAATGCTACAGATGCTGTGTTTGGCATCATAAATCAAAGCCATGCTCTATTTAGCCTGTTGCACATCTAAATGTGCATATTTCAGGGATTAAATGCAAGTAACAATACAACTATTATCAAGGATTCAGCCTGTAGTTATCGTCCAATCCACATTCTGCAAGGAGTAAAAGCAATATCACTGCACAACTTGGGGCAGCTTTCCATTTATGCCCACATGAAACTTGTCAACAAAAGGCAGGATGCATCTTCAGGGTTGTCTAAAGGGCATAATGTGAGGATCTAGACTGGAACCAATCTTAGCTTCTATATTGTGAAAAATTGTACAAAACTTTTAAGCTTTTTAGATAGTACTTATTCTAACTTGTAAACCTGAAGTGTGAAAAACTTCAGAAAAATCTGTAATGCTGGACTAAATGATAAATTTAATCAGGAATATACTCAATAATGCAAAATTTGTGGATGTGACATATGAATCATTCATAATGCTGCTTTACTGACTGAATCTAACAATGCCAAATATTAAGAGTAATAAAAATTTTGAGAAAATCTATTAATAAATATTTCTTTGAATATAAATAATGTTAATATTTCACTAATTTGTGACTCATAAATAATAAAACACTGTGACAACTGAGAAGCTGCGATATGCAATGTCTTGTCACTTTACACATTTATAAACAAACTTATTAATCACGAAAACAATAATCATTAACTGCAGCCAAACAGATATGAGTAAGCTCCATCTTTCAGTGTGACTCCTGGTCACAGTTGGATGTTCTTTTTGTGCTCCATGTCAGGTCAGTAGAATCAGCTGAAGTGCAGATGAAAAACTAAAATGACATTTGCGACACAAACTTTGGTACAGCTGTTGTGCAGGAAATATCTGAATGCAGTGCCCAGATCCCTTATTGCTGTCAGGAGCTGCCAAGAGAGTAGGCGCATGTTTTATTCATGCTAGCAAAGACGAAAGCCTTCTCACAGTCCGAGGCCCCTTCTCAGTCTCAATCCAACGAGTCCCATGTCTGCTAGCATCACAGAGCAACACGGCACCCAGCTGAGCCAAATAAAAACCATGACTAAGGCGGTGGGTTTGTTACATTTACTACAGCTAATTTAAAGGACTCTTTCTGAAATCTGTCATTTTTAAGTGGTAAGAATTGCAGATTTGCATCACTGTTACAGGTTTAGCAGCCAATAAACCGATATGGTATGATTAAGCTATTATTAACTCAAGCCCTTATGCAAATTCAGTCCAAATTCCACAACCATTAGTTTTACAAGTGCCGACTGCCTTCCTCCTTCAGTGCAGCCACAATCTTAAAATGTGGTGCAATGACGTGTACTAAAAACTGTAAAAAAGTAATAAGCTACAAACAAGCCATGGTTTGCTTTTTAAAACTGAATCCAAAACAGTTTAACACTTAGAACAAACTGGCAGTGAATGTAGCAGCAGTTCCTGAAATGACATCGCTTTGATGGAGAAGAGCTGGTTGATGTGAGAGCCAAAAAGGAGAGGTATGAGATGTTCTCTTTTATCTTTTAAAAATACACCTGAACAAATCACTGCACCATCTTGTTTTGTACATTTAATACCCACTTTCTTTTAACTTTCTTATGTTATCTTCCTTTGCTGAAAAAAGAGGAAGAGCAAGAGATGGGTGTGTTTCTAACCTCTGTGTTAGGGTCAAAAGCATGTGAGTTTGAGCACTGGCAGCAAAAAAAAACCCTGCAAAGATGTGGGTGATGCTGCAAACTCACACTCGGATGCACAAACTTTGGTCTGTTGCACATGTTTTTATAGCAGTGTTCTCAATCTATGTCCTCAGGACCCACTGCCCTGCATGTCATAGACGTGTTGACATCTGATTCAAATGCATGAACTTTCTTCATCAAGTTCTTTGCAGCCTGTTAACAAGCAATTCATTTAATTCTGGTGTGTTAAAGTAGTGTTACTTCTAAAACATGCAGGGCAGGGGGTCCTAAGGACCTGGATTGAGACACACTGTTTTATAGGATTTAAATGTGACTGGATTACTTAATCACAACCTTTAGCATCCTTAACACAATTATAAAGGAAAAGCTTTCATAGCTCTTTCATACTAGAGAAAAACAAGGTTTAGATTGCATTTATTTTGATAGTCAATAGCAATTAATAGTATAGTAGAATATTTTAATGGAAGATTTGATGACAAAAGAAAACAATCCAGTCGGAAAGAAATGGTATTTTGTGAGGTCTGCATAACACAGGGGCTCCTCACACTGCTATGCTAATGAGCAGCTCTGAGGGACACCCGATGTAACTGTGAGATGATTATGATAATCTCATACACTTCACCACAAAGCACACACACACACACACACACACTTTCATAAATGCTGTATGCACCCGCAACAGTGTTACTAGGCAACTGGAGCCCATTAACCCCCCAAAGTAGCCCACGTACATACAGAGGAAGAGAAACGATTGTTCATGAGGTGAATGCATGAAAACATGCATATGTAGATATCATCAGCCTGTGTGCACACAGGAGGTATGCAGCAGCCTGCCTTACAAGGCCCACTTGCACAATTTAAACTTTTTTTTTTCTTTTAACTCTGTAAGTACATGCATTTGTCTGCCAGTGAGCTTAAATTCTTTTTACATTCTACAATTTATTTGTAAATTTCAGCAGAACCAAATAAAAAAATAGCTCAATTTTATGTTAAGAAATAACAGAACTTATTACCAGAATTTTGTGTTTGGTACAGCTTTAGTGCAGCTTAATTCCACAAGCTAACCATTAAACAGCAGTATAGCCGTGTGAACAGAAAATCTGCTAAGTACAACCGGCCTCCCCTCCCCGCTTTTGTTTAATTATAAAAACGCAATGTTCCTAAAATGTCATTAATGAATGTGTCCTCCTAAGCATGCTTAGTCCTCAGACAGTTCACCCTGCACATTAATGGAGACATGTGACTCCATTAAACACAGCCAACCTGAACTGAGACAAGCAGGGGAGGGAGTGAGCTAAAATTCAGCTGGTAAATCACTGAAAACTGCAGCCTAAACCCTGAGGTATGTAACTCTCCAAGCATACAAGATAAGACATGAGGGTGGGTAAACATGAGAAGGTTACATGCACAGCTCAGTAATTACACTAGTTTGACACACGACACTGTGCCAATTAGCATAATGTGGTCATAGTGAGTTAAATGTGGGTGTTGATTCCATACTGGAAAACAGCAGCTGCCTGATACAAAATAATGACAAAAACCATAAGAGATTTTAATTATGAGGGTTTTTTTTAACCCGTTTCACTTTTGTTTACTTCATGTGGGTTTGGGTAGGAGAGTTTGGAAAATCCTGATATCTACCACAATACAGACATGGACAAAACCCTTCGGTAATTGAAAAGAAAACTCACAATGGTCACAGAAATAACTTGAATCTGGCAAAAGTAATAATAAATAAAAATTCTATGAAATTTAACCAATGAAAGTCAGACATTGCCTTTCAACCATGCTTCAACAGAATTATTTAAAAAAATAAACTCATGAAACAGGCCTGGATAAAAATGATGGTACCCTTTACTTATTATTTTGTTGCACAACCTTTTGAGGCAATCACTGCAATCAAACGATTCCTATAACTGTCAATGAGACTTCTGCACCTCTCAGCAGGTGTTTTGGCCCACTCCTCATAAAGCAAACTGCTCCAGTTGTCTCAGGTTTGAAGGGAGCCTTTTCCAGACGGCATGTTTCAGGTCCTTCCAAAGATGCTCAATAGGATTTAGGTCAGGGCTCATAGAAGGCCACTTTAGAATGGTCTATGCTTGTCTATTATTTTCTTTTATCTATTTATTTATTTATTACTTTAGTCAGATTCAAGTGATTTCTGTGACCATTGTGAGTTTTTCTTTCATTAACCGAAGGGTACCAACAATTTTGTCCATGTCTGTATGTGCAATACCTCTGAGAAACAGCCTAATTTAAGCTCAAATGAAGATTTTTCTTATGTTTTTCTAATGATAAGAGCCTCTGCTGGGGTAATTTAAACTATCATTTGTCTCAGTCTCCCAATGACCAAGTGCAACACATAAAAATGACATCCTATGCTTCCTTTTCAGTGCAGGAACTTTCATCTTTCAGGCTTTTTTCCCATTGTACTTCAGGATCTAGAAGATTCCTAAAGTTATATAATAATTCAATGGAGAGGAGCCAAGATGGCTGCTCTCAGGTACATCAGGTCATAACAAAAATATTTAAAATGATTGACTTTGTGTAAGGAGCAGCAATTTGTCCTGTATCTTCTAAATAGCTACTATAAAAAAATATATATATAGGACTTGTTCTGAGTATAATCACTCAAATCTAAAGATTAGATTTGAAAAGCCTGGAAAAACCATTTGAAAGGTTAAATCTTTGTTGTTCTTTGGAAATTACTGACTTTTCCCTCATTGTTATACTTTAAAAAATAAATAAGTAAAATGTTGCAAAATCTTGCCTCAGATTTGTAATGTCATGCAGATGTTGCATCAGATAGTTGTGGGTTAACCAATCAGCACTGAGCCACACCCAGCAGGCCCCAAAGTAAATACCTCTGGGCTTTTTTTTTTTTTTACTTTTTCCCTGTAAAAATGGCCCTAAAAGGTGTCCCACATGGCAGTCCCTGCTATCCCAATAAAAACAACAGAACCTAAACGGGTACACGAGAAAAAATGTAAATAAATAAATAAAAAATAATAATGTTTATCTCAAATTACAAAACAGCTTTTAAAAAAAGCTTAAATCCAGCCACATCCTGCAATTCAGACTCATTGTGCTTTGTCATAACAGGGTCACTCAGTTTGAGTTTTAAGTTGGAACAGGATGGTACAGAAAAGAGCACTTAAAAATCTGGGACTCAAAAGATACTCACACATACAAGCACACCTTCCCACTCCCAGTCTTATCTCATTTAGGCCACTGGTAACACGAGGCTACACCGCTAAGTGTATACTACAGAGGTGAGCTCCAGCACTCTGTGCATTAGGCTGATTACTCCACTCTGATAATGTACAGCTTGTCTGCGTGAACCAAATTGAGGACAAAACGAGGGCAGTGCATTGATGGTGTATATTTATAGCCATGCCGTCATCAGAAAACCCCCAACTCACCCCACCACCAGAGGCTCTGGCTCCCGCCCTCAGGGAAACCCCTAGCAACAAGGAACTCCAGCAAGCCGCCCGCTGTTTATTTTGGGCAGCCGTAGACAGGGCTGCAATGCTTTCAGGCTTGCTGGTGCGTTTCTCTGAGAGCATGATGTGCTGAGGGGGCACTGTGTGTGTGTGTGTGTGTGTGTGTGTGTGTCTGTGTGGGGGTGAAGTGAATAGCAGAACAGTGGGCACGTGCATGCTCTTTAGCAAAGCATGCACTGCAAAAGGGCATGTGTGTGTGGAGGTGTGTCTCTGTGTGGTTTGTCTAAATGTGCATGTTGTTACAAGTAGGCCATTAAATTTTGCCTAATCTAAGCGTGATAAAACCAGAAGTGATGAGATAACACACTGACAAGAAGGCGCGTTCCTTTCTAGGTTCCCTACCCCAGCACAAAAATCCAACCTTATTCCACAGTCAATCATCTTAAGCTGATATATTGAAATAATATCCCCACTGAAATGTTCTTAACAACAACAAACAATTAAGGAATATCTGATGGCAGGTTCAGGTGAGTGGGCAGGAATCAGATTTTGCTGGTTCATGTCTGATAGAGGGCAGTAAGCTGCAGCAGGATGAATTTTTTTTGACTAGCAGGCCAGAGCTAATTTCTTCACAGCTACAGCCTGCCTGTCCAAGCAGTTGATGAGCTGAACAGCTGCTCTGTGGGTCAATGGTAAGAGAGGCGGAGGAAAAGGGGGGGGGGGGGGGGGGGGGGATATCAGAGAAATTCATTTACAGGTAGGCTTCATGAATTAGTAGTAATTATGTTC
The DNA here is from genome assembly GCF_017639745.1 of Melanotaenia boesemani. Taxonomy (NCBI): domain Eukaryota; kingdom Metazoa; phylum Chordata; class Actinopteri; order Atheriniformes; family Melanotaeniidae; genus Melanotaenia; species Melanotaenia boesemani. The sequence goes on along the minus strand of NC_055697.1, from coordinate 25,473,816 downwards.
TCAGACTGAAAGGGAGCCTCTGGAAAGTGTGAGAAGCTAATATCTTTTTTGTTTCTAAATTTTAATATGCATGCATTTATTATGCTCCTGCAACAGCAACTTAACTACTGCTACTGATTTCATAATATTGAGTTTTGATTAAAACCGACCATATGAAGAGATGAACTAAAGGATTTTGACGGCTTGAATTTATTCCAAGAATTAAATTTTATTTATTGTGCTTAAATCAAAAGAAAGCAGGACAGATGACAGTTTGGCATAAAGGATTAAAACAACAACAATGAATGGGATGAATCAGCTACAGAGAGTAAAACAAAACCTGCTTTCACTGTGGAGCTTAATCTGGGTAAAGGAGGGATGTCTGCAAGGCCAGCCAGGCCAAGGTCCTGTCCACCATGATGCTAAAGTAGTCCAATCCAAGTATAGACAAGCCACACTGCCCACAGCCATGCCTTCTTTAACAAGATGTGTCACTTTCAATATGGTAACATGCACGTACGTACAATGATTAGACGAATGTCTAACATTAGAATACATTATAAAAGATACAGATGTTAGTCCATGGTTACCTTTACCATTTTAGCTAACAGAAAAGTCTTCCTCTACCTTTGTCTCCTAAGTAAATTTAAAAAAGGTGGCACCAACAATCTCATTAACCATCTTCAAAGCTGTGATGTAAAAATAGTGTAAATGAATAGCGAGGTCAATCTAAACAGCAACATGGTCCCAAGAGACCACCTACACTACAAAAGGGACCAGGCTTGGTCTCAGTGCTCATTAGATACAAGCAGCAGTGGACCCTTTTTAGTCAGGTTCTTAACAACCTCCAAGTGTAAAATGAGCCATTTGCACAGGAGCAAGCTGGTGAGAAATCTGCATCTCTGAGGACTTTTCAACAACATGGGGCCAAGATATTGTGTTCATGTATCATCAGATAGGGAAGGTGAAGGAGGCCAACAAAGAAAAAATGTGAGTCATATCCTCAGCTCTCCTCCTCCTCCTCCTCTTCCTCCTCCTTCAGCTTAGTAGCTCAAAGATGTCTACCAGGCAGACATCTTGTAAGCATGAATATATAAGTTTAATTCTAAGAGGATATCTTCACAAAAACATTTATTGTTCATAAAAAATAGTAACATTCTAAAAAAAAGTGGTGTTTATAGAAAAATCAAGTAAACAGAATGATTAAATTTAGCAGAGCAGCTTGCTGATATCAATCATCATAACTACTAATACGATAGCAAACATTAATGTACTTAAAAAAAAGTCCAATATATAGTTTTTATAAAAAGATAGATCAAACAAAGAACCAGAATACTTACAATGTGAGCACATTTCCAGAGGGTAACTGGCTTCATTTCCCTGTGAAAGAAAAGAAGCTCAAGTTAGTACTGCAAACACCACATTTGCACAGAAACAGTTAAAAAGTATAGTTGATGGATTTCCTCTGAGACAAATGACATTTTGAATATTTACTGAAAATAAGCTGACAAAGATAAAAATCTGGGTCTTTTAAAGCTGGCTATCGCTGGAAATGTTGATGTGCATTCTGAGGTTGCTTTGTGACATAGTGTTGTCATTACGCCAGAGAGCATGTCATCATATAAAACTGCTTTAGGCAACATTTTCTGTGAAATCAGACAAAACGTTTTGATCTTATCAAGATGAAAACTCAAAAGCCTTAGCAATCACATTTTCAGAAAAACAATTCAGACTATATTCAATGTTTTCAAACATAACTCTTCAAAGGAAGGACAGGTAGTTTTACTTTAGAAGATGATGCACACGGAAAATTTTGAGCTTGACAGCCATCTTGCACAGTGTTTCCCCTACATTGATTCAGCCGTGGCGGGCCACCACCACAAGAGTGCTAGCGCCACGCCTTCAAAATGCTGAGAATTAAATCGTTTCACATGGACAACATCAACACTTCTTAACTGAACCAGCATTGCTGCCTCCAGACGCGCAGCAGTGGTAGGCTACTCTGCTGTCAGACATCTGCTCTGCATGTGAACGCGGAGTCCGAGGAAAGGTAGCTGAGAAGTTGAACAGAGACGGCGTTTCTAAAAGGGGTACGCTTGAAAACCAACCGCCCACGTGACAACGGAGTATGCGCATGGTAAACACCGGGCAGGTGTGCGTGATATGGGCGAGTAAACTAGTACCCACGAGTGAATTCTTGCGCTGCGAGGGAATAACAGTATTTGCAAGCCGAGAATCACCCTTGTGAGAGCCTGTCACTCCACCGTGTACATGTGGGCTAATGTCCTCATGCCAGTGACCAGCGCGCTCTGAATTCTGTCACTGTTCGCTTGGCTGAACAGTTCTCACTGGCTCGAGTTTTGACACTCCATTAGTGGAGACTGTGGTTGACGTGTCTTATCCTCTGATTGGTCGGTTTCCGGACGACAACAAAGCTGCCAGAAAGAACTTCTCTGAAGTGTGTCAACACGTAAATAAACAACACTAAGCATATGTGTAAATGGTGATTCCACTGAATTCTTGGTAACCTAGACCACATCAGACCAGCCCCTATAAAAGTAAAGTCCCAATGAACTCCCGCCCCACCACAGCTACAAAGGGCGCCCGTTGGATTTCATGTTTAGCCATCATGTCTGTTATGTGCATGCCACAGATGGTCCGGGCACTCCATTTCAGCAATGTCCAGTTCAAGTTTTGCAATCAAAAGAACACACCCCTAATTATGCCGAATTTCAAGATAAAATAACATCCAAATGGACGAGTTACGAAAAAATTCACCCCTCTCACAGTTGCCATGAAGGTAAACTTGACCTATTAATCCTAAAATGTTTTTTTGTACCAGGCTTTAAACATGTTTATTTCTGCCGTGAAGCTGGTCTTTTAAACATGGGAGTCAATTCTTATATGTATACAGAACATTAAAAAACTGTTCAATAACTTGATTCTTTTCTTTAGAACTTTAGTTTTTTTTTCCTTTAACAATGTTAAAAAGACAATGGCACCAACAAATAAAGAGATAATTGAGGTCCAATGAAATGTGATGAACATGGAATGAATTTTCATCCCACATATATTTTCCTCATGGCACAAACAATAGAGACATTTAAAAAGATCTTTAAAGTAAACTTGAGTAGAACTAATTTTAGAAACAGGCTCCCAATTCAAAGAGTCAGAAGTGAATACAGCACAGCTTGTGTCAACACATCTTGACACCTGACAGTGAAGCCTCAAGCGCATTGGAAAGACACTGTTTGGATTGGAAATGTACTAAGTTGGTCTCTTGTGATTATTTATGCTAGCACGTTGTGCAAAGATATTATAACAAACTAGTTCAATGTATTCATTTACTGCAATGTGCCTCAACATTTTGCATACACAAAAGTAGGGAAAAAAGCCAAAATAAAAATTAAAAACACTGTTGTCTAATGTCTAATAAAATAAACCCCATTTCATTTTGCAGCCACATGATCAAAATGGACTATTCTGTCTGCTTATGTCAGCCTCACGATATTTAAGGCCAAGAACAAACAAATAAACTCTAAAATTCCATATTTAAATCTTTATTTCATAGAATTTTACAGGTTTTATTAATAAATTCAATGCAGATTTACATTAAAGTAGCAAGTGAGTTAAACCAGTTTCTATGAAATTTTGCAATCTTTCACTGAAAACACTTTAGTGTGTTTTAAGCTTGTAGCACATTTCATGTCACGCATTATGCACTGCACCAAATCTTTAAGAACAACACAAATGCTCTTCACACAAATAATGCCATCCTGAGATGCTGCATGGCTGTGTGTGTGGTACTGGCTAATATTCAGCAGTCACATCCGCATCCCATCTCATCCAACACTGCAGCGTCCACCGAGCCTCATACTGGTTGCTGGCAAAGAGAGGCCAAACAGTCACAACAGTGGCTCTGGACAGTGGTAGCCAATGAGAAGTTCCCATTGCAGAGAGGTGGGGGTGGTGGGATGGGGATTCTACAGCAGAGGGAGAGATGCCCTGGGCCAACAAGCAATCGACCAGATCTCTCTCCTGCAGCTCCATCAAGGAATGCCAAGCTGAAACTACAGTTGGCAAACTGGAAGTGCAAACTGGCAGTTCAGTTTGAGATCTCAGAGACAACTGAAGGCCCATTTATACACTATGCTATAGCTAGATACAAAGCCTTTTGTCCATCTGCTGTGTCCTTTATGTAGGTAATTCGGTTAGTTTTCGCCCTTGCAGAGGTGTAGCCTGATGCAGCAAATAGAGTAGTACCACCAGAAACTGCGGGGCAGTTATAAGCAGTATACCAGACATGTGACCAGCAAAAGGTAGAAAAAAGAAGAAGAAACCCAAATGTATTTAATGTTCACAAAGACAACTGCTGTCTACTGTGCTGCCTCTTTTTATGTTCCTTTCTGACAATGTACATTATCATGAGCTATTCCGCGGTAGCCATGTTTGCTACTGTCTGAAACTAGCATCAGAACTCAGAGGTGAACTATGAACTCTGCCCTCAGGCGGATGCATTACCTAACAACCATACCAACGTAACTGATGCATGGAAAAATGAGAGCAGTGACGTTTAAACCAAGACATACCTATTTACACATGTACAGGGAGTGTAAATGGACCTTGTCTTCAAGACAATAGCTGCTGGCTTCAGCTGCACATCTAAAAAGATTGAGCGTAAACCTATTTGTATACCTTTTTATATTAAAAGAAAATAATTAGGTGACAGAAAACAGAAAATTTTTTAATCATGCTAAAAAGTGAGTAGTCCACCCATGATCTAAGAAAGTCTGGACCAACTTTAAAGGGGCCATGCCTGTTTAAATCCCTGAAAAATAGAAAATAATCAGCAAGTTTCATAAAAAACAAACCTCAACAAGTTAACAGGCAACTAAATGTAAGAAAAAAAATCAGATGTTACAATCAAAGACAGCTGTGAAATGAGCTTTTTTTGTTCCTCTCTGCCTGCAGAAAGCTAGCGTCAGTTATGTCATCTACTGGCTTATCGTGACACCACGAAGCAGCAGACTTGCCACAAAGAAGTTGTGGTATTTTAAGAGCAGCGAGGAGTAAGAGGTGACACAGGATTAGCCAGGAGAGCGTCTTACCATTTGATACCACATCAGGAGAGAGGAGTCAGCCGCTAGTGCTGCCTTCAGCAAGAGTCAAGTACATGGTCTTCCCCTCTGAAACAAGTTGACAGTGCCTAGGTACTGACAGTTTAAGGGATTGAATTCCAGTGTGGTTCAATGCTTGGCGCACAGCTCCACCATTATTAGGGTTGGGTGTCCCATTGCATGTGTAGCCCAGTAATAGTGACAATGTGATACTATATTGATCTCAACAGGAAAACGTCTTTTGGTTTGCTCTGCTGTGCAGAGCTTAGTGAGCTATAGATATAGCCAAACTCTTTACAGAATTAAAACAAATGTCTTGTGTCATCCAACAGGATGTGTCACACTTCTCCAAGCCTGGACTAAATAGAAATTATTAGGATAATTTTGTTGTACTTTTGAATTCTTATTTCAAACATTAGCTCTCATCACAGAAAATAGAAATCTTACTTCTGTTGACTCGTGATCATGTGCTTTGAATAACAAATGCAAGACTGAATTCATAGAATCATAATTTAATAATGAAAGACACATATTAAATAAATTAAGTGATTAATATATAGTAAAGCACAAACTCTGGACCTCTTGAGCCAGTGCCCTGTAGGTTTTCAATGTCCATGCTGCAGCACAACTAAATCAAATAATGGGTTGTTAAGAGGCTGGTGCCAACCATGACAACAAGCTGTTGTTGAACTATTTCATTTGAACCAGGTGTGTTGCAGCAGGGACACATTGAAAACCTACAGGACAGTGGCTCAAGAGGTTATCCCTGACATAGAGAGATTATATAGAGAACAGAGATATTTATGTACTTTTTAAAATAGTTTTTCTAAACAAAAAGGAAGTTAAATAAGTCCAGGCTATGCACAGTCTTGACTGCGCCCGTCATTCATTATTGGTTAAGTGCAACTTGCAGGGTTTCTCAAGGTAAATAGACTTAGGGCAAAGCAGATTTCGTTTTAGGATTACGGGTTATTCAACTAAGGCCTTAGGTCCTTTCTGTGGCCATCATGGGGTCAGGAATAACTCTTCTTTAACAAACCACTTCACACACTTCTTGCTGAGCTGCTTCTCTAGACATCAACAGTGCATAAGCAATGGGATGATTTAAAAAATACAGAAAAAGAAAAAGAGATAAAGTTTAAAAAAAAATCCACAGAGGAATAAAGGCAGAAAGCGAAGGACTCGTGTTTGCACATCAATACATGCTTCATTCAAAATCAATTAGACCATAGCACACAAAACACGTTTTACATAATGAAGAGTCTGGCAATGAGGCTGGTTCAGTAGCAACACTGCGGCCGACCCAAAAAACCTGGCTAATTATAGACCTGCAGAACTTATAACATGAAAGACTAAAGAGCACAGCACATGCAGCTGCAGATCTGCAGGTCTCTTATATTCTCATCTCATCCTAAAATTTTATAATCAAATGACAGCAAATGTAATTTGGTAAGCAGTAAATAAATCATAATGCATTTAAAAAAAAAAAAAAAAAAAAAAAAGCAGAAAATCTGGTAATGCAAAGTCACAATTTCACACTTAAATCTCCAAATCACATTCTCTAGGTTTGTCTGACATATTAAAGCCACTGCAAGCTTATGACTTTAGCTGATGCTTTGCATGCATCTCCATCCTGAACATGTTTAGCATGGTAATGTTAGAAGTGTCTGAATGTGTTAAAATGTGAGGAGAGGCAAACTACACCTAGAGACAGAGTTCATTTGTTGGGCTTGTGGAACAGTGAGTTGATGAATATTAAGGTATGACTTCTTTTTTTCTTGCTAAATGTTTTGTATGTGTGTTATAAAAGTTAAGGGGTTAAGGGTTCATAGCAGTATTTTACTGCTGTGGTTTGGGTCTATTTGCACCATTTGAGTGAAGGGTCACTTTTTAACCAATATACAATCATATGATAGAACATTTTCATCCTGAAGGAAGTTGTTATCTCTTGGATAGCAAAGTCCCTATCTAAAGGCAAAAATGGTTCACAGACTGCTTTGACGATGATGGAAGTTATGTGACTCATATGCAGTGGGCCTAACAGTCACTCAGTTATGGCATATTTCAACACCTAAGGGAGATTCTGGACTAACATAGACAATGCTCTCCACTTCAACCTTCAAAACACCAAATAAAGGAATAGCTTTGGAAAACTGATGTTCCATCACTTTAGCTGATTTTCATAATGACAAGTCGGATTAAAGCTGTTCTGGTGGCGTGTGGTGACCCAGCATGTTGTTGTCTTTTTCCTTTAATCTGTAACTTGTACTCACTCACTGCTTAGTTACTTATATAAATTAACCAACAATATGAATTTTTTTCCCCTTAACAATTCTAATTTGTGGCTTTCACAATACTGCAAATAATGTAGACTTTTATGCTGTGGTGCTCTTTGACTAGACGCTTGTGCTGATGCAGTACTGACTGGCATAAATCCTGAAAATTAATAAACACTGCAGTGTCTGCATGAGGCAAATTAGCATAGGAAAGAAATGCAAGAACAGAGGCATCCATCACTTCCTGAATTCCATCTGTGGTGCCTCAGATATTGTGCACAGCACTCCAAATGATGGACTGAGACACACACTGGATAGATAGGTTCCCTCCTTTGTTTGGGGGAAAAAAATCTGCCTCAGAAATATGCATTAGACTGAGTAAACTTATCTATGAGTAGTCTAATTGTACATATTATCCTTTTTCTCCTTCCGCAAGTCACTGGATATATATTTTAACTCCAACATACATTTCACTAATATTGAAAACCTGGAAAATTTCCACGTTAATAATTCTTCTTTATTAAAGTGACAATAAAACATGATGTAACTCAGTGTTTTCCTCAACAACTGTTGATTCACAGGTGACCCTGTTAGGCAAGATGACTAATTTAAATTTAACTGTTATACTGTCAGAAAAGATGGTAATTTAGATAATGAAATCATAGATACAAGCTCTATAGTTTACTTAGATACTCAGCATTTAAAATGAAGCTGAAATTACAGCCTCAAAAATAAACAATTCTGTGACACAAAAATTTATACACGTGCTAGAACAGGCTACAAATTACGTTTACAACACAGAAAGCAACATAACCATGAGTCTACACTGTCGATCAGGAGGTTTGCCACTGATAGGTTTGCAAGTCTTTTGAAGTTTTAGTTGATTAATGCAAGCAATAGAGGCTTATATTCAGACAAAAAAATAACAAGGTGGCAGAGTTGAAAACAGAGAGATTAGTCAAGAGCACAACATTGTTAGCATGCAAATGACACCTTCTTTTAAATCGGAGTAAGTCAAACAATGGGCTGGGACATCATTTTCACCTAAACAAGCCATCCAGCGATTTACAGTCTGGAAAGTCGTTTTGGTGTCTGTGTGAACCAAAACTGCTTAAAAAGCACAACAACAGAAGAGCATCTTTCATGTTGGAGGAAGTGTATGCACTAAAATTCCTATCTTTGTTTTGAGTGAAAAAAAGAAAACAAAATTATTAATAATAATAATAATAAAAATAATAATAATATAACTCCAGTTTAACTTCAGCATCTTTTTTAAAACTAATAAATCAAATAAATAAATAAACAAAAACTTAAATACTGTATCAAAGAAACTAAAATAATACAATAATAAAGAAATAATCCACATCAGACATGGAAGAAAAAACTTCTAAAAAGAAAATAAAAGATAATCCAAATAATTTAGGCACCTTATACAAAAAAAACTGCAAACTTTGTGGAAAATTTGTGATTATTTAAAATATATTAATATTTTTTAGCACTTTAATTAGTCATTATGTTTTCTTTTTCCTGGTTATGCATAGGTGTTGCTATACCTGTATGGCATTTATAAATACACAGTAACAGATGTACGTTATTTTTAATTAAAAACCATGATTTAATATTCTCAAAGCTATGTGTAAAATTAAAAACGAATTGCCAAAACTGTTTTTGTATAATCAGACAATTACAACTGAAGAATTTCACAGCTGCGTGATTGATTTAAAATAAGTCATTTTAATTCATTAGCGTCACATGTAAAATATCTAGTTGTTGCCAAGCCTGCACAGGCTTCACATAATAACTTTACACGCTCACCTACTGGTTGAGCTTAGCTAAAGCTGCGGAGTTCCAGAGTTAAGAAAATGTTGCAACCATCTCATGCTATCATCCACCATCGTTCCTCCTTCCAAATGGCTGTGGACCCATTAAAGCAGCAAAATGATCCTGACACCTCATATGAAATGTTGCCATACATTAGTTACAAGTCACAACTGTCTCCCAAGAAAACAATACATGATTTAACTTTGATTTAACTACAGGCACACATGTTATAGACTAACACCTGGTCAAGCAAGCTTATTTACAGTTTAATTCTAATGACAAATGTATTACTGACAGTGAAACATAAACCAAAAAGGCTACATGAGAACAACGCACTTTGGTGAGTGCGTGTGTATGCACGCCAAGAATCAATTAAAATAATATTCTATTCCAACATCTGGGATTTAGCTTTCAAACCACAAATGTTGTTTATGTGCTCAACTCAGTTTGTTGGATGCTTTTCCCCCCTTCTTTTTTTGCTTAGGCCTGGTACACACAAAGTTTTTTTTAATCTGATGACATTTTTTATCTGGTGGAGACCTCACACGTGAGAAGAAAAAAACCAGGCATGTAACAGTTTTGATCGTACTGTGTGTGGTGTGCTCAGATAATCTTATCACAGAACAACACACATAACAATGCTGACCCGCAACTGATCTAGAATCTAGTCCTCCAAGTCGCAAATCTCACGTAACCAAACGTGATCTAACAAAAACATAGAAGAAGAACCATAGCAACAACCGGTAAATAAAAAAATTAAGAAGGAACATAGCAACAACTGGAAAACACAACACCCAGCATGGAAGAGGATATACAGGACGTGGGAATGCTGGTGGTCTTGGAATTATAATAAAACAGAAAAAACCAGAACTAAAAAAAAGACAAATAACAGACTGGAGACGGCGTGAACACAGACTTTGTATTCTTCCCTGTTCCCCAGCCTGATTGGCTACATCCCATTCCACGTCACAATCCACACAGTCACAACTCAATAGTCGTCGCCTTTCCACACACACGTGAAGATGTTTTGTTGTAAATATTGAACACGTTTAATATTTCCAATTGTCAGCCGCAATCTGGTTCAGAGCCAATTATGAGAACAAATTCGCTCTTGACACACCTCAGACCAAATTAACATTTTATAGGAAAATCTTATAAGACTCAGGATAATCGGGGGTTCGTTGTCCTTGGTCGGGAAGGTGCAAAATCGGGACAAAAACAGCCCGATGATCTTTATGTGTGTACCAGGACTTACTCGATTCAGGTATCCCAAGATTAATCCTCTCCTCCACACAGCTGTGTATGAATTTCAAGCTTACCATATAGCTGACCTTTATGATAAACAAATACAACCCTCCAGAGTCCCTGCACAGTGCAGAGCTGGGCTAGCTTTCAGACTGATCTTTAAATAGATTTCAGCCAAAGTGTGTACAGCTGGCAAAACCCAAAGCAATAACCAGCTCTGCATTATAGCTTAAAACACTACAAGAATAAAAATAAAGTCCAGTAAGTTAAAAGTTATCTGTGTATTTGTGCATTGATTTTTTTTTCCTTTTTTTTAAGACTTTGTTCCTGAAAATTCACTTTTTAATCTTGTTTTGTAATCTTCTCTGGGTTGATGTGTTCACATTTCTACTTTTTTTCATAGCAATATATCTGTTCTCTGTGTGGATGCATGTGTGTTTCTGTGTATGTGTCATGGATCTGTGCAAGATTTAAAAGTCAAGGGCAAATATGAAAATAATTACCAAAATCTCAGCTGCCTGAAGAAACTCCAGCTGAGCTAATCCTCTCTGCCATTTCTATCCCTAGCTTGGGCTTGTCTACAAAGGGTTTAAAGGCCTCATAATGCTATGTAAGCTAACAATGCTCAAATCTTCTTATGAATTAACCTAGTGATGATAAAACTATACTGGAAAGTACCGAGAGCATCCACTCATTATCTATACAGAACTCGACACCAGATCCTTCCACAGAAGGAATTTGTGTTACCAGCATGAAAAGCTACACATGGACTAAAAAAGTGTTGTAAGATGTCCCAGCACTAAGAACAGAAGAAATTAATTATAAAGACTAGGTCAGCATTTCCACTTAATTTATTGGACATTTTGTAAAAAAAAATCCTGCTGCTATCCTGTTTGTTGACATAGAAATGGAAGACAGCAAGATCGTTTCTGTGATAGCATCAACAGAACCATATCCATATTTCCACGTAAATATGCAGTTACTCAACAACTCGACTGAGGAGTAGAGGCTGAAGCAGGGGCATCGCCTGGCCTGGGCATTCCCGGCTCTAGCCCCGAACATTTCACATCAAGCCCCGACGGTTTTTTCATCCCAGAAGGAATAAGTTTACATTCTCTCAGCCGCCTTGTGACATTAAAGAAGATGGTAGTTTTGTAATTTCCTGGCTTATGTGAATGCAACACAGGTACAATATGACCAATCACAGAGGAATTTTATGGAATAGGGGATCTGAACTCTGGTGTTATTTCAAGTGGTCATTATTAGCGGTCAGAAATGGACATCAGACGGTTTTTTATTTAGAGAAGAGAGACAACTCTTCAGTTGTGGTAAAAGTAAAAGTTTAATACTGATTTTAGGGATCTTGTTTACATTGTCACGTTTAAGAATGAAAATAAATACATATCGAAGCACATATTACAGAACTTAGCTTTAAACAAGGTGACACAATACCCAAGAAAGCTTAAATAAAAAGCGTTTTTTACTGTGTTGGTTCACTGAGATTTCTTTACGAGGGTGTGGGCTCAGCCCCTAATGTTCCCAGGTTCAGGAAACGCCCCTGGGCTGAAGTGTGTCACTGCCATATATGCTAATCCGATATACAACCAGTCGCCAGCAGCATTGTTTTCAGACGAAACCTGACCAGACCTGTTGCTGCTGATTTTGAGCGGTTGTTGCTGCAGAATGAAGAGAGAATTCTCTCTGCTGTCTTTGAGTGAGCCGTTTTGCCCACACATTGGGGGAAAACAACCGTGATGAGATCTGTCAGCGCTGTCAGAAAAGTTGCACAATGAACTGCCTGGCAGGTGAGGGGAGATCATGCATGACAGTAAACACCTGGTTTGTCGGTATGGTTTATGGTTTGGAAAATAATAAGTAGTACCACTTGAACACTGTGAATATTCAGTTATCTTACAGAATTAAAAATTTAGATTTGCTGTGCTGTACAGATGGAATTTTTTATTTTATTTTATTGTAGCCATTGTTTTTTAGAGCACATGCTGTTCATTTATGGCCATCCCAAATGGAATGCAAATAATTTGGAAGTGGGGCTGGAATAATCTTGGTCATGGCTAAAAATGGCAGACTTCTACTGCACAGTGAAAGGTTCAAAGACCACCTTTGTCACAATCTTGCAACCAAATATGAATTTGACTGTCAGAAATTTACGATGATCTTCCTGCAGTCTGCATGCTTTTATTTCCATTATCTTATTAGCCAATAGCAACGTAGCATGGAGTGACATGTTAAATCGACATGACGTTGGCCCCACAAACCAGTGGGGAGCTAAGGGGAGGTCAGCTCCTCTGAAAGGCAAAGGAGCTTACCTAAAGACATTCAGCTGATACTTCAAGGAGGAGCCCTAAAAATAGTCCACTTTCAGGTTACATTTAATTTTTTAACAAGGTTCATGATGATTCTTAAAAAGAATAGCAATAATTTGTCAGCAAAGAATAGCAATAATTTGTCAGCATTGTGTTGCTTTACTTCATTTAATTCATAAAATCTTCCAAATGATGCAGGGGATCCGTTCTGTTTCCTTCAGCATCGTGGACGGCAGCATTGTTGGTTGGTTGTGTGCTGTGAGCGTCCACAAAACAAACATTTCATATGCTTCTGTTTTTGATTGTTAAAAGAACTTTGCATCACTGTCTATGATTAAACAAGCTGCATACAGTAGAAGCAGAGGGTGTTTTGGTATTAACAATGTTTTTGACTGTGCTATGTGCACTCATATAAGTGCACGTGCCCATGATGTACAAAATCGCAGTGCATGCGCGAAAATAAAGCTTCCGTGAAAGCCCCAATGTAACTTGAGCCCTGTTTAGATGGAAAGCAAATGAGCCAACTCACTGAATTCAATGAAAAAGGGAAATCTAATTCAGCTGTAGAAGCAGAAGCCTTGTTTATATACGTCCCATGCAAAGAAAAAAAAAGGAATTTGAAGAGTAATTACAAAGCAGCTGACTACGGAATCTATCAGTGCATACAATAGTATTAAAGGCTGTCATTCTCAGTCCAATAATAAACAGTACTGTGGCATTCATAATTTACAATGCTTTCTTTTAAAAACAGGTTTAATTAATCAAAAGTGTCTTCGGTCTATTGTCAAATACTTAAATAATCTTACTGGATGAGTGTTTTTGCAAATATTTATAAATAAAAAAACACAACATCACTGTTACAAAGAGGATTTATGCAGGACTGAGCACATGAGCTGATGAAGCAAAACCTACAATAACAAAACCAGTTTCAGATACAGAATCAACTTTTTTAGATGCAAGGAAGTAAAAAAAAAAAAAAAAAAAACACACTCAAAGTTGCTCACTATGAAAAATCTTTGGGCAAAAGCAAAGCAGAAAACTTGCTTGTGGGTAATCTAATGGTAATAATGGAGTCCCTCCAGCAGAATAGCTGTACTTTTTAATAAATCTTTCAAAAGTCTCTGCAAGATACAGATATATAGTAAACTATACTGCAGGCTATACAGTCGTGCAGACTCAAGCAGTGTCTAGAAAGCACGTTGCTAACTTGTTTATGAAATATATTGCTGTGAAATTAACTCACTATGATCCTAACATTTTCTCTACTTAATGTAAATGGCCCAGTTGGATTTTTTTTAACTAATCCAATTTCAGTTTTGTTGTAATACTATTCCAAATTTGGTGTGAGTCAATTTTCTTTCCAAGTAGCACCACCTAAAAAACTTCCTAATAATGTTTTACTAACATTTTTTAACTGAAAATCTGACTTTGTCAGCATGATAAAATTTTGACAACTAATTTTTATATTACATCAGAGGTAGAGGGACTACTGTCACTGTTAACCAATGCTAAACAAATAAAGGTTAATGGACAATGTTATTTGTATGGATAAAATTCAAATGAATAGGAGTTTTATAATTTATAGTTTTTTATTATTATTATGATGCACAAAATTCCAGGTTCTTTATCTTTTCTATACCTCAAAATATCAAAGTGTACCAGATATTGTGCTTTTACAAGTGAAAACATGTACACTAGAAATTAAGAGAAAAATGAAAAACGTTACTTGTCTCAGGAATTCGATGGTTTCCCTCATAATAACAGTACATCTCTAAAAATGTACATCTCAATATTTGCTCTATATATCCAGAATCAGTCAGGGTCTTTTATTTTTTTAATCCTCAAATTTGAACCTTCATGAGTGTAGGGTTAGAGTGTTGTGTTGCACCTACTCAGCAAATTCAGAAACACGTAGTTACACCAAAAGCACGACTAATCACAAGGGAGTACTTCTACGTAGCCATGCTGCATAGCATGGGTGCATGTCGGGTCTGAAAGAGATGCGCATCAAGCCTCTGCAGACCTACACGCAGCCTACGGTGGTGACACCATAACCGAACTTACACAGACGCCGTATAAATCCAGCTTTAGCTGCAGGGCTGTCGCACTTACTGTAGACTCCAGTAAATTTTGTTGCAACTTCTACTTGGTAAAATAGGCTGCCCATGTATTTGGACCAGAGAACAAGCTCTTCCTTTTCTTTGCCTGCAGCAGAAACAGGCATCCTGAGACTGCTGGCCTATATTTTCTGCAGCATCTTTCTTACATAAATGTTTCTTAACAGGGTATAAAACTGTTTAAATGTTGGAACAAAAGTGCTCAGGAAAAGGAACGGCTTAACTTAACACGCCTTGCCTCTGTACATATTGATTTGATGTCTATGTGCAGAGTGCAGGGGGTTGAAATAGTGGGACTGTGTGTGGGGCACTCTCTAAAGACAGAGGGGCTGAATAGACATGTTGTGTGCAACTTTAAAAAAAAACATTGCAGTTGCTATTTTGGATCTCAATGAAAATTACAAAAAGAATAACTGGTTTAAATTGTGCTTTTATGACCTATAGTCAGGTCCATTCAATCTCCACTACATAAAAATCTGTCTTCTTTCCTTTCGGTGGCTTAAAGTAATAATAAATTCATATTCTGACCTGATAACAAGACACATTAGGGGTTGTTGCATTTGTTTATGCTGAAGGGCAGACCATTTGTTTTTAATCAATGGATTGACTTAAAGCGTGTAATGTTTATAACTGAGGTCAATATGAATTACATTTATATCAGGCACTCAGATCTTTTTAAAAATCATCTAAGCCCTACACAGATACTGTACAAAACATGTTTCATGAAGTTAAAGCAGTATGTTTGACACCTCAAATGCTAAAAAAAGCAATATGACATAAATTAGCTATCAATAACCCAGTTAGCATACTCATCTTTTAACCCAACCCTACTGAGCATACAGAATAAATAAACTTTGACCTTTCAGAACAGCTGAGCAATGTATCTTCCATATATCCACAAATCATTCTGCGAAAATCAACCATCACAAAGAAAAGCTACCATTACCATGCCATTTGAAAGGTATATGAATTATTCACTGTTCGCATAGCTGGGCATACCATACAAATAGATGTTTACTGATGAAACAAACTAGAGTTTGGCTTGTGCCAAGTGTTGGCTCCAATGCAAGCTGAAGACTGCAGAGACACAACGGTTAGTGAGGAGAATAAATCCAGATTGAGTGGGCCAGTTGGAAGCATAGTGTGGATAACATAGTGTTGATCATCACTTTTGCTAGAGGTTCGCTGTAGCTTTTATCTCTTACATTAGCTACAGCTAGATCCTTATGTGGGTGGCGCTTGATTGCTAGGCAGCATATGGTCCCCTTAGCATCAGATCATTCCACTACATGCTTAAGCAACTACGTGTCCCTGCCCCCAACGTTCCCTTGCAGCTGAGAAGAATACATTTTGATGGGCCATAAGTTGGCTGGCTGCCTGTAGGACGTGCATACCCTCTGTTACAACCCAATGGCACAAAGCTGAAAGATGCTGCAGGATAAATACAGCTTTTTGTTTTTTTTTGCTGTGTCACTTAGAGATGCTGCTGCTTCTAGATTATTTTCCCCATCTTCTTTTCTATCTGTTCCAGCTGGCTATATGGATGTGCTTCAGATTCTACAGAGCAAATCTACATTACTCAGAAGGTATGTGTACTAGAATTTATTTTAACTATGTAAATTATACATTACTGCAGTCATTAGTGCCAAATCAACATCTAGAATGCATGTGAAATCCAGTTCTTGAGAGAAAATAACATTATAGTGAATCTTTGTACTCACACTGTACCTTAACAATTGGCTCTCTTTTATTTATTAGCTCAACACCCATAAACTTTAATATTATGAAACATTAAATCAACCGAAGAAAAGTTTACATTTTTGCCAGTGAAAACAGAATGTGAACCATTGCTGTCTCTATTTAGTGTGTTTGTAAGACCAGATACAGCAACATGAATGTGTCTGGCAGCCGTTGTTTCCTTCTGCACAGATGTGATCAAGTTTTTTAACTGCAGTGCAGTTGTGTCCTTTCTTCAAACATAACACCTTTCATTTTAACCAAAAAGATTTATTTTTGGTATCATCTGTGCATAAGACGTTTTACTAAAATTATTTTGGATTATCCATGTGATCTGAAGCACACTGCAGCGTTTGTTTTGGAAAGCAAACACCATTTCCTTGCAGTTTTGATATATACACAATTGTTGTTCTAAGGGTGGATTCATGGTCAGTACCATCAGCCAGTTTCACGGAAGCATCAAGTTCCTCAGATGATTCCCTTGGTTCTTGTAGCTCTGAGCACAATTATGCACCTTGCAAAACAATCTAAGTGTGGACTGGTGTGATCTGCACTCCTAAGAGTTTGTAATGTTTAGCAGTTTCATGGTTAGATCTGCTGACAAATCACAGATATCTATCCCACTCATTTACAAAGAAAGCACATGAAGTTGAACTTCCTAAAAGCTCTTTTTGTTCTCGTTTTTATTATTATTATTATTTATTTAACCTGGTGGATGAAATATCTGAGGTCATATAAAAATATAAAGCATTTATAAATCTCAAAACAGTGTGTATTATTTAGACTAGGTTTACAGGTCATCATATCAATGGATCAAAAGCTCGTGTTAACTGTGGAGTTCCTAAGCTGCAGCTTCATACAGTGGTTACTGAAAATAATTCACTGGATGCAACTATAGTTTTATCAACTTCATTTTTACTAAAATAACTGAAACACCAAAGGGGGATGATATTGGTGAACACAAGTTAAGCCAAGTTTATACATTGCCCTGCAGATTTTTTTAATGCAAGAAAACGCCATGGCTTCTGACAAAACATTATTATTGTGGTTGTTGCATCAGCATTATGGGTAAACCTGATTGAGATTGGATTTTTTTTTTTTAAAAAAAAGGACAACATGCCACATAAAACTGCATACCAAGTGGACCAGTTACAGTTTTGGTTTATATTGCAGTGACATGTCATTGATTATTTGAGGAGGTGCACACAGGAAGCTTAAGTATTAGCAGCTAAAGTATTAGCTTTAAAGCTTTGCATTTTATTTTGCAGATGAAAAGCTGACCAGCTTTCTTAGTCTAGCTATTTTTCAAACCTTAGCTGTCATCACTAAGCTCTCACCAGTGCCATTATCCTGTGGATAACATGTTGAAGCGTTTATCTTATTTTATTTTATTTATTTATTTGGAGGGGGGTAGCCAGTAAGCCCTCAATTAAGCATTCTGTAAAGGGAAAATGTGCAATTTATGTTGAATTAAAAAAAAGAGTGTTGGGTTTAGAGCAACATAAGTGGGTAAAACTTCAAAATGACTTTTAAAATCACACATACAGAAATCAAAATATCTCATGAGAGTATTAAAAAACTAATGCAAGCACCAATCATCGAATAGAACAGATAAATAAATGCATAAATACATCAAAGCATAAACTTGAACTACCACTAGGATAGGGCTGTAAAGTCAAAGTCGACTGGTCGACTGTTTGGTTGATATGTTTTGAGTCAACCACAATTCTGATTGGTCGATTTTATTGTTTCATGCAGTCTAGAGTGTAGACAGTGGGGGAGGGGGAGATCGAAGGATGTCCACGCTACTCAGAGTCTGGTGGTTTGCTGAATATTTAGAGGTTTTTTTGTTTTAGCGTTTGATGCTGGTGAGTCCTTCAACCATGTCAAAGACTTCGGCAGTGTGGCAGCATTTTATCAAAATAGATGGAGGGAAAAAGGTCGAGTGCAAAATTTGCAAACAACAGTTTGCATATCACAGCTCGACGACGAACATGGCGTATCATCTAAAAACGGTGGGCTATATTAAAGGCAATTAACATAATATATTCCACATATTTCAATATTTTAGTCTAATAATCGTTTATTTGTTTTATAACTGCAGGCGCACCCGCCTGCAACAACGGCATCTTTTTGCTTTTACCTTAATCCGTGCCCACAGGCTGTACTTCGACCCTAGATCTGGGATGTTTAATAAAGATAATGTTCCCCGAATCGCCTCTTGTGTATAATTGCCCCCCCCTCTCAACGCCCGAGTCGATTTTTAGTTGAATTTTCAGGGCTTCAGTCGACCAACAATTTCTTTGGTTGATTACAGCCCTACACTAGGAGCTCTTAACAACATTCTGCCAGGCTTTGTCCCTGATCATCTGATCATCTTTTCCTGCAGAAATATTCTCCAAGGCTCTCAATAGTTTGAATATATGGTACCAGCAGTTTGAGGGCAGCCATGTTGCTTTTAGCAGTGTGAAAGTTCCTGAGGGTGTTTTAACAAAAATCTACATGTGCTAATTTTTGTATAAAAATTCTCACCAACCTGTGTCATTATGTATCATTATTTCATCTAACAATAACATAACTAAACATCCACATTACACAAAAAAACTATACGTCTTACAACATACATGATCAATCAGCTATTGTTTTATATCTGACAAATTTCAATCTTAATGCATGTGGTTTTGTTTTTTTTTTTCTTCTTCTTTTGTGTGTGTCTGTGTCTAGACAAAAAGACAGCAGTAAATCTGCCCTACCTGGATGGATACTAAAAAGAGGAATGCTGCTGCTGCACACATGTCTGCTACAAAAGGAATTAATAACTGATCAGAAAATGAATCAAAGGATAAAGGAAGGGGTGTGGTCTGGTAGAATTATGAATATGGGTGGACCTAAAGTATACAAAAGGAGCACACATTTCCTTGCGGTATTATGAATTTACAATTGCTCGCTCGCAAATCGCCTCAATTTGATTTTCAAAAAAGTTAAAACATGAATATGAATCTGGCTCTTTAATCAAGTCCAATCTAGCTGTGATTGGTTAGACCTGCTGACCAATCACTGTAATCCTCCCCACATATCCACTTAAAGATCACAGGTAAATGATCCATCTAAAGACTAAAATTATTTCAATATTATTATTTAAGGGGTTGTTTTTTTATTTGTTTTTTGTCCTTTTTTTTGTCATCATGAAGACATGTGCTTATATTAGTTTGAATTACAATTATTAATTGTGGTTTTACATATCCGTCCATTAAATCAGATGATTTTTCTGATTATAAACCGTTTGGTGAGGTTTTAAAATATGTTCAATTTAGAAATTCATATATTTGTTGTTTACCATGTTAACCATTTAGTCACTGCAGGGATGTCAAATGGTTAACATATATGTGTTATACGTGTGTTGTGTGTTTGTGAGGAGGGGTGGCAGCCCTGTGGCCTGTTAAAGCAGCCTCCCATAGATTCGCTGTAAATGGACTCAAACGTGCAAACGTAGCCTCGGCGTATTCACCAAAGCTCATGGGTTCAGGCCAAATAATGTTGCAACTATCAACAAGGCGTCATGCAACCTATGTGGAGATAAATGTCGTTACACGTTGAATGCGGAGCGACTGTGGCAGCAAAGACGAAACATGAGCAGGCGTTACATATTCCTACCTAATGTGTAAAATGTGCCACAATTAATCGTCAACCGAGGCCTAATGAGAGTGTATTTTTGTCACGAAAACTCATTTGCACGGACCTCGTTGCTAATAAGAGTGCGGACTATGCCAAGAAGGGATAAGAAATATCTGGGCCACAGGCTGTAGGCTACTGTCAGAGCCCAGGGGTATTGCACACAGAGCGTGACGCGGAGCCTAAAGTGGGTAAGAAAGCGTTTCCTCCTCGCCAGAGCTCGACTTTGTCGACTGCTAGCTTAAACCTAAACCCCCACTACGGAAAACAACCTGGCAAAACGCCACATTATTCGACACACTGAAGCACAGGCCTGCCCACCGGTGTGTTTACCAGTCAGCGAAGGCTGAAAATAGGGAGCCGTTGCTGCTTACCATCTTGCAGGTCGGATGATGAAATCCAGGCGATGTGAACAGAAAAGAGATACAACAGCGAGAGTCAGCAGGCCCGCCGAGCTGTAGCGAAAAATAAAAAAAAGAAACTAAATACGGTAGTAGTGCTCTCGAAGGTCTGGTCCTGGCTTTACACCCAGCTTCAAGACTCCTCGCCGTCTCTCTCTCCGCTACCGAGGCTTTCACTGCAGTGGCAAAGGGAGTGAGACCCGCTGGGAGGGGACAGTAAGCGGAGGAGGAGGTTCGGTTTGACAAGCAGGCGGTGGTGGAGGGGAGGAGCGCAGGGGGAGGTGCAGCAGTACTGTACATCCGGGAACTACAGGACGTTTTTCTTCATTTTATCCTACACTCACAACAGGTTTGTGCGTGGGCTCCCCCATGTGGTAAAATGGGGGCACTGCAAGAAGTGGTAGCGCACTAAATCTCAGCGTACTAACATTGGACATCTAACTTTTCTGACCTTAAAGTAGTATGTTTCTGGAGCCTGTAGGAGCAGGCAACTGTCATTATTATTTATTTTTCAGTATAGTTTAGAGTTAGAAATGGCCTGGAGGGTAAATGAACCAGCCAGCTGGACCATCAAAGCTTTTTGATATCTGCATTAATAATTCATTCTCCTCCAAACCTTATTTCTTCATAAACAATTGTATTTTTCACATCATATCACACAATCTTCTGTACACAGGGCCAAAGTATAGATTGATTCCTATCATATTGGTCAATTTGAACCTCCTTAAAAACCAGCTTTGAGTCCCATTCAAAAATTTTCTGTTTAATGTTTTGGCTGTGAATATCCACTTTCATCTGATGGACCAGTATATTTGTTTTTCGTTTTTCGTTTTTTATTTCTAAATGTAATTTAAGAAATTGCTTGTCAGTTTTTTTCCAAATTATAAAATAAAATGGAGTAAAATAAATTGTGGTTGTTAAACAGTTACAATAAAAGATATGTATATACATTAAATAAGAAAAAACTGCCACCCAAAAAAATCAATTGTTTATTTAAATAGTAACAGCATAATAAACAAACATTACTTTAAGGAAAAGGTAAGATTCACAACTATATTACATATTTCACTGCACTTGTCTTGCATAGGTCAAAATAGATTATAAATTAAAATATTACAGTTATTTCTAACAAAGTACACACAATATGAAAATATTTCAAATGGCTTTCTGTACAAAAATGTTTTTTTTTAATTTAGCATTTTGCAAATCACAGGAAATAGAAAAAGTCATTAAATGTGATATTGATCAACATACATGGTGAAGACCTACAAAAGAGGTAGAGGATGAATATGCCATGGTCAGGGACACAACTAAACTCAGACCCAAAACTCCTACTTCCAGTACTACAAATGTTACTACAAAATAAAGAACATCCACACAATTACAGAGGGTTTCATTGGAAAAAAAAAATCATTCTTTAAAAAAAAAAAAAAAATCAGTTTTGGTGGAGGAGGTGGCACAAATAATGACAACCTTTTAGTTAATTTCATGGTTAAGAAGTGCTGATTAAAAAAAATAGACTGCTTTCACATCTCACTTCAACATGATATGCACTGAGTCACACGTAAGAGAAGATGGATATATTTTTTCCTGGCTGGCTTATTGGTCCACATATTTCAGTGTTGTTATTTGGTTATCAAGTAACTGCACTTAAAGCTGATAATATGGTTGTAATTACTATTTTCTCTATGTGTGGAGAGTTTAATTTGGTCATTTAGGGCAAACACATCTGACATTTTTTACATTTAAAGGTTTAAATGACTGAACAAGCTACCAAATGAGGACAGAAGGGAAACACTCTGAGAAGTACTGTCTCCCGAGAAGTGACGTTAAATTTTTTTTTGCAAAATTTTTATTTTGAAATGAAACTCTGCATGCATGAAGTTTCAAATATGCACAAAAACATACCAGTACATACACCATTTATAAACACACACACACACACACAAACACATACAGTACTGCACACACACATAAATATGATCACACATTAAGGGATACTAGACTGTATGTGGGAAAAAAATAACCTCTGAATATAATTTAATCAAATTCTTTCAAATACATAACTGAAAAATGAGAAGTGCTATGCATTGTCCATTGATTGTCACACATTTGCATTTTCACCATAAACAAAGAAAATCCCAGTAAGGAAACCTGGCAACATAGCTGTATTTTATGTCCTTCCACAGGAAGCCAGTTGACAACAGAACAGATGATATGCTTTACGTTACAGAAATGGAAAATGGTGTGTTTCCTTTTACTTGATGACAGAAAGAATGACGCATTAACATACACACCACGTATACCTGTCTCAGACTGTCAGACAAACATCTCCTTGTTGATCCACATGAGTGTGCGAGTGTCGTTGGGTTTGCATTCGTACTCGATGCTGTTGAAGCTGTTTCCCCACTGGCAGTGGTCCCTCTTGTTATAATTGTAGTACTTCACCTGCCATACCGTTTCAAACATTCCCGCCTCTGTGAACTGAAGTACAAACACATATACAGATGTGCAAAGACACAAACACACAAAAAATCTAGCATTTTTAGTCACTTTAGAGCAGAAGAAACACAGATTTTAAAAAACACAAGCAGACACAGGCTTGAACTATATTTTGTGTAGGATTACGCAAAGGTGAAATGAAGAGGACGCATACTGATAGGACAGATGCTTTCATGCACATACAGTCCTGCAAACATATCAAGCCCCAGAGAAAAAAAAAATGCACATATGGAGTACATGCACAGATGCTCAAAAAAAAAAAAAAAAACTGTTGACTTACACTTAATTTATTTTTGTTTTTTTTTTTGTTTTTTTTTTTTTAATAAAAACACTGCTAGAACATCTATCTATGTCACTGTTTTAATAAGTTCTCAGAATAAAATAAACATATACATGAATTTAATTCAATTCTATATCAGATGTTGATGATGTTTTTAATGCCACACCAAGAAACACTAGACTGGCCTCTTTAAAGGATCCATGAGATGCTAGAAACTAATTTTGAGACTAACGTTTGACCCAAGAAAGAGTTCTAAAGATTTTTTTTTACCCCTTTTTTGGATAAAAAGAGCACCACTGACTTTGCACCTTTGGCTGATTACCAGAGGAAACTGCCATAAAATTGATCATGTCATTAAGCCACGTTAATTTGAAGCTTAAACAGTTAAGACACACATCACCTTCCCACTGTAGTGAAACTTTAACCTTGGAAATGTGTGTATCTAAGAGGGTACAGAAAAACCACGTATCTATGGAAACGTGGGCAAAGCTGTAACCATAGTAACGTGCACATCTGGTAAGACTGGTAAGACCGGCATTTAGCCTTTGACCCAGTGAGCCACAGTTCTTTATTTTTAGTCATTATTGAGACATAATCTCTCATCTGGCAAAAATGTATCAAATGTCAATAGTTGGCTATAAATACAATGTTTTGTTGTGTCAATAAGCTCTTCATCAAGCTTTTCTACAGTAATCCGCAGAGAACCTAAGAAATAACTCCTGGCTATAAGAATATTTTAAATACTTTATTTTTTTGCCACTGGGTCTAGACTTAATTTAGTTTTCTGACCTGTGTAAAGTGAAGTGTGTCAATACCTGTATGTTGATTTGGACTGGTTGCCTTTCTCCACTCTTGGTGTGTGCCACTCCTTCTGTTTCATAGAGGCCAGTGTAGACCACAGACTGTGGGTCTTTAGACTGCTGTTCCAGGGGGAAGCTCACCCCACCTACACTCATTGACCTGCAGTCAGGGAGACAACACACATTCATCTCAGTAAAACAGGCAGATAAACCGGCGAAACTGGGCTTTCGCTGTGTTTCGTGCCACATATTATTTCAGATGCTTCGATGAATTATCCCATGTGTGACCTAGATTTACATGAGGGTGCCCGTTCAGGCATGTTTTACAGCGTGACAGTCAGATATCCGAATGTAATCCCTGAGTGGAGATGGCAGTACACCAGCATTCATTACATAATCATGAATTGTAAGCAAAACACAAGAGGGAAGTGACACAAAGAACAAAAGCTGGAGTCCTAATCTGTCGAGGATTTGACGCGCAACGGGGTTGGCGTTTGTGTTGCATTCACGTGCTGCGCGTAGAGTCAAATATTGAGCTTCCTGTTGAGCGCTCCAGGAAAAGACTGTGGACAGTAAATATCTTTCTAGAATAAAATATTACGACATTTATGTTTGGGTTCTAATTTCAGAATATAAGTAAGAGTTTAATTTAAGAGTTTTGTTTGGACTACTTGACAATCCCGACTGTTTCCGCTTCCTACACCAATGTAGCCTGAAAATCTGTTGACACCCTCTCTGCAGCAGATCTGCTGAGGTCAATGCTTTCGGGACATTAAAAGACTCTCAATCATCTTTAGTTCTGAAAATTAACCATCAAGAAATGTTGCCAAGTCACGCCTTTTATTTCTAACATGGGATGTGTAAGAATCCATATCGGGCTGCATAACAAACATTAATCAGATCACTGTAAAATAGTAGGAATCACCGAGGTCACCATCCTCCTGCTAGCTGCAGGCTACCCATAGGAACAGGAAAGGGACATAAGGTACCGTTTATTTGTCCACCAGAGATGACACATGTAATCTTTATTTGGAAGACTCCTGTCATGTTGAATGTTGCCTTCCCCAAATGAAAATCCTTCGCGTTCATTGGCCGAATTTGTGGCGTTCATTATTTACCTTTAAGTGAAATTGAAACGATGGCCAATTTACTATATTTCCCTCCCATGCCAATTTGTTTGGCTCGTGACTACCTACGTGGCCTGAACAGCTCCAGGTTTAACGACGACCTCGATTTTGTACTTGGACCCGGTCAGCAGCTTGATGGTTCTCGTCTGTCCGAACCGGGCGCCGTCCGACTTGAAGTACACCGCCGTGTTGTTGGGAAGCATCTTCAATGAAATTCCAATTTTCACGATCTGAGGAACGTCAGCCATGTTTCCATGCAGCTATAGTGTATACCTCCAGGACTGGCGTGGGGAGCTGGGAGAAAGGTCTCAGGTGTGGATCAGTTCAGGCGGACGGAGAAATGCCGTGTTGAGAGAAACGATAACGCACCGTACATTTCCGAGGCTTCCCCCTGCGCTCTGTAATCCCGTACAACCTGCAGCACAGACCTAATCCCAACCAATGCTATCTGAAAATCCCTCGCTCACAACACAACCATTCACTAATTCTCCACACCCATCTGATCTCATGATTCTTTCCTTCTTGGAAATCTCTATCACTATAGCCTATTAAAAATGCGCATCTCGTTGTCCTCGGTGCTGACGTTACAGTTTTATTTCTTTAACTCATCGTCTGTTGGGTAATTTAATCATAAAATTCAGTTAATAAATAAATAGAGAAACCGAGAAGTTGCTTGTTAATTCAAATTGTTCACATGCAGCATGTAGACATGACTAAGACGACTTCTTGAAGTTCATCCCGTTGCATAATGGTGAACAATTGATTTTGAACGCAACGTGGTTGTTGGTGACAGACAGACTGGTCTGAGTATTTCAGAAACTGCTGATCTATTTAACACACAACCATAGTTGTGTCAGGAGTTTACAGAGAGAAAATAGCTACTGGGCATCAGTTGTCTGGACCAAAATGTCTTGTTGATGTCAAAGGAGGAGAATAAACAGCCTGGTTAGAGATGATAGACAGGTAACAGTAATACAATGACTCACCACAACCAAGGTATGCAGACTACAATCTCTGAAGTCCAACCTCAGATGGTCTACAGAAGACCACACCAGGTTCCACTCCTGTCAGCTAAAAACAGGAAACTGAGGCTATAGTTGACACAGACTTACCAAAACTGGACAACAGAAAATGGAGAAATGTTTCTGCACTGATAAATCCCAATTTCAGCTGCCACAATGAGAGGATAGGGCCATAATTAGGTGGAGATAACACAAAAGCATGGGTCCATCCTGCTGTATCAGTGGTTCAGGCCAGGCTCCTGCTAGCAATGTAATGGTGTGGAGGGTACTTGACAAACTTTGGGCTTTAGAATCAATTGAGCATAATTTAAATGTGTTCGCTGACCATGTCCATCCCTTTATAATCACCATGTACTCATCTTCTGATGGCTTTCAATGGGATAATTCATGTCCCAAACTCAAATCTTCTCAAACATGACAATGAACTCACTATACTCCAATGGCCTCCACAGTCACCAGATCTAAATCCAAATATTTTGAAGGCAAAATGGAGTCCAACCTGGTACTAACAAAATTAAGTGTATATTTTTAGCATTAGACTGTAACACTGGGTTCAGCATATAAAAGTAAAGCAGTTCAATGTATAAATGTGAAAGCATACCACAGTGTAACTGCATTATTACATTGACAACCTAAGATTTTTTGCAATATTATTTTTAATGTCAGGCAACATATCTGTACTGAAATTGTGTTGTTTCTGATATGTCCATGGCCTGTATATAATGTAAAAATAATCATTCATACAGTCTTTGGACTCTCCATACAGACAGACCAACTGTGAAAATTGATCCGAAAGTGTAAATAAAGATTTTTAAGAAAAAGATTTCATTGCCATGGAAACTCCAGGCTGACCTAGATGCTTACACAAGGCCATGTGTCTCAGGAGCAACCTTTACAAGCAGCTATTTCAATGTGAAAAAGTATTAAAACCCAGTAACTAAACACACCAATCAAGACTCTATGACTAAAAAGCTCAATGAATTATTCAGTAACAACATCAGTAACACCATTAACAGAGTCATAATGGCTGTGTGAAGAAAAGAAATCTGTTGCAACAGATTATTACAATTTTCTATGACTACGCAGTCATGATAACTGACAAGCACGAAGACATTGTTTATGTAATAAAAAAAAATTGAGATTATTTTTTGTATGCAATTTAAAAAGAAGAATGAATGAACAGATAAACAAATGCAGATTAGCAGGATAGGGCTTTTCATGCTCTTGTATCTTAAAGATTTCATGGTTCTATATTTTCCCAGGAGAGCACATTGCTTTCAGACTTCAAGTTTACTGGTGGTTCCTGGAGTTTCTAAAACCAGTATGGAAGTGGAGCCTTCAGTTATGAGGTCACTCTCTTTTCTGGAACCAACTTCCTGTTTGTTTCAGGAAGGATATAGTATTAAGAATATACTTAAAACTTTCCATTTTGATAAAGTTTCCATAATGCACACTTTCCTTTATTTCTCTCCATCTACCCTTTAATCACATGAGCTTATTTTTGTCATCAATTTGTACCTCTCTTCATTTCTCAGGTATCCCTGGATTATAGTTATGATGCTTTTCCTTCCTGTTGAAAAGAGTTTTATTCTTTTCCACTGTCACCCATCCCTTTGGCATGCTCAAGCTGGTGAACGCAAAGAGAAGGTTTAATGCAAGCATGTAAGAAATTCCTCTTTGCAATTACATGCAGAGTGACTGCTTGTTTGGTTTTATTTGAAGGAAATTAACATGTTACATTTCAGTCTACATGGTTCAGGTCCATGTAGACCATAAAAACAGATTAAATACAACATAAAATCAAAGTATTTCTGAAAAAAAAAAAAAAATTGCAGGATGTGCTCTTGACCTGCATATCATGTATAGCCTCAGGCTTTGGGAGCGACAACTGTATTGGCGATGATTGGCCAGTAGAGGTCAGGCTTGGATCACAAGTGTGAAGCAAAATAAATGACAACAGCACAGAGCTAATAATGAAATAAACTGATTTGTAGAGGGAAGCTTGGGTAATGAACGTGATGCCATCACTTCTATCATGCTACTACACATATCATAAATAGTGTGATAATAAAACCAGCAATAAAGAATAAAAAAAGAAGGAAATCAAGGGGGATTTTTAAAATTGCTTTTTTTACTGACAGTTTATAAATTGTAGTATATGTGCACATGAATTAGAAATAAGGACAGTAGTAAAAGAGTTATCTTCAAGTATCACGTGGTCTGTCAGTAAGCCTTAGGGAGTGACACAGCTGTTGCCAACATAATTAGAGCGCGTGTTCGGTTTCGAGCGGAAATACTTTGAGACCGAGCTGACGAGTACCATCTTCCCATGCTTAAAACTTTGATTCCCAATATGAAACAATCTTTAAGACGTTATTGAGTTTCTGATCGACAATAAACATGTGTAATTATTCTTAATTATCTTAAGTTAAATATGAACAATCGGCTTGAAGTTGAAGTCTGAAGACTTGCAGTTTTTCTAGACTTTTTTTTTTTTATAAAGCAGAGTTGTAAGGGCAGTTGGAAGAGATCAGACCATTTAATGTATTTTGTCAAATCCGCTGAGAACAAAAATCACGCTGGTTTTTAAATAAGACACTGGGCAAGCTCCTCTGTGTAAAACGTGCGTCATCGGCGCACTGGAATCGTTGACGTTTCTTTAGCCTATACATTTATCAGTCCAACAGGGAAAAAAAAGATAACACTGCGGTAATCCATGCAAGTAGCCAGCCTATTTATCAAGCGGTGCTGGCTGCTCTTCTTTTCTGTCAGATGCGTAAAAGAAAGCGACGACAGGGTTCACACACTTGGACAATGAGTCGTCTGACGAAGCGTGAGAGTTAGTTGGGGAAAGGAGGGTGGGAGCGCCCCCCCCCCACCGACAAATGTCTCGATGGATCCACTCCTTCATAACCCAACTCTTGTTCAGACTTGCGCAGATGGTCAAAGTGTCCAATCGGACTCTGACTCTCCTCAAATAACCATTGCGTGACATTATGAGAGCTGAGTCAAAAACTGACCCCTAGACCGCTTCTTTGTTTTATTTTGGATAGCATAAAGTAAAAGTTAAATTAAATATAGCCAAACACCCTCAGGAGAAAGAGCGCGTGGTAGCATGTGAATGTCTGCCGGTCTCCTTGCGCACTCTACGCTCTCGCTGGTGATGCCATGCCGCGAAGTCACACCGGCGAAGAGAGCGGCGGCAACGGGCTCTGGGTGAAAACCTCCATTGGAAGCCGGGCGCAGGACTACCCCTTGAAAGATGTGGAGTCTGGACGGAAGACGATGAATAACGCGGTCCGGGTCGGAGACGGTCTCCTGTCACCTGCCGCGGCAGGTGCGGCGGGACCAGAGAGGAAGCAGGGCGCCCGGCTCAGCCTGCTGGGGAAGCCGCTGACCTACAGCGCGCAGAGTGGGCGCAGGAACGCGCGGTACCGGCGGCTCCAGAATTACCTCTACAACGTGTTGGAGAGACCAAGGGAATGGGCTTTTGTCTACCACGCTTTTGTGTGAGTACAGACTTGTATAGCAGAGCAGAGTACAAACCACTTAAAATAACTTCCCCCCCCCATCTCAACATCAGCTTTCCTACTTTAAAAAGATGAAAACAATGTGACAACTGTTTCCCAAATATTTTTGTTAATGATAATAATGATATCCAGTCGGGATCATGGTTCGCACGCACGTCATAGAACTGACATGTGACGTTTTTTTCCGATCCTTTCTCAAATGCAACCTAATTTAATCACCACCCACATGAATGTCACAAGAACACATGCACAGATAGAAAAATTAAAATAGAAACACTTTATATGTCTACTTGGTGATTTTTATGTCTTTTCCTTACATTATCTGTAAGATGTTAAAGATGATAATTGTCCTGATGTAATAATGTTAAATATTTATTTACTGGGCTATAAATGTCTCCCAGGATTGCATCTGAGTGTGATTACCTGTTGCACCAGTGTAGAAAACAGTGCTGAAACAGAATGACAGGATTTCATGACAAGTGTGCTGGTGAAGGCAGTCTAAATATAAAAAACACAAACAACAATAATTGCAAAACATAAAGGAGTTAAATCGCTTCTAATGTTTCTGTACTACTGGAAGGCTCCATCATATTTTTGTAAAGTGAAAAGAGTGAATGTAGCCTTATCCAGCTGGTGCTTTTCATCTTGAGTATATCATCATGGGAAGGAACAACAAGCTTCTAAGTTGTCAAATTCAAACCAGTCATCTATTAACCACATTTTATTTTCTTGATGTGAACATTTTCCTTTAAAAAAAGAAAAACATCAAGCTTACTTTCTTAATGTTCAAATATAAAGATTATTATAGCTATCATTTGGTCTGAGTTGTCTTGGTTTGTCTCTGTACAAACTCAGGTTTTGTGATTGAATGATGCTTGTCAGCTTCATGCACTTTAAACAGCATCCATCCTCAGTGGTATGCAGATTTCTTTTTCTCTGTTTTGCACTTTTTCCCATTCAGTGTGCTTTCAAGAGATCACCTGTTAGTCAAACACAGCAGTACTTGTGAGCTGAGCTCTTTTCTCTGAAGATGCTACAGAGAAATGTTAGTCTTTAGTTTGTGCTTTTTTAAAAGTAAAATGCTGCAGATTACCACACAGACCCCTGGTGTTGCATTTAAATGCTGGTTCTGTTCCAACTAAATTAATATTTTTCTAATTGAATATGTATTCTATGCATACAACTCACTGTATATTAGTTTTTCATGCCCAACAGTATTAGTGTGATTAGACTGAAACACCTTGTTCTTACTAAGTCCTTTTGGGAAGAGGGGAGCTGTGAGAAGGAAGTGGAGCTGTCAGAGGAGGGGCTGCAAAGCCGGATGCTGACGTTTTATTTGCTCCTGCAGGACAGCTGAGGTCTCAGGGGTTAAGTCGTTACATCTGCTCATGACCGCAGCCTCCCACACTTAGTAGTTGAGATTAGTTTCACGTATTAAATAGTCAAACGATTTTTTTAAGTGGATCATAGAAAGATAAAAAAAAAAGAAAATCTCTCACGCTCTTGGCAAATTACCAGAAAGTATGAAAGTATTGACGGAGACAAAGAAATCTTAAGAAAGGATGCCTGAAAAAACAAAATAGCTTAATTTACTGTCTGGATATTTTAGCTCTAAAGAGTCAGATGCAGTCACGCTGAACGTATGGAGTCTTGATTAGTAAGTTGAGGGCACCTTGTTTGCTGCAGCAGTTTTTATTCAGACTTAAAAGTGGTCATAATGAAGGGATTTCTTAATGAATGGCGATTGCATCTCTGATGAGTTACACTTATGTTTGCATACTTTCCAGTGATTTTTGCAATTCAGATGCATTTTTTGTGCACTCTTCTGTATGGGGTTTGTGCATGCAAAATAAGGCCTCCACATCTTGTGTTATTTTGCCAAAACCATGTAATATAAAAGACAACAAGCTAAAGCAATTAGCAAAACAGCCAAAGATAATTGTTGTAATGGTGTGCAAGTACTTAATATCAGAGGCTTTGTTTCTTTTAGTCTGCAGAAAGACAGTTTACTTAAAGAGGGTGCAGAGGAAACAAGCAAAGATTGTTCCGCTCTGTTCAGAAAACTCATGCCATTGATCCAAAACAAACATAAACAGGGCTTTAACACTAAATCTTCAAGTTATTTTTTATGCTTTGCAGCCCAACAGAGTCCACTAACCATAAGTAAAATGTACATATCCTTGAATTTTAAATAGATAAATTATTCATGAAAGCACAAACATTTTGATTCAAGAGCAGAACAGGTATATATATATATATATATATATATATATATATATATATATATATATATATATATATATACATACTGTACATTGATTCAAACAACTAGTAGCTCAAAGAATAATCAGAGGTTATGAAGCCCATCACATTAATTGGGCTCTTTTAATATGCAAATGAATGTATGTTGGAGCTTTAACTGAACAAAATAACCCACCAGTGAATTTTTAAATGTAATAAATTTTGCATTTTCTCTGAAATCTTTCACTTGTTGCTGTTTGTTGTGCCCAAGATCCTCACCCTAAGAAAAAACAAAAAACAAAATAAACTTTAGAGAGTGCCCATGAAAAATTTAAATCACTTTTCTTTGATAGATTCGGCTGGAATAATTTCCATGCAAAGCTGAAGTAAAACTTTGAAGCTTGGACTTAATTTGATGAACTGAATTGCCTGGATCGTTTTGAACCGTTCAGATTGCACATCAAAGCTAAAGCTTGCAAATACACCAAGTAGCTCCAAAATTCTAGTGTTTAATGTTAAAGCTCTGCTAAGAAAAGGACTTGAAAAAAGATTGTATGCGATGCATGTTTCCATACAAAAGAACTGAGTGGATTTACAGTACAGCCTTTAATGCAAAGCGATGCATGGATTGTCATCTGAACCCAGATTACACTCTCGACACATGTTCTCACTGTATGGCTGCACAATCTCACAATCACGTGACTTCTCACATATGTTACTCTCAAATTCATTCACACATGGTAAGTGAGGAACAAACAAACAAAACAAAGCGCTTCATTTATAAAAGAAAAGTTTCCTTTGATCGTTTAATAAGTGAGGAGTTATACTGAAACAGATGCTGCTGCTTGTTTTTGTGTGCGGGGCCATACTCAATACAAGGGAACATCCTGAGAGAGTGTGTTGTTTTTGCATGTGTGGGGTTTTTAGACGTTGGAGAAATCCCTGTCTGTTGATGGGCTGCAGTATGAATAAAGACGCTGATAAGCATCTGGGCTCTTTTTTTTTTTTTTGTGCCAGATAATGCTCCTATGCCGGAACAGTGCTGGCATTAAGACTCAATGTCTTAATGAGATGGCGTGTGTTAGGCTAATTACATTTGTGGAAATGAGTTCCAGCCACAGTCTGCATTTTGAGTTATACTCAGAAGATTCTTTTCTGTGAATGTGTGTTTTTGTGTGCA
Organism: Melanotaenia boesemani; assembly: GCF_017639745.1. NCBI lineage: Eukaryota > Metazoa > Chordata > Actinopteri > Atheriniformes > Melanotaeniidae > Melanotaenia > Melanotaenia boesemani. Next base: position 25,440,445 of record NC_055697.1, on the reverse strand, counting down.
TGTTTTTATTTTTCTGTGCAAAGATGCTACAAGTCATTGTGTGTACACTGACCTACATAACATCCCAGTGTCTTGAAACCTGTGTTCACTATACACACTGATATCTACACATTTATGCATCTGCATCTTTGATTTATTTATTTATTTTTTTTTGTCAGAGAATGACTTACAGATATTTTCAGCGTGTGTATGTTTGTGAAAAATTGATTGTGCCATGCAAGGAATGAGTGTGTCAGCCATTGATCCCTAGGTCGATCTGATCTGTTGACAAGAAAAACGTCAACCTTGCCTGATAAATTGCCACATGGTGGATTTACACCTTGCTTTAACGACTAACCACGGTCAATTTTATCTACTCAGATTTGTACAGAAAAGAATGACACTGTGTAGCTCTCAGAATGATGGACTGCCGTGTGCTCTATTAGTTTTGTTTTGATCCATCCATAGTGGTTTAATGTGTGTTTTCAGTTTAAAGTAAGGGATGAAGGAAAGGAAAGGAAGTAAAAGGAGTCATCTTATTCAGTGTTTCTCAAATTGGGGGTTTGGGTTACAGGTAACATATGTTGTCTTAGGGGTCGTGGCTCAAAAGGGTTAAGAATCGCTGATCTAATTCATGGTGGGAGAAGATGATTAGCCTGCAATCATAATAAACATGGAAGAGGAGGAAATGTGAACTTGAAGCTTGAACCCATGAAATTACTTAGGAAGGTTTAGATTTTCGTAGTCAATTGGGATCCTTGTTTTTTTTTCCTAAAGTCATTTTTATTTAGATTTTATTTTCATCAAGTGAGTATCAGTGATAAAGCATGTGCTATTTTCTATTTCTGCAAGGCTGTTTCCAAAAGAAGCTATAAATAGCCCAATGAAATGATTTAAAGATCAGTTAACCTTCATTTTAGTCTGAAATAGTTCAAACGCAATATCAAATGTTAAAATGGAGACAGATGATGAGTTACATCCTCTCTTTCAACAGTGCTGTAAGTGTATTTAGCTTGATGCACCACTTGTTTTGTGTGTGTGACAGTTTTGGACTGAAGTCCGGCCCGTTTAGCAGCTGTTGTAGTATGTGCAGAATGTGCAGAATGTGATTTGCTTTACTGAAATAAGCAAGGCTTTCTCTGAAAAATAGAAGTGGTCATAATGAAGGCACTTCTATATGAATGCAGATTGCATCGCAGTTGAGTTGAGTTATACTTATGTTTGCATACTTTCCAGTGATTTAGCTTATTTTACACTCAGATGGTTGTTTCAAACAGGTGTCCTCATAGATGTGTATTTTGCTGATGTGCACTAATATACACCCATTGAATCATGGTTGCCGACTTTTAAAGTGTGTACAGACGAGCTGTATTCTCCCCTGTCTTCTTCAAACTACCAGAAAATCTACATGTATAGTATATACAGTATGTATAGTATATACAGTATACATGTATATACTTTTACAATCTAGTTGTGCCAGAATTCATGGTTTTACACCATGAAATGATAACATTTGTTGTTTTCTGTCAGCCAATGATCACATGACATCACTATAAAACACTGAGTCATGACCATATAGCTGGATTTTTCATAAATGTTTAAATACACATATATAACATGTACATTCATTCTAGCTCTATTTATGTGTGTTTGAAGCCTGATTCATGGTTGATAATGCAGTGACAAAGTAAAGAATCACAAATGTGAGAGAATAAAAAAAAAAGTCCAATAACTGTTAAAATTATTGTTTCATATGTCTTGAACCAGTGACCTTTTGCCCAAAGGTTTTAAGTATCAGAAAGATCTGTGTTTTAATGCTTCCACCGTCCATTTCTTCCTCATAAGTGTTTGAGGCCAAGTGGAAAAGCTAATGCTGTTATGTAGGTATGCGTAGGGAGAGGTAGGACAATGATGTGCTTTCAAATGAAAACAAATCAGTGAGTCCTTTACTGGGTTGTGAAGAGCTAGACCAGAAACTGTTGGAGAAACATTTAATTTGAATTTAGGTGTGTTGCAGCAGGGAAACATTGAGGACCTGCAGGACAGTCGCCAGTAAGGACCAGAGTTGGACCAGAGATCCCTGATCTATTGGGTTATGTGTTAGTGTTGGGTATGTGTTCTCATAGTTCTTTGGTTTTCAGTTCTGATCAAGTCTTTATGTTATTTCCCATTTCCTTTTATAGTTTTCCCCTTGTGTGTGCAGTTTAATTTACTTCCTGCTCACCTGAGCTTTGATTACCACACCTGTTCTTTATTAGTTATTTGCTCCCCCTGAATAAATGCCCTTTTGCTTCTTGTCAGGAAATTACATTTCCTGACTCTATTTTTTTGTACTATTTTCAGTTAAAGATTTGGATTGATTTACAACTCATAACATACCCTCTTTTATTTGATGGCTCATTACAGTTTGACTAATTGGCTTAATTGTAAATTTTAAAGATCTCCTGATGTTGCTGCACTTGATTCAAAGACAGCCACATCAAAGCCAGACAGTTCAGAGAGAATAAAGTAACAGACTAGATTCTTAAAATGTAGGTATATTGGGTCTATTACCTTACAAAAGAACTATATGGTGGCAAAGAATAAAATCAGCAGGCTGGCAGGCTTGGTAAGACACTGTTTAGATCTAAAGCAGTACTTTTTTCTCTCATGTTAGTCATGTGAGACTAAGGATGTGTCAGTTTGTTAAAGTCAGAGAACCTTAGCTTATTCCATCACACACTAAACTGCAGGTGCATTGATCCAAAGAAGAAAAAATGTAAAATGCACTCAGTATCAAAGGCATCATGAAGAGACTGCACTTTGTTTCCAGAGAACACAGCGACATTTGAGACACCTGAGTTCATAAAAGGGTCTGTGTTTAGACTGAGAGTTACTTTCAGGTAGGGAGGAGGTTGTTGGCTAGCACCCAATGGAAAATACTGGAAAATAAAAGAGACTTATTAGATAGGATGAATAAAAAGAGGGGTATATATATTTGTGTGTGTGTATATATAAATGCTGTCATGGTGTATTCCGGTGTTTGCATGAGTAGGCACAGACTTGGCACCATAAAAGATGACATGTGAATGCGTGTGTTATGTCTTCACTGGACAATGAAACACAGGATAGGTACAGTGAATTTGTGAGTCCTCATCACAAGTTGGCCCTCTGTTGTGCAGGGCTCTGTGGAAAAATGAATGAAGAAAAAGAAAGAAGTAAAGATGAGAAGGTGGATATTTAGGTTTTCTGTGCAGAAAAAAAGGCATCATCTAGTTGTGTATCCTGTTTTTTTTATTTGGGAGGAAGCAAAGCCACACCCATATCTATCCTATCCAGACGGAAGTAGACAACAAAAATTTGTTTAAATTAGAGATATGCTCAATAATGCTTAATAACAGGACAACGTCTTGTAATCTAGTCTGAATCATGACCAAACAATGCTTCCAAACTGAGATTTTTTTTTCTCAGAAACAAATATTTAGGGGACTTTAAGGCATCTCTAGGAGAAATTTACCAGTTTAGTGACCCTCTTATTAAACCTCTGTAAATTATCATTTTATTTAACCAGAAGTTCCCATAACAGCAGAGTCACAGCGCAATCGCACATTCAGAATTTTGACAAATGCATCAGAAAAATGCAAAGTTTGCATGAGATTAAACACAGGCCAGTGAGTCAAAACATGTAAAAGGTAAAGGATCTGCCTCTAAATCATGTATGAATGATTAATTTGTTTCATTTTAAGCAGCTTTGAGGTTCATTTCAGGTACCACATATTGAAATGCAGAAATAGTTAATGAGAGCAAAAACATAGTTTTAAAGAACAGCACAAAAAAGTGGCATACCAATCTGTTCCAATCTTCACCTGCATGAATTAAGTCCATTAAATCTGCATGTCAGTAGCAGTATTGTCTGACCTTGAGACAAAGAAACAAAACAAAAATGAATATTTTCCTGCACGGTTATTTGACCACTTATGGAGAAATCGGTGGTGCAAGGAGCATTTACAGTAAATCTTTCAAAGGAGTAACATTACAGTGTAAATATACTCTGATCTGAAAAACATACATAAAATTTCTAAATTCATAATCCGGCTGAAGGAAAAATGGCCTCATAAAATCTAAACGTATTTACCTGAAGTGGACTGATAGAATATCACTGATCATTTAAAAAAATTTTTTTTACTGGTGGAAAGTTTAATGTATAAAAAGTCTAATAATAAATTTTGGCTTTTGTTTGTTGCTTTTTGATTGTTTTATACTGAGATGGGAAAAGAAAAAGACATTGGAGAGGAGAAGTTCTTTCAGCCTTAGTCTCTTTGTAATGACTTGTATTGTACATTGATCATTTATTGTCCTGGATTTATGATCATTTGATTGAAATTAATATTTATAACATGTGTTATTAATACCCATTCATCCATCCATTTTCCTGTAGCTTTTTAATCCAGTTTAGGGTCATGAGGGGCTGGGGCAGATCAGGTGAGAGGCAGGGTAGAACCAGGATGGATCACCAGTACTTTTTAATGTGCATTCATATTTATGAAATAAATATTTATGAACGTATGAATTATGTTTAAATAATATAATCTGAAACATAACTACTTACTACATTTTTAAATTATGCTAAAAATAGATACAGTGGAACAGAAGTAGGCCTACAAACCAGCATTAATCATGTATATGTCCATATGCTTCACTTCCATAGCTTTAGCAAAACCAGTAGTAGTGCTTGTTTAGTTTATCAAATCTAAACTACCTGATCTGCATCTTCATCGCATTCATTAAATTTGCATCACTAACAGCAGAATCCTGCTTTTTTTTTTTTTTTTTTTTTTTTTTTTTTTTTTGTTTGGTTTTTATCTAGAGCTGGCTCCTCAGTATTGTTAGCAAAGTAGCAGCAGAAATCCCATTATCACTTACTGGTAGACAGAACAGGGTTATGACTGATCCTGCAACAGGAGGACAAACAATGCAATTTATGCTTGTCAGTGAAAACAAGTGCACTTTAATTAAAAGTGTCTCCAAAAAATCCACAAATGAAGCAAGAACTGCAAGCTAGTTCAGGCAGGCAACTTGAGCCGCTCTGATGTTTCCCATGTGATCCGCCTCATATTCTAGATGCCACATATCAAACATACACATCTAATCTAGGTGGTCTATTTAAGCTGCGTACGTCCTGTCTTGATCTCTGCCTCATACTTGCATTTGCTGCCTTGCAACGCAATAAGCTGCCTACTTTTTATGCAATAGTATTTGCTGCTTGCTTGCTTGCTTTTCGGCCCCTCCACCAGCCCAGCAGCCACCTGTAGGCACCTGAAAAAATGTGTGCATAATGAATGATGTGATCAGACTTCATTTCTTTATATTCATTCATTTCTGACTGAACTGTCATCATCTGAAAGCAACTTGGAAAAAAATTATGCCCAAAATTGGACCAAAACTCTTCTCTTCTGTTGAAATTCTTAACATTTGTACATTTATATGGTTCCACCTCATGCATGATGGGCTTTTAACACTGACATTTATTTATTTTCATTTTATTTTTCATTTTTTTATTATTTAGTTAAATTTTATCTGATTTTTTTAAGATTATTTTTCATACTTCTGTAGAGCTCATAAAAATGTTTTTGTTTATAAGCACAGAAAGGGGATTAAATAAGCAATTATTTAACAAGCTAAAAAGATCTTTTAACACATGGATTTAATTTAATTTAATTTAATTTAATCTTATTTTATTTTATTTTTACACGCAAAGCTAGCTGCCATAAAGTAAACTCATAAGAATGAGTTTCTTAGCTACATAGATATTATTTATGATAAGTATTAGTGGTATATCTTCTGATTTTTCAGGAGTACCCAGCTGTCATACACCTTCATCCCAGGATTTCCTGCCAGCGAACAGCTGATATCTGAAGCTCAATATAGCTCTGAGAAAAGGGAGGACATATTTCTGATTCAAACCAATGATAAATAGCAAACCCATCATCTGAAATATGCAAGTCCATTTTATCCTCCTGAATTTAAACCAATTATACATTTTTCTGATGTTTAAAACCTTAGTGTCTTTGTTTCTTTATTTTTACCAGCTATTATTTAGTAATTATCAAGCTCAGTTATGTGTGGTTGCTGTTGTGTAATACTCTGTCTTCCTGTGTTAAAAACACTTTCAAGTGTAAAAAGAAAACAAGCTAATTAGCCTGCGTCAGAGATTTGATGAGTGTTCAGAATTTGATATAGCTGTCATTAGGTAACAAGACCTCTTGATCATCATCATCTACATCATCGCTACATTAGAGCTCGATGGTGAGGAGGTGCGAGATAGGAAGGGACTGATTTACTATGACATTTGAGTATATCACGCAGGAAGTGTGTGGGTTTGCATATGTGTGTTTGCAGGTTGAAAGAAAGAATGAGGCTCCAGAAAATATTGCCTTTCATATAAAGTGATACTGTTGAGCAGGTTTTCCTCCCAGTTTAAAGATATGCAGCATTATAAGTCTTGCTTTCTGTCTCTAATTTGTGTCTCCCCCCATACTGGTGTGTATCCCCTTGTTTGTCATCTGCCACTTTGCAGAGCAGACTGTAGGGGCTGATGGATGGAGACAGGCTGAACTTGTCGGTTATCCTGCCCACACAGAGTGCATTATGGCTGGTGTGTGTTACCCAAGCCTCCCTGCCCTGCTGAACACACCTCTGACGTTTCCCTGTCAGCTCTATTAACAAGAACATGCTGTCAAAAGAGCTGTCACTGAGAGGGCATATACATATTCTTGGTTATTTTGCTAATAGCAGTGTTCTTATTACCTTTTATCTCAATCAACCATTTGATATTGTAAATCAAGAAAGGTACAACAAGTACTTCTGGCAACATTAAAGAGCCTAGTTTATCTGTTCTGTGTGAGTTAATGGGAACATGCTTGAAGCTTGACATTACAGCTATATGGAAAGAAAACTATTATACAAAAATTTGACTTTCAGTTGCCAGATTAAAATCTGAACACTTTTAGACTCTAAAACAAAGTTATAGATGTAATCTTAGTGGTTCACCATACACCATGAATACACAAACACATCTCTAGGCGGATTTATTCTCATGCAGCATCTGTGTGACCGCCACAGGCACTGCATAGCTCTTCCAGACCTGACGTGCGCCCCTGCTACGCAGACAGTTATGAGGCTGTACTCCTGTATGACTGGTCAATTTGGGATTACGGGTTTCCGGATTTATGGATCTTCTCACTGAATTTGTGTAGCAACCACCATTTTTAAAAACAACACCCAATCAATTAAATTGATGAGAGGCTGATGAAATTATTTCTTTGTTTTCTTCCACAAGCTAATGAAGACACTAAACCATACTGGACGCCATTGTTGTTTTAAAACAGAAAATACGTGAAGTGAACCATCAAAAGAACTCCGACCTGGTGAGTTTACTGGTGTTCTGTCAGTTTAGCATACGCATCAGAGTAGCATACATTACGTCAATGCACATGCGAGTTAAGGTTAGCGTTAGGTGCAGTCATCAGTTTGCACCATGCGAATGGTGATCTGACAATGTATACTAAACTGACAGAACACCGGAGATACCACCTCTACTGTAACCTTCAGATTAGGAGGAGAAATTGCATGCTTGCTCGCTTGCTTGAGTGCGAGAGCAAACTAACCAGCGTCAGCTACGCCGTAACCGACCACATGCAAACGCTGTGCAAGTATAAATCTGCCTTCAGTCAAAAGGGTCAGGTTAATCTCCAATAAAAGGGGATAATTTAGAACAGTTTCTATTGACTTTTAATCACTTTGCTAGAATAACTGTTATGTTTTTACTCTCTTAGAATAAGCCATGGGTCTACATATATGGCAGCCGCCATATTTGTGCCACCATTTTAACTATTGGATTTATGAATGGACCAACTAAAGGATCAGATCCAGCTAATAATAAACTACATAGCCACTGACCCTAATGTATTTTTCATGTCTGCATCCACTAAAAGGTTGTCCGAAACTACAAATCAATGGATGATATTTTGCCGCTTTTTCACAAATTGCTACGAACTGTTTTGCATCCACAGACATAAAAAAGCAATCAATCTTCTTGCTCAGCTCTCATCAAAAAAGCCAATGGAAATAGTATTTTAGTGTAAAACAACTCTAGGTGAGCAAAAGTACATTTTTTTCTCCCACATACTAGGCAAAAATTTTTATCTTACTCCCCCCCCACAAACACTCAATTCTCTCCTCTGAGTCATCCTTTTTCCCATGCCCCTGTGAATTCCTCAGGTACACATATGAATTCTGAGCTATTTATCATGGTGTAGCACCCTCTGGGTTGAGAGTGTTAATATTTCAGTACTCATTGCTTTAAGTGAAGTTTTTTTTATGAACACATTCTGACAAATACTACATTATAGCAAAAAACATACAAACTAGCTCTACCCAACACAAACTGTGAATAATTTAGACGTCTGCATTCCCTGGTGACGCATTAATTCAGGCAGACCAGCACCAGAACAGTGACAGTTCACCCACGCTGGCAAGTTTGAAAGCGGGAACCATATGAACAGGTGCTTGCTTCACTTGTCATGTTTTTGTTTTAGTTGAAGGATTCTTGGGGAATGTCATTTGTCATGCCAGTCAAATAACTGGAGGTGGGGAAATGTGGAGAGGCGCAGGGGCAGCAGGAAATGGAGGCATAAGGAGGAAGAGGAAATGTGGGGGAAAAAGAGTCATACAAATCAAAATCATACAGAATCCACTGAAGAGTATTCATGATGATAAATGTTTTGTGCCAAATGAAAGCACATAGAGGCCCATTTAACTATTGCATAACTGCAAATACAATTACATTTTAACCAAAATACAGTAGCATTTTGCAGTTGGTAGCAGCTTATTTTAATAACAAATGTCAAGTTAACTTTTTTTCTTTCAAATCATAATCATACTTTCACGGTAAATTCATGATATTTTCATCTTTTTAAAATATTTCCAAAAGAAAGCTGCTTTAGCTGCCTGCATCTGCGTTGTCATTCTTTCCATCAATACTCAAATCTAGTGATGGTGAACGGTCATAGGTGAGCGTTGGAACATTAACCAGTAAATCAAAAGCTATGTCTTTCAGCTCTGTCTGCACCCCAACAGACCGGTGCTGCATCCTTATTGTTGCTAACAAAGCCCCAATTCATCTCTGCCATCACTCATAAACAAGATCCCAAGACACTTAAATTCCTTCGCTTGAGGCAAGGACTCATTCCCAACCCAGAGGAAGCACTCTTTTCCAGTTGAGCCTCAGATTTAGAGGAGCTGACTTTCATCCTGGTTTGCAAACTAATCTCCTTCCTCTCCCTGACTGCCCCTTGAGATCCCGTTCATGAACACCTTAAAGTGGACTGGTGACAAGGGGCTTATCAGGGGTCACTGCTCCTCCACATCGAAAGGAATCAGCTGATTTGGATGCCCACTGGTTACCTCTGGTTTTCCAGACACATCCTACTGAGAGGAGATCCTAGGGCAGACCCAACCTGCTGGAAGGATTCTGGTCTTGGAGTGTTTGTGAGGAAAAGAATACATAAATCTATCAACAGTTTGACAGTAGAAGGCTGAAATAGCAACAATTGCCTTTTTCTGGTCACAGCTTTGTGACACAACATGCCAGGTTAAAGCTGTGGACTACACGCAGATTGTTAAAAATGTCCAGTTAGTAGTGAACAAATAAGTCCTCTATGCATAATTTTCTTCTCTATGCCTACGATTCATAATAATTCATGTTGCAGGGAGTGAAAGAACTCAGGGAAACAGGAATCATAGGAATGAAATGAGGATCAGGAATGCAGTTATGAATTCAGCAGTGTTATTCACAAACATTTTCTTCAACTTTTGTTACAACCTTTCACAAAAGTTGCTGTAAAATTAGACATTTCAGGGTGCAACAAATGCTTTTAAATCCTGGAGAGACTGATATACATAGGTGAAATCATTCTTGGTTAAAGTCATGAAGATCCCGGGTCATTGGTATGGTTAAAAAATTCCTTGACTCTTGTTTTATATCTATAATGGGACAGATTCCAATAACTGAACATAGTTTTATCTCAATATAGTGGTAAAACTTTAGGAAATAGTGAAATTTGTGGACTGGTTAATATAATACTGTGTGAATAGGTTGAGGCTATATCTAAAGAGTACATTCTTTATTTATTAAAAGGTCAATTTAAGGTAAGTAAAATCCAGTTTGAGGCCGAAATTTGGATTGTCTTTGAGTTTGAAAAACATAACTAAGTTACAAGCTGAATTTCCCACTTTGATACCTCATTTGTAGCCTTTTTCTGTTAATGTAAGAACAAATTAAAAACAACCAAGTATATCCTGACTAAAAGAGAAAGGAGTTTAAAACAGATGGAAATAGGAGAAAAAGCCATGTAACAGAATATTAGTAAACTGAGTTGTGCTTCCCATTTATTCCCTTTTACTGACTTTCCTTGAGAATGCTGAGCTAATGCTGGCAGGCGTGTAACCTGGCTTTGCTTATGGTGTAAACTCATTAGAATTCCTCTGACAAGGATAGAAACATCAAGAACTTTGAAAACAGAAGTCAAACTCGTACAATAAGTAAGCTCAGCCATGTGATGACTTTGTTTTAATGCCAAAAACCATATGTTTTTAAGTCAGTTAAAAGACAAAACAGAGGAAATGGACCATGCTCCAGAAAGGCTTTAACTTAATTTAAAGATTAAAATGATCCCACCTTACCCTCTGTACTCTGAATCTGTTGTGAATCAGTTTTACTTTATTGGCTTTTAAAGGTGACTCTTCTGTTGTGGAGACGTCAGTCCGTGCCTTGGTTGATGTGCAACTGACTAAAGCGTTTTATTAAATGCTATTAGCGGCCAGATAATAGCATTTTTAATGGTGTTCATCTTGTTTCTATTTGTTTACCGAGCTGGGGAGTCTTTAATGCTAAGTGGTCTCTCAGACTTTTGTTGGACTTTTAAACTTGCAGAACAGCAACTTTATAGAAACTAAATTGCCCTAAAAGTCTGCTTTAAATTACTGTTACAGCAGTGCATGTGTTCAATTTGATCTTTCTTAGAAGATTAATACTTTTGATTTTACTGTGAGAAAAAGTATGCATTAATTGTTTGCTTCACACCAGCTGCTGAGTGTCTGTGTGTGAGCTTAGCGTCAAGATTTTTAATTTGGCTCCCATGTTGAGAGACATGCATGCATATCCGTTGCACAACACGCTTCTGAGGTGTTCTTTGAATTACGCTGCAGCAGCACGTCATAGAGAGTTTTGGCATGTTGACTATTTTTCTCAGCCAAAAGCATTTCTTGTTCATCATATTGACCTTTTATATCAGTAAAAAATACAACTTCTGCTGAATTTTCAATGTGTGGATATACTGTTAACACATGAAAAAGTTTTTTTTTCTTTTTGTTTTGGGAATTGCATTTTGTTAAAGGGGCTGAATGAGAATATGATTTGAAGCAGAAGCCAAATGAGGCTATAATTATGTTATATAACTGTGTGAAAATATTTTTGCCGGGAGCAGCAGTGTTGCATCAGAAAGTGTAGCTGCAGGAATACACACGTACAACCACATCTTAACAGCTCAGCAATGCACTTGCAATGCATGCCAAGCAGCTTGTGTGAAGCCAACGTAATATGCATATTAATTGTGTCAAAGCTTCCTTATTGTTAGGCAATACGTGCACATCCTTCTATTTATTGCTTATTTATGGTTATTATAGATTAATGTAAAAAACAGAGCATATGTTTTTGCCAGTGCATCTATATGTACCAGTTTACCACAAACCTTTTGTGCAAGATTGGAATAACTGTGCCATTATGCCATTTTTAATTGCACCTCACCATGGCCAGTAGTTTTCATTTTCTCTTTAATTATAATTGAGTACAAGTAAGTACAAGAAACTTTTCCTTTTAACATGCTTAAATTTCATGCAACTTGAAAAACTAGGGGATGACTTACAGTGTGTAAAGCCACCATATTGCCAATCCTGTGTTGAAAATGTAGTTTAATAGTGTGAATAGCAAATGCCATGTGGCAGAGGCCAGAAAGAAATCATTTTCAAAAGTTTCATAATGAGTGAGTGATTCATTGCAAACACCTCACATGGAACCAGTAGAACAGTTGCTGCAGATTTGTCAGATGCACATCCATGATGAGAGTTTCCACCACATCTCAAAGCTGCTCTATCGGTTTGACATTTGGTGATTGTGGAGGCCATTTGGAGTACAGTGAAGTTATTGTCATGTTCAAGAAACCAGTTTGAGATGATCTGAGCTTTGTGACATGGTGCATTATCCTGCTGGAAGTAGCTGTCAGAAGATGCTACACAGTGGTCATAAAGGAATGGATGTGATCAGTAACATTACTCAGGTAAGCTGTGGTGTTTAAATCATGCCCAGTTGGTATTAAGTGGCCCAAAGTGTGACAAAAATATCCCCCATATCATCACACTATCTGAGCTGTTGATACAGGTCTGTAGCAAGGTTGGATGTGTTGTGCATTCAAAGATGGTATTCTGCATACCTTGGTTTAACAAGGGTTTATTTGAGTTACTGTTGCCTTTTTTATCATTTTGAACCAGTCTGCCCAGCCAGTGAGTACATACCTGTATATTGCTGTTCTCTGAGTTATGCATGCCATAGAATTGCATAAAGAACAAGTTTTCTATGAGAGAAATACTTAAGTTTTCTTTGACAGTTATGACAAAAAATACAATCTGAGGGATAACTCTTGTAGAAAAGCCCCCTAAAAGGTCAACTTACAGACCTAACCAAAAATAACAAGCACTTAAACATGAGACACAAGGACACTAATGGCATAAAGGAACAACCATTACCAGGAAGAGAACTTACTTAACCTAACGGGCAAGACCAAAACAAACCCCAACATAAGAACATCAGCACAGTAGGAGCGTGTTGGCAGAAGCAAGGTTCTTCACTGACAATATATTGCATCCAATAAAATAGGATAGGACAGCAGGAAATAACATCCAGGCTCTACCTTTGTAACCCTCCTTCCCTGCACTGCCAGTATGTGTGATTGTGTGTGCTACAGCACAAATTAATTAAATTAATTATCTGTAACTCCAAGGGTGGAATAATAATGTTTAGATCAACTTTGGGGTTAATCATGTTTGTGAATTTTCAGATCAGGGAAAAGTGGCCTATGTTGATGAGTATTATGTTAATCAGTGTCCTCAAAAGAATATCCAGAGGCTGAGCGTGCGTGAGCAATGCAGGCATTGGTCCCAGTCCATTGATGGGAGTCTAATGTAGAGTGAGTCTCTGTTTTCTTTAAGTAAGCCCTCTCCCAGAGCTGCAGCCAACAGAGCAACCAGCCTGACACAACAAGACAGCTGGCTGTTTGAATAAGATCACACCTTTTCACTATTTGTGAGTGTGTGTGAGAGAGACTGACACAAAGAGAGGGTGCGCTTTTCAACGTGTGATTAAACTAAAGTAGATCAGTTGACTGGCCAGTACATTGTGTTGAGATGTGAGGTGAATGGATGCGTGCGAAAACGCATAACTTCATGCAAATAGAATGCAGAAATATAAACTTCGCACAAAAGGAAAATTGTGTTAGATTATTTCTCTACTTTAATAATACCAATTGGTGTTGTATTATACATCTTCGGAAAGCCTAATTGGTCACCTTTACAACAAGGTAGAACTTGTAAGGATCATGTTTCTGTGAAATGAACAACACAATTACAACAATTACACATGTAGGTAGCCCCCCCCCCCCCCCCCCCCCCCCAAGTGTGCCAAAATCCCCTTTAATGTTCACTCTTGTTTTCAGATAAAAGTGCTGCTAGGTGTGTGCCAGTCACAGATGTATGACTGGCACCTCATTTATAGACAGATGTATCACAATAAGGTTCTGGAGCCAGTAGTGATCCCATTTCTCCAGAATTTGGGGACCTTACTTCATCCTCCAGAATGACAACATTCTTCTCCACAGAGCCAGGATCTTAGAGTACCTCAACCCAGTTGAACACTTTGTGGGATCAGCTTGGCTTGGGTACACTGTTTGTGCCAGACTAATACAAACACACTGGTTGACCTTCAACAACTACTGGTTGAGAAATGAGATGCCATCTCACAGCAAAATATGACCAGGCTGGTGACCAGCATGAGGAGAAAGTGCCAAGCTGTAATAGCTGCGAATGGATCTTCCACATGATACAGAGCTCCTTGACAGTGTAAAATGAATTAACTGTAAAAATGGCCAACATGTTGTTGTTTTTCCCTTTTACTCTGCAATTATCTAATTTAAGCCTCAACCCAAATCGAGATCATTGCAGGCAGACTTCCATTAGTATAATGAGCCAGAAAGTTTGAAGGCTTTGGAGAAGTGGAAGGACTGAGGCAAAAACAGCTGGCTAACAAAAAACCCATCTCAACCTTCACGATGTTGGAAAAATTCCCATAAAAAATATAAGCTATGTTGCAAAAATACATATTTGCTGCATTGCACCCCTGAGATCGTACTATCATCTGCAACCACTGCTGAGCCGGAGGACCAGCAGGGAAATAGTCTGGTGTGATTTCTACAGCCCATAAAAGCACAAATCCTAAGCACTGTGGCAGAATGTTGTGAAAACTGTAGACACAAAGTAAAAGACTGAAACTAGTTAAAAACTCTGATCATAAGACTCTGATCATGAGTTCACATTTGTATGTACTATATGTTTAGGTAGGCACAGTTTCTCAGTCTGCAAGGTGAGGCCCCGTCCTCTTTGTGTCTGGGGGTGGCAATAGGCATCAGGTCTGAGCATGAAAAACTAAACCTGGATTGAACCCAAAGGTGGCAACAATATGACGAAAGTTTTTTTATTTTTTGCACTTCCTCTTTAAGACTTTATATCATGGCTTGTGCAAACAGAACAACTCCTACCCCTGCTGCTTTATCCATGAATAAATTTAACAGGCAAAACACACATGACACATAAATGAGCATTTCTGCCTTTGAACTGCAATAGTCTTAAAACTGTAGATTAAGGGAGTCAGGGTTTTAAACATAAAAAAATGGAATTTAAACTATCAACATGCAACATTCTATCCATAATGAACATGATTTATCTTATATTAGCAACATTAGCTGCTTGCTAACATGGTCAACCAAATCATCATGGGGGATTAAGCAGGGTGAGGATGAGCATCTGCAGCCAGGTAAGGAGTTGGTAGAGACAGAACAAATTTGAAGGTTTAGTAAGATGTTGAGTTACATCGTTATGCTTTTAAGCACCAAACTAATGTCAAGAATCAGCAGAGATGAAAAGTCCTCACTGTTACCTCATATAGTCAGCAGCTAGGAATAAAAATAAGACTTAAACCCACCAATAACACTGTTCCCTGCTATCTTACTTAAGAGGAAATAAGTTTGCACTGCAGAAAGACACAGTACATTATTCACTAGATTAAAAAGGGAAACCTAGGAGCACAAAGTTTAACTTTTTTTTAAACTCAGTTTTTATATGTAAAGCATTTATCACCTATCTCACTTGAGTGAATTCTAATTAATTTAGGTTCTAAAAACTGTTTGAAATGACGCATCACGTGAACTGTTTTGTACATTCATTGTTTAATTAAGGTCCCTGCATGACAAAATAACACACTTGACAACAAATTAAAATAGAGTTAATTGACACTGAACAGTGTCAAAAGGGTCCGAGTGATCCGATGGAGTGTGGCACCCTAAAAAGACTAAAAGGACAGATGTTCACCAACACTCCTGAAATCCCCAACAGCCAACCATCAACTTGATATGTTGAAGAACTAAACCAACTTTCAAGATGAGAGGTGGTTTAATCAATAAACCCGAATGGGCTGTTCAATGAATTTAAATATCATTAGACAACTAAAAACGTACAAAATTATTGTTCACTTTGCTCTAGACGACACATCTTTAAAAAAAAAATGCACAAGTACTCACATAGGCATGTGTCTTGCTGTAACGAAGAGTGGGAGGGAGGTACAGCATGAGAGCTGAGATGTGGGGGATAATACTGGGCCTGTTTTGTACACTTGCTAAATGTCAACTCCATCTAATGCTGCACAAGGCTGTTTATAAGGAGACCAAAGGCTGAAGATGACAACCTTCATTTCCTAGCTTGAATCGATGTAAATGCACCGCTCACACATCAGTAGAGTACACCTCTCTACTTCCTACACACCAAAGTGTTGCATTAATGGCACAATCCAGATGGATTTGTTGCATTAAAGGTGGACCTTTATGTCAGTCTGTGAAGGCTAGAAGGCAAATATAATCATTAGACTGGATTTGTCTGTTCAGTTGTTTTCTATTACTTACTAGAAGGCTTGCTGCTGATGCATGTCAGCTGCTGATTTTTCTAAGGAATGATTGCAGGAGCTTTATTTGCTCAAAGTTACCATGATATTGCTTATTTTATTCCATTTACATAAACATAAATACACACACACACAAAGAACCTATTTCCCACTCAGTTGTATTTTATTACAATAAATAATAACACACAAATTCTACATTATTATTTAAAAAGGTTTTGTTTTTATCTGCCATGCAGTTTAATAGTGCACCAAATGATTTGTGATGTTATGCTCTGATTTATTGTTGTACCTCTTTATTCATTTTCCTGCTTAAGTTATGTTTTAGATACAAGATTAAAATCTGTTAAATCACAGCCAACTGACCAGTCCTTTCTCCTGGACAAACATTTATGTGTAGATAGTGATGGTTTGCATGTAACATTTTTATTGAAATATATTTAATTTTATTCTAGGTAAGCTGCTCCACAAAATGTCTGTCCTGTTAATTTTGGAGACATTCAGGTTATAAAATCTTTATTCAATAATAAAAAAATTTTGATGAACTTAGCATATACGCAATTGCATCTGCTTGTACCTTGTTGGATGTGGCAGTCACACCAATCAGGCTTGGCCTTGGCTGCATGAAATTGGATTTTGTCATGAAAATTAGCTTAAGATTCCTCAAAGGTTGAGAATTATACCTGGTTTTTCCTGAGAAATGTGCACCTGTAGCGCTACTTTTCCGCGAACCTGTTAGAGTCAGAATAAAATAAACCTGGACTGACTCATAGTGGTGAAATCGCTTGTGGCTATTTGTGAAGCCAGATATCAAAAACAAACTGTTTGTTGCACCTGCGTCTTTGTAATGAGGTGAAAAAAGAACGGTTGATTAACTTTTACAACCTTGTTGATCCTGTGGGGGAGTGGTTAATAATTATGAATAAACAACAAAATTAACACTGTTGTGCTATGTGCATACATGCATCTCACTTCTCCCTCAAGCTGCAGGTCTTGGATCATGTTAGCTGTGTCTCCTACAAACGGCTGGAAGCAAGAAAACACAACTTAAGCCTGTTATTATACTCAACATCTGTACGTATAAGATGCGTTGTGATGTGATGGACAAATGTTTGTGCTGAAATATGAGAAAAGTCTTACATTCAGACTCTGTTGAATTATTCTTTTTATAAGTGAGAATCCCTGACATTTTCTTTTATTTGGCGTGTGATTTGTTTGGTCAGTGAGAGTATGAGTCCTATTCTTACGGTGAGTGTTTCACCTCATGAAGTGTAATGACGTACAAGGCAGAGAAGAAGATACAGGGACAGAAACTTGAGATGTTGTTTTTGGAAAGTAACATTGAGTTATATTTATTTGGAGTGTAGGGATAAATCCTCTGTGTGACTCCCCCTAGTAAAATTTTTCTCTTCATTGTTATTGTGTTAGCTGAATTAACTGATTTTAATTATATCAAGCCCGGTCTTTGAAAGTGTTTATAGTTTTATAGTGAGGCTGTTTTCCTGCTATAACCAATGTTTTTACAGATAACAGATGCCTCACTAGACAGTTTATATTGTCAGTCATATGGCATGCATCTGCACAAGGACTTGTTCTGAATGATGATCAGCTGATAAAAGCTGGTCCATGCACACACTGCACAGAATTACATGTGGTTGATGGAACAACAGGGGTCAACAAGGGCAATTTTTGGACCCAAATTATATTTTGGGGTTGGTAAATGTAATATTAACAATAATAATAATAATAATAATAATAATAATAATAAAACCTCACAATAGTAGTTGTAATAGTATGTTACAGGGTGCTGTGGTTGCATTAGACAATGTGTTCCAAGTTATTATGCATAAAAACATTCATTATGTGTCAAAGAAGTAAAAATGCACAACTACTGTATTTTTTGATTACTTAGGAAATTATTTTTCTAAAAGTGTATATATATATATATATATATATATATATATATATATATATATATATATATATATAAAGAAAAAAAGGGAATTCAAAATCCAGTTTGATGATAAACTCTGAGCCTTACCTTTATACCACTCTAACATTGAACCTGAAAGTTCATGGATAGTTTCTACAGGGGTCTCATTAGAGAAGACAGGAAATAATTAGATCTTTATTTTAAGATGCTCTTTAGTACAGTTGAGGTCAGAGAATTGTAGTGGCCATGGCACAAGTTTTTCTCTCTTTTATACCCATAGCAGCCAAAGATTCAATGGTATTTTTTGCAATGTGGGATTGTGCATTCTTTTTCATGAAAATGATTTTACTCCAGAAGGCTCGGTTCTTCCATGGTCATTTTGACACCATCAAGGATCCTAAAGAGGCCAGCGACATCACTCGTCATTATTTCAACCCAAAACATCACTCCACCCCCACCTTGCTGACATTGCAGCCTTTTTGGAACATGGTCATTCAGTGTAGTGTAGTATTCATCAGCAAATACATTTGCTTACATGTATTTAGTAGGCTATGTATTTCTCTTCTATGCAAACATTTCTCTTTGTGGGCATTGGTTAGAGGTGGCCTAAATACAGCTTTATGCCCAACTCCTGCATCAAGAGGTTCTCAGGATTCCAGAGACACCTGAAGCTTCATCAGTGGCTTTTTAATAGCTGTTTTCTTAATATGATAAAGTTTTTCCTTGAAATGCTTTATTTGAACAAACAGGTAACAAAGAACTCGTTTGCTCTATAAATCCCACACCATTTTCTTAGCAGTTAGATGATCTTACTTAGGATTATGTAAAAAGTTTTACTTAATTTTTCAAGGCATTGCACTATTTCACAATCCTTCTTTTTTCCAAGACATGGAAACTGCGACTTGCTTAATAAAGTGCAACAACCTCCTTAAGCAGTTTCCTGTTATCAGAGATTCTATCAGAGAGATTCTAACAGTAATCTAAACAGTCCATTTTAGTCTTTCTTTTTGTGTTGCTGTATAGTTAAAATAAACCTTTCCACAATGTCTACCTCATGTTAAAAATACATTTTTCACACTTACCAGGATGAGGAGTTGCACCTTGTCTCCAATGACTCATGAGTGGATAAACACCAAAGACAATTGTAGATATGCTGGGTATTTTGAAGAATCATGCCCATCTGCATTTATTCAGACTTTAATTAGCAAGCTGTTCAGATGGAACTGTCCCACCAGTAAACAAAGATGCTGCTAAGTCAAACTGAATAAAAAATCTTAAGCATTATGAACATTTTACGAAGTAGTGTCGATGATATTTCAAGTCTACCTACGACGTAATGTATTATGGAACGTGGAAACAGCTGTTACAGCAAAATCTGAAAGAACCTGCACAGAAAAGCAGTTGTGCTCAGCAAAAGTGAATATCACAAGGTTTCCATCCTCTCCTGTGACACTTCAAGCCATTCTATGAGTAAAAGCACATTTGGTGTTAGAAACTGTGTATATTTCCAATACACCAAAGTAATGCATTTTACTGGATTTTTTTAAAGGGAAACCACAACAATGAGACAGAATGTTATCTCTAAAACACATAAAAAGTTTCAAAGCCTTTAGTATTATAAATTGTACGGCTACCATGGCTACCCAAACAACAGCACAAACAATGACTCTAATGCACTCAGATGATTTATATTTGTTTGAACTCACTTCTGGTTTTTGAAGAGGAGTTGTTATTCATCTACTGATGTAAAACCCTCTATAATCAGACCATTATTGGAAAATAAAGATGCTCTCATGTAGTAATTTTGTAAAGAAACTGAACAGCTAAAAGGTTTTCATATCTAATGCGCCAATGCTTTCACTGACCCTCTGCTTGCAGAAATGTTGGAGAGCTCCTGGAATCGAATCTTTTTTTAACCTTGAATCGCAATCATGTATGAATGCATAAGCGCCACATATATTCACGCTTCCAATACTGTGTACTCACACTAGCTGCCACACAAAGATCTTTATTCTAAAATGAGCTCATCTTGAGCTCATAGCCACATAGATTTTCCATACCCGCAGAAATACACATTAACACAAAAACGTGCAGACCATGAAAGAGTGTACTGCTTCTTCAACATGACAAGCCAAATGACAAATGTCTTCTCCTCTTTCTGTCTCCTGGCCTTGTTAAGTAAAGAGAGGAGGAGTGGAGGAGGGCAGACATGTTTCAGAGGGGCCAGTGGATGAATTATGGCCAGAGGTTTCTGAGGTAAATGGTGCATTGAGAGCAGACTCAGCCACATTAAAGATATTAGAGCAGACACTAAACACACTGGACCTGGCTTGGCTCCAGCCAGTAGAGGTACCGGCTGTCCAAGTCATCACTTGAGGACTCACGAGTTCACTGTTTTATATAGTCAGCAGGGGCCACCACAGATTATACGTTGTATTTTCTGCCATCTATTTTTCTTGTTCCTTTGATGCCAATACCAATTACTTCTTTTCTGTTTCTTTTCTCTTCACTCAACTTACCTCTGTCCTCTTTTTTTTTCCATCTTGTGTTCATTTCAGCGAGCCAACACCATTAGGTGATTGAACTTTTTCTGATTTCATTTGTCTCTAAAACCTTGGACGATTTAGGGGACTTGAAATGAAGTGTAGTCTGATGTGATGAAACAACTACCACCTGAGCTTTTATTATTATGATGATGATGATGATGAAACTATTTCCTGCATAATTTAGGTTTTCCTGTCATTATTTTGTGCAACCAATTTAGATCTTTTTTTGCATTCAGTTGCAGAAATTACAGTGGATTCAAACATGACCGAGAGACAAAGCTAAAAAGAAAAAGAAAAAAAAAAAGCATAAAACAGCTCCTGGGATATCTCATAACACCCCTACAGCATAATCCACTTCTCCCTGACAGTATGACAGGTGTTGTTTTCACCTTGTTTGTCTTATCATAGCAGTATGTGCTCCTGGAGACATGTACTATAGCATGAACTACCACAAAGGCAGTTTTGAATACTTTGACAGGTGTGTTTTTATGGCTGGCTACCTTAGGACAGATTTTGTCAACAAGATGGCTTTGCAGCCATGAAAGACGATGCTATGAATTTTTATATGTGTCGTTAAGTTTAAAATGAAAGCAGGCTGAGAAGAACTCTGTGCCTTTCGAGAACTCACCCCATCACCAGATGGTTTAAATCAAGGGTGTCAAAGTGAAGGGAGATCTATTTGGAAAGATATAAAAGATGTGAACAAGTTATTGTCCTGCTTTGTAAATGTATTATATTAAACATAACAACTTAAGAACTGCAGATATTTGTATAAACTAAAACAGTCAATGTCTTCTATGCCATTTTCACATTTACTAAGTTCAACCCAAGGCCAGATTTGTGTTTTGGAAGATCAACTGTTGTTTACATCTACAAAATTGAAAACTGAGTTCATAAAGTGATGCAGCTATAGGCTAACGTTTAGATAACATGCTGATGATACAATCTCATACATAAATACAGTTTACCAATAGAATTCACATGTTATAACGCTTTGAGACCTGCTCCTTCACAACTTTAGGACCAGATAACTTGTTCAACTTTTCTAATTGTCAGACAATTATGACTTTTAATCTAATTAATCACAGGATAGCTGTGGATTAATAACAAAATTTAACCACATAGCTTGCTGTCTGCTGAAGGTGTTAAACCTAAAACGACAACAAATGCATGCTTGGCATTAAGAGGATGCTTCAAGCTAGAGGTGCTTCGGTGAAATAAAAACCTCTTTCTGCTCTGTCTGCAAATGTGAGTGTTTTTATTGATTGTTCCCTCTTTGTCATTTGTTTTTTATTCTCAAACTTCCCGTCTAAAGTGCAGGTTTTTCTTGCAGGTGTAACCACTGATACCTTTACTTCTGTCTATTACAATCTGTTCAGGTAGCATGAGTTCATCTATGTGCACGCTCATTGACTCAGAATAAAGAAAGAATAATTTTAAAGAGTAAATACTGTTTTTTTTTTTTTTTTTTTTTTTACCACAGTATGTTTATATACTAAAAGATAAAATGTCTTTGTTACTATATCTTATATCCGTTTACAATGTCAGCAGTTCATATACAAAGAGTATTTTATAAACCTTATTGACTGATACAGTTTTGACTTAATCCTTATAAATTACATGGACTAAAGTTGGCATATTAAAAAAAATGTACTTTATTCTCTAGAAGTTATTCCAAGAAATTTGACAAAATATAATAATAATAATAATAATAATAATAATGATGGTGATGATGATGATGATTATGATAATAATAATAAAATAATAATAATAATAATACCAATAATAATAACAATAATAATAATATTAATAATAATAATAAAACAACTCCCGATTGTCACATAGACATCATAGATGTGGCTTTTAAGATGAACTACTTAACTTTTTCCATTTTCTGACTGATGCGCCCCCTATCGACGGCTAATTCGGCATCCATCTTGCATCCTACCTGTAATGTGAGTTTTCTCCAGACAAAAAAAAAAAAAAAACATCTTATATTGACTCTGGTCTTATTTCTTGATCTGTCTCTGGCTCTCTTTAGTTTCTTCTCTTCCTCCGAAGATGTCTTCTAACATTTGTTTGCTGAGTCAGCCACAGGGCGTGTTCAAAATGGCCATTTTTTTTACATCTGCTTGCTAGCGTCTGACGTGTGTGCCAAACAAAACCCGGCTGCAACACCACGCAACGTCCCACATGAAAAAGTTGTATAGTGCAGTTTTTCAGCCATAGGACTCTGCTGGGCGGCAACAGCTTCAGAAATGCACATAACTTATGTCACTGAGCCATCAAACGAGTCTGAAAAGGTCAAAAATGTTGCTAACTTACAAGATGCAGAGTGAGACTTGAGATTCAAACAAAGGTGATGTTTTGAGTATGTGTGAACAAACCAGCACTGTATAAAAAAAAGATGGAATGAATCTCATAACCCATTCTCACTTTACATGGGTTCATTTCGCATATACTGTGATGCATGCATTACTCCAATATTTGGCTCAACAAATGCAACAAACATCAGTGTGGTGAGTTTACTTACAAACAAGCTGTGAGGCTCTTATAAATCAGCTGGAAGACAGTTTCAGCTCATTGTTATTTTGGACAACAACTTTATAATTTTCTGTTTACCTTTAATTTGGCTTTATGTTTGGTTGGGTCAGGTTTCAGATACTCTTCATAAAGGTAATTGTGTGCTTCAGATAGTCAGAATCATACTTTCTCATTGAAAGGCTTGATTTCTCTCCCTGGTGGGCCCATGATTCATTGAAATCTCTCATTAAGAGGTGTTTGTAACTGCTGTACAAAGATAAAATATCTTCAGATGTAATTTTGATAATTGTCTTTATTGAGGTAGAATCCCACCCTATATAGCTGGAGAAATCATAATTAGTGTAGTTTCTGCGAGCTCAAGGTAGATTGAATTTTCTTCTATATATTCCAAACAGTCTTAGAGGGTCTGCTTTGTGGGATTGTCTTGTATTCCTGTGTGCGGTGGAGAAGTGCAATGCTCACAACATTCATACTGACAGCATGCAATCTGCATTTCAGAAGTCATACTCATTTTATTTATGAGAGTGTTGGAAAGATGTTGAAGAGGTTTTACCATAACCATTACCACAACAGTGACACAGATGTTGTTCCAGGCAATGAAGAGGCTCTGTGAGACATTTAGACAAGCTTTGGCCTTGAGTTTGTGACAAAGCAGAAGGTTATGTGCTTTTAGTGTCTCTTTGTAATGACTTTGCCAGCATTCTTGCACCACAGAGATTTAGAGCTGAAATGTCAGGATGAATTAACCTAAAAAAAAAAAAAAAAAAAAAAAAAAGCATTATATTTCCTTGATCATGAAATAATTGATAAAAACAATGTTTGCTGGCAAAGAAATGTCCTTTCAACTCGACACATTTGGCAGCAACTGTGTTTGTGCGACTGATTCAGTTTCTTTGGGCGTGTGAAGTTGAAGTGCTTTTTCCATTATGAATCACTTCTTTATTATTCATAATTAAGAAAAGCAGTGAGCCCAGTACTACAAAGCAAAACACAAACTCCCCCATTCCGGAATACAGCTGGCCTATAATCCTATTCTGTAATTGGAAGTATATGAGTGGAGGAGATCAAAACATTCATAGTGATTGCTTAGAGCAGTGGAGAGGTTTGATTTCTTTTTTTCTGCTTTTATTTGTCAACAATTTGCTGAAAGGTTTATCATTCAGTGGGAATATACAGTGCTGATACAAGGTTTGTTAACAATTTTCTTATGCTAAACAAATGCAATAATTATTGAAAAGTGAATAAAAGCACAAAAATACATTCTAAAAGTTGATGTTTCTTTACATATATTTTAGTATTGTCTGTGGGTTTGGGAGTCCCTGGCCAGAAGCTAATGATGTTTGGAGGGCCTTGGCATGGAAAAGTTTGGGAACCCCTGGCTTAGAAGATGGGAGGGAAAGTTAGTGGGGAGTTTAGGTTGTTTTTTTATAACTGCATTTGACTGTATTTGATGGAGGGCCAAGAACTCCAAGAGGAAGGCGGAGGTGGTGATTTACATGAAGGTACATGAACGTGCAACCAGACCGGCTGGTAAATACGACGCTGGAGATCCACACAGAAAGACTGTGTGTGACATCATGCTATGCTCCAGATGGAATTACACCTCTAGTTCTTCACATAGCAATTTATGTAATTGCTTTAATCTAGAAATGATGCATTTCCGCTTATTGCCCCTTTAAGGATTCACATCGTAATACATTTGTGTTTTAAAGTACAATAAATTTAATGGGAAATAGGCCACAAACTATCTTAGCTGCAGTGTCAGCCAAAAGTTAAAAACCAAAAGGCTAATTTCGAACATCAGTTGAAAAGTTCAATGAGTTTCATGAACATGTTGACTACAATATTGCATTATTGCACACAACTAACCTGCACAGAAAGAAACTGACTTCCACTACATATGTACTTACTAATGAAACTTTTAATGCTGGCTCTTTACTTCCAAAAGCTTCAAACTTCAAAAATTCAAATTTTATTTATTTATAAAGCTCTTTTCAAGCCCAAGGCAACACAAAGTGCTTTACATGGTTAAAAATAATAAAATAAATAAAAAAAATATATAAGCATATTTCAATTCATGCATATTAAAAATAAAACAAGCCTTTACACAGCAAAATAGAATTCCATAACAATAAAAAACACTCATTCAAAAAAAACATCAGAAGCTGCATATGATGTCTCTGTTACTGTTTGTTTTTTTTTAAATGTGAATGATTTAGGTTATCAGAAATGAGCATTAAGTCTTGCATTGTGCACTCATTTTTGGTTTCCATGCACACTGGCAAAACCATTGTCATGCCATGATTTACTTTCTCTACTTTCATTTAATTCCCAAACAAGATTTATATTAAAAACACAAATTAACTCCAGTCATTAGCACTATGACAGCCTCGTTGTCTGCTGCTCTTTATCTTTTCATGCACCATTAATCATAATGATGATGAGAAGTCTGTTGTGATTACTCCTGTGCATAATTACATCTGAGAGTTTATTAGCGTTTTCTCAGATTCTGTTCAAATGAACAGGTTTACCATAAATGACTCTCTCAGGGGGCTGTGTTACTCACATAAAAAATGAACACTTCCCTCTCTCTTCCCTTTCACTCCCCCACTTGAAGCACCCCGTTCCCATGCCTGTGGAGAGACAGATCCACCTCCTGATTGATTACGACTGGGCCTGCTGGGTGGGATCACTGTTTGTGTGCCTCAAAACAGGGCAAACAAACAACAGATCAATGCACAAGCCACTCTGTGTACTTCTGACTGAGGAAATCATTAAGAATATTCTCAAAACCATCTTCTGCTGTTGATACACAAAAGGACTTTTTAACAATCAGCGTTTAAAAATGCATAACATCCGCAAATCTTTTAATCATGAAGTCTGATTAGCCAGTGGTGCAGATACTACCAGCAAATCAATCTTTGTCTTTTTCCTTCATCTTCACTTTTATACCAAGTTCTTTCTCTCAGTATGCCAATAAGAGCAGCCACCAGTGCAGAGCTGTTGGGTCAATAAAAGCAATTAAATATGAAATCACTTCTGTGAGAAGATGATTTCTTACTGGAAATCTGCTGATCTGTGGCCCTGCTGAGCCACCTGGCCCAATACAACTGCAGGCTCCAAACAGCTTGATTGATGGGATGAAACGGGGGCAAGACGAGCAATTCTGTGCCAGTGTTCAGGAAGCAGCAGACACATTAACAGTGGAGGAGGAAATCATTTGTCATTTGACAAGATTATGCTTTATTTTAACAAATTTCAAATGAAACATAATCAGTTTGTTCCCCAATTTTCAACGGCACCAAAAATGTAGGTTAACAACTCGGTATAATAGCAACGCGTATTATGGATTCAATCACATGTACAGAGGGGTCACCCTTCCAGTGTCTGACTTTCACCCAAGAGGATGGAGTTTAAATCTGATGTTTCTGATGCTAATTTTTCTCTGCTTTTCAGTCACTTATTTGTACATCAGTAACAAAACTACTTAGTTAGATTTAGAAAAATACCATGGTTTGATACGGTGGCCGGGAAGTGCAAAACAATATTAAATCCAGTGAAACACTTTTACAAGTTTACCAAAACACAATTACAAAGATAGGTGTTACACCAAAATCTGTGATCCATCAGAATCTGTGACCACAGAGGGCGATAGTAGAGCTGCTCGATTATGGGAAAAATGATAATCACGATTATTTTGATTGTCAGTGTGACATTTGAAGTGTTGTCTGTGGTAATACAGACTAGTTTCTTTCCACCAGTTGAGCAAAACATGGTGCAGATGTGGCTTCTTTTAGCAGAATGAGATGGTCTGTTAAATGCTTTGGTGTGATGCTGGGTTGGATCTATGTACAAATTGAAACAGTGCTTTTTTCTCTCACTCCACATGGCCGATATGACGCTCATTTGGGACTGTACTAAGACTTTGACCAACAGAACTTTCTGTTTAATGTAAGAGGTAGAGTGACGGTGAGCAGTTGACAGTGATCCAATTTAATTTAATCATCTGCTGTTGGGCCAAACTTCCTATCTCCAAAACTGTCATTTTTCAAAAAATGAAAAAAACTGTATGGTTTTGTAATAACTGGACATAATGTCATCAAACTTGGTATTGTGTTTTACATCATATATCTTTGGTTGAATATTTTTAAAACAGCAGACAGACAGATTTATGAAGGAAAACAAAAATCACAAATTTTGAACATAGGAGGTTTTTGCCCGACAGCAACGATATGTAACATCTTGGCATTAAAATAAATGAAAGACTGCTTAAAGCTTCATTGTTCACCATTAAGTATATACATTTCCAGATATGTAGTATTTTCGTTCTTGTTGAATCTTTAGTGGTTGCTATATAACTTCACAACATACTCCAGAAAATAACTCCACCCGCATGCCAAGAAATAATCCCTTATGCATCCACAAATAATACTTAACACCCTTTTATAGACATTACAGCAACATTGCATAAGTTTACAACTTTAAAACTTTGTAATTCTGACTTGTTTTGACAGCACACTGACATTCATTGTGTACATTCCTTGAGCAGTCACTGGCGTGCTGCATCCCTGTGCTGAAATACAGAGCAAGAGGTAAGAAAAGTCAACCTTGGACTGATTTTTACTAGCTGGAGAGCTCGGAGAAGAGCAATGATACAAGACAGATGCCAAATTATCCTTCATTAGGGATGACAAAGCCATAAAATCTGCCAAAGTTTGGTAGTGCAGTGCAAGGAATTGAGCTAAAGTCTTTATATTAATAAACTTCGATGTTGTTGTGAGAAAGTCTCTCACTCTGAGGCTTAAACTTCTCACATTTATTTTAAGGTGTTATAGTTTATATTGCTTTCACACACATCTTTTTAGAAAAAGGTTTTTTGCTCTAAATTTGTATAAATTTTCTAATAATTTTCAAGAAGTTTCCTGGAAAGGTTCTCAGGTTAATTGTTGGAATAAACTGAGGAGTCTATTGATTAGGGGGCAGCTAAAACTGAACAAGAAATGTTATTAATAAGTCAGCTTGTGTAGAATTGTCCTTTCCTATTATTAGTTTTTTTATGTATGCTTAACTTTCTCTTTGGGAAAATTATTATGCCAGTTATTAAAATATTTTTTAAACAGTTCACAGAACAATTCTGTTTTCCACAATTACTGGATAAATGCTTTTTCCTTGTGTACCACAAAGCTGTCAGACATTTTCTGGTTAGCACTGCAGATATGGGAGACCACATTTGACCAATGAGTGCAAAATAATCTCTGTCTCCTTTATCGTCACCTTCATCTTCTTCTCAGTCCTCCCTTCTCCTCTTCTGTAAATAAATTTGGCTTAAATTGTTCAGGACAGACTGCCCTGCAGTTCTGTCTACATCTACACAACCAAACAGCTTTCCCAATACTTAAAATAGAAAGTGAAGTTTTATACTTAAAAAAAAAACAAACCTAAAATTAAGTTAAGACAGTCTGATGTAAGTTGACTTCTTACGACTAAGGCACACTAATAGAAACATGCAGGAAAGATTTCACAGTGAGGTTTGACTGAAAACCAACCACCTGTGGAATAAACAACCAAGTTTTCATAATGTTTTTTATAATTCTACTATTTTTTTTCTGGACTATACAGTATATTGAAAAAATGCCATTCTGAAAAATATCAGATAAACTCAAGGCTATGTTTTCCTTTATGCTGTCACAGACTTTATTTGCTAGCTGAGGACCAATAAATGAAAAACAAAAGACATTTTAAAAAGTCAGCAAAGCTTGAAGATGATTAAAACTGCCTAACTTAGACTGTAGCCACGTGATAACACATAAGTTCTTCAAATTTCATCACAGAGACATTAGAAATGCTTGTTTTCTGCTGTTTTAGACAAAATGTTTTTGTTTTTATGTATTTTGTTCAGTGTTTTTTTTTCTTTCTCAGTCACAGCATCACTAAAATGTATTGAAGGAGCATGATTTTGGCATGATTGTGCGAGCAGATTTCGGTTCGGTAACTGGCAATTAACCTTTATTTGTCTGAAAAAGCAGTTTGATGAACATTGTGTACGTACGCACGCACCCATGATTTCCTTTTTTTGAGCCCCCAGCAAGAAAATATTTATGTCAACACTTCTGCTTCTTATATAAATAGAAAAACACTAACAGATGACAGAAAATAAGAGAGGTGACTGTGTTTTTATAGTTTTTTTTTTTTTTTTTTTTAATATTTGTTTCATCTAAATGACCTGCTTACTGGGCTACACTTCCTGCCCTACAGGATTTATAACTCCTTCTCTTGTGTATAAAGCATGCACAGTTACATGTCTATCATTCTGTCCTTGCTCATGCACCTTTAGAAGTAAAGAAGTGCGTGAACTCTAGACTGTGACAAACTATTACAAGGCAGTTAGGACAGAAATGGTACTAAAATGTTTAGTTAGGGAATGAGAATGACTTGGTAGCTGTTAAAAGGTTTAAAGCATTTTCCAGTAGAGCAAAGTGCACACAATCTTTACTCAAGTAGAAGTGCATAATTTTGTGAAATAATTAAATGAGTAAATTATAATAAAAATGCAAAAATATGAAAGTACAACCCCAATTAAAGAAAAGTTGGGAGGCTATGTAAACAAAGAATACTGTATGTCAAATTTTTAGGCAGTTTGGTGAACCTTTATCTTTATCTGAGCTAAGGCAAGTATATGTGTATAGAATATTTCATGTACAAGACAATTCAAAGTACTTTACATAAAACATTAGAAGAATTACAGCAAAACTAAAACGTTTTTTTAACCCTGATTTAAAACTGCTGAGTTTCACAGACCTTTCAGTTTTCTGGGAGTTTGTTCCACATGTGAGGCACATAAAGCCTGAACGCTGCCTCTCCACATTTAGTTCTGACTCTGGGAGCAGAAACCTGACCCAGATCACCTGAGGATTCTGGTTGGTTTATAATGAACCAGAATATCCTGAATGCATTTTGGTCCTAAACCATTCAGTGTTTTATAAACTAACAGCAGGGTTTTGAAGTCAGTTCTTTGACAGACAGGAAGCCAGTGTCGAGATCTGAGGACTGGAGTTATATGTTCCACTTTTTTGGTCTTAGTGAGGACTCGACCAGCAGCGTTCTGGACTAACTGCAGCTGTCTGATGGACTTTTTAGGGAGACCTGTGAGGACAGCATTACAGTAGTCTAGTCTACTAAGGATAAATGCATGAACACGTTTTTCTAAATCCTGCTGAGTCATCAGGCCTTCAAGCCTTGATATGTTCTTTAAGTGATAATAGGCTGACGTCAGACCTGTTTTAATATAACAGCTAAAATTCAGGTCTGAGTCCATGTCAACTCCCAGATTTCTGGCTTGGTTGTTAGTTTTGAACTTAGCTGTTTGAAGCTGAGAACTGACTTTTAATCTTTCTTCCTGGGCTCCAAAAACCATTATTTCAGTTTTGTCTTCATTTAACTGAAGGAAGTTCTGGCACATCGACTCTTTAAATGTAATCGATGCAGTTGATCAGAGTTTGGATCGGACTGTAATCTCCTGGTGAGATGGTTATGTAGATTTGTGTATCATCAGCATAACTGTGGTAACATATTTAGTTGTTTTTCATAATTTTCATTCATTCTCTGTACCACTTGGTCCACTACGGGTCGCGGGTAAGCTGGAGCCTATCCCAGCATTAACAGGTGAGAGGCAGGGTACACCCTGGACAGGTCACCAGTCCATTCTCAGGGCCAACACATAGGGACAAACAACCATTCACACTCGCACACACACTCCTAGGAATTTAGAGTAATCAATTAACCTAACTGAAGATTCATTCATGAAAATGTGATTAATCAAGATTAATTAATTACAAAGCCTCTAATTAATTTGATTATTTTTTAATTGAGTCCTACCCCTAGTTATTAGTTGTCAAACTCTTCCCAGTTGTTTTTTAATTTATGCTGACATTAAATTTAAAATAAGCTAATATTAAATTCAAAATGAGCTATTATTTTCATTGAAATTAATAAATGTCTCAGCATCTAATGTGTTGTTTTTTTTCTAATGGGAATTTACAATAGGCTTTCTAGATTTGCAAGATATTATGTTTTGTTTTTATTTGTGTTTTACACAACTATCTCTTCTCCGATGGAAATGGGGTTATAGAACAATGTTTCTGATTGGTTGCTATAAATCTAATAATGAAGAGAAACAAGTAAAGGCTTTAATGTGAATTTACAATATAAAACTAAAAGCAATCCTTTGATATATAAGAGAACCCAATGGCAAAACCAAAAAACTTCAAACAACTACATACTGCAACTACCCTATAAGGGGAAAAAAGGAAGAAAAAAAAAATGTATATATATATTTTTAGATGTTGTTGCTATGGTGAAATGTGATTGTTTTCTCTGCGATATTATATTTTCTGTTGTTGCTCTGTTTTATTACTGAGACCTTTTGTTGTCGGTCATGTTTTCCTGAGATTTTCTTCATTGTATTTGTGCTAGGGATTAGGTAAGGGTTAAACTTCAAGGCCACCGTAATTAATTGAGGAAATGCTATTAGCTATGGTTAATGCGGTAACATCTCCGGAAACAAAAAATGAAAGGAAAGTTCTCACATGTACAGTCTGAAACTCGTGCGTGTGTGTGCATGTGTGTGTGTTCATGCACACTCGTGCATCTGACTATATTTCTGTCACTAATTAAAATGAGCAACTTGTGTCTATATCTCCTGAGTTCCCTCTGACCTTCACGTCTTTAAATGTTAATTACATATTTCACATCTGCTCTTGTTTGCAGCCCCCCAACCTGAAGTAACCACATACATTCTCAAATGGTGTTTGCAAAATAAACACAAACATAAGTTTTAGTGAGTCACAAACTCATGGAGAGACTATTTTTCTTTCCAATTTCCTATTCAACCCTGTCTGAGCGGTGAAATTTAAAAACTGCTTGGATCCCACTTCTAAATTTGTGATTTTTACCTGTGCTTCACCACATTGAAGCACACAGTCTCTAAACTTTGCATTTTGGGCTTTGACTGAAAGCTAGGAGCCAATTAAAAAGTTATTTTTATATCCCCTTGTAGTAGCAGTCAAAATAACTCACATTATGCCAGAAAATCCCATATACAGTAGGTTGTACAGATTTGCAACTTACTGTATATATTCCTGAACTGTTGTGTCAATGCAGAAAGCAGTAAACGTGTCAGTAAAAATGTCTGAAGCATCTTTCAGATAAAACTCCCGTCTAGTCAAGTCCTACCTGCATCTACAGAATGCTTTCCTCATTCTGCCTTTATTCCAGTTAATTAAGTCTTAGCCAAAACATTTAATTATAGTCTTTTACTAAAGATTTTTGCTGTTCCTCTTTTATGAACAGTTAAAGACACAAAGTCATTTTTTATTTGTGCTTAATGGACCCTCAGGGGAGAAATCAAACCCTAGTGACTTAGAGGAAGTCACACAGAGCTTCTTTATGTGTTTGTTATTCACAAAGAGCTTAATAAAGAGTAACGGATTCCCGTTATAACAAATATAGAGGCGGTGTGGTCAATCACATTTTATTGTTAATGATAAAATACCCAGCAAAGAATATTTTGCTAAATGTGGGCTGTAAATTAGCCTGACAGACCATGCTTGGGACTGACATAATAGCCCACATGAGGCTGTTATGTCAGGCTTTGTTTCCATTTCTGGTCTGTTTCTGCATGAAATATCTCTAGTATTCAACATAGGGTTTGGAGGGGGGTTGAAAATGTTCCAATTTGATTGAATATTGCAAACGGAAATACCATCTGCAAACAGGAGAAGGAGAAAAAGTAAAGAGAATATTCTGCTTGATGTAGTCAATTTTGAGAGATGTGTTAATCTTGATGTGTTAAGTCTTGATTAAATTATTATTGTAGGATGTACTTGTTTATTATAATTAGTTTGATATAAAACCCTCATCTGTGTTGTGGGAAAACATATTTTGAAGTTTTTGCCGTCAACATTACTGGATATTTCAGAGAGAAGAAACAGGAAAACATTAATGAGAACAGCAGCATAGTAATCACACACAGAAGTAGCCATATTATGCAAAAAGATTGAACTTTTGAGCATATGGGGAGCCCTTGGGCCTATTTCAGTCTATTTGATTTAATCAAAGTGATTTAATTTTCAACCTAACTCTGCATGTGTTTGGTTTTACGAGGTCTGATTCTGTGTACTTTCAGTCAGACTAACATGCATTTTATGTCAGTTTTTGGGCTAATTTTACACAAAATTCCTTTTTATATATATATATATATAATGTATATATGTATATGTGTGTGTGTGCAGACACAGACATGTTATATATATATATATATATATATATATGCTAATGGCATTGACATCACCAAGCAACCATTAGTGACTGACAGGAGCTACATTACATCAGAACCAGCTGACAACTTTGACACCTGCTTGTACTGGTTCTTCAAATAAAATGAATCTACCTTTGCATTTGTTTGAGTAATGCATAATGACCAGCTAATAACTTCTTAAAAATTACCTAAGTCAGCTAGAGCAAATTTAGCCTCTATCATAAAAAGACACTAAGTCCCAAAGTGATTTTTTTTTACAAAGAAAATTGAGCTTCTGTTGTTCAACATTCCTCCTACAGGGACTGACTCTTCTATAGACCGGATCTGTCATTACGTTTTTAATGAGCTTCAGCCTGTGCCTTCAGCATCTCTTTGTGACGTCATCTTGCATACAAAATCAAAATCTTCTCCTCTTGACATCATCCCTACACATCACCCCTGTTCTTACATCACTACCCTGGCTTCCAGTAAAATATTGCATTACAACTTTTACTGTATCTGTTTTTATAAATAATTTATTGTTGTTCATTCTTTGCTTCTGAAAATTGTTCAGAGCTTTGGTCAACTTCGCTTGCTTTTAAAAGTGCTATACAAACAAATTTGATTAAATAATCCAATTTCATCTCAGGTCTGTGGTCTATACAAGAACAACAAAGTACGGGAAGTACTAGCTTGTGCTATCTTCTAATAACTAATAATGGATATGTCTTGTAGCACATGAAAAAAAAGTTTAGTTTTCAAGTTCATGTTAAAATCACTAAATCTGTTGATAGGGACACAATAACCTTTTGCTGGTGTGACTTTTTTGTACTTCATCCACCAGTGAAGTCCACACAAGGGTTTAATAAATCCAGTTTGCTTTAACTAACTTGAGCAAATTGAGAACACTCCTTAATGCTTGCTATGCAGTATTTCTAGTCAGTAATAAATGTAATCTCCAGCTTCATCATGGACTTGTATTGGACATGTTTAGTACAACATTGTACAAAAAATCATTATACCTCATTTATTGTCCAGTAAGTAAGCATTAAAAATACATCTCGATCTAGTCACAGGACTGATGCAGCAGATATTTAAAACCTACTTCTTTTCTGTCATCCCTTAGTGTTTGTTTCAGTGAATTTAGTGTCTCCATATACAGTTTATCTGCCTGACTTTGCAGCTGACCGGTACTGGCTGTGCTAATAAATGTCAAGGCAGCCTGTGCTCCATCACTTTGACAGTTTGTGTTCTAGCTGAACAACTCATGGCTGATCATCCATATACAGGCTCATCTATGTGTGAAAACAAGAAGGAAATCTCAGTAGGATTTCATGATTTATTTATTCATTGTTAACAGAGAAATAATTCATTATTTACTTTTCTGCTTTAACTGCTTTAGAGTCTAAGTGTAACACGATGTAGGGCAAAAAAAAGTTCGGGTAAAGTCATTCTTGCTTTTGGTAGATTTCTATGATAGGATATAGGTTCCTTTTCCTGTCAACATGTCAAGTCCAACTCGGCTCATGCATATTCTGTTCAGAAACCTTTTCAGCTAGCAGGTTGTGGACCTGTTTTTACATTTTATTTGAGTTGACTAATTGATCCAGTAATATGTGGATAAAGAGTAATTCGTACCACCAGATTATGTGGTTGAGGCATATTTACATGTTGAATTTAAGTGCTGGCATCACATGTTGTCATGGTAATGAGTCCGTCATTACAAGAATTTAGAAATCTAAGCAGGGCTTCTTGTTTTCCAACAGTTTTTGCATTTTATTTTTTTACCACAATCATTGAAAGGAAATCATTTGTGTCACTGCTTCACAATTCTGTTTTCCCAGTATGCCGACGTGTAAAGAAGCTATGTTCATTTGAGAAAAAAAAAAAAATGTTTTGAGCCTGCTGGTCTTTACAATTTGATTTTGCTTTAATTAGATTAGTTTTTATTAGCATTGCCAACTGAAGTTTCAACACCATTTCATGGAAATATTTAATTTTGAATTAGATGGCAGCAACACATCTTAAGATCATCTCTGACATGTTGTTAATTCTCTAAAATATGGGTTTGAAATTTGCAAAGCATTGCATTCTATTTTTTATTTACCTTTTACACAACGTCCCACTTTTTTTTGGGTGTACAACATGTCCTGACCAAGTGTCAGAGTTTTATGAGTTGACAATCAGAATGAGTACACAAGTTTGACTTGATAGAAACGTCTTATGACGATGTTACGACCCATATGGGGTCCAGTGGAAACAGGGGTGGCAACACAAACAATCATACATACAATGAAGCTAATATATTTACAGCTATATGCATAAACAACAAAGAAATCACTCTATTCACTAAGTAAACAAAAAGGCATCTTCACATCCTTTTACAAAATAACTAAACACAATCTACGAATGAAAGTAATGAAAACAAATTGTCCTGTGACAGGAGCAAAAAGCTCACAATGGCAGTTAGCAACAACAATAATGGAAACAAAAAGACAAAGATCTGTGATTCTACAGCAACCAAGTCCTCAGCGGCAAACTGAGCTGCATGCATTCACACTCAGTGCCTATCCACAACAAAAAACTGTGCCCCAATCCGACACGCTGTCCAGAATGAAGGTGATCAGGTGTTTATATAGCAAGGAGCCTTCATGACTGACCAATCACAGAGGAGACAGCTGGGTGACTAATCCTGGAGAAGGAGGGCGGAGCCGCAAGAGCAGGATCAGTGGCCAATCATCTGCAAGCACTGGCACAGTTCATTTACATAAAGGCCCAACACACCGACAGGCCCAGGGCTGTCACAGTCAATGCTGATTGTTGAAATTAGATGCAACTTCTGAGATGAGAAATTTTGCTCCAAGCCATTTTTCCAAGCTATTTTCCTCAAGGACCCCCTTCACGCAACTACCAACTTTTTGCCTCTAATGATGCTTTCTGGCAGACAGGACAGACTTTCTGAGTCCTGCCCTGTCCTTGAGCACATCCTTTTCACAGTCAGCACTGTTGTGTTGCTCAGACATGTTTTATTAATGAAATGGTGCAGAAAAAAAAAATCAAGCTTAACAGAATGGACATGAACTTCTCCACATCTGTAGCTCCACCAGCTCACTGAACACACTAAACCACACAGTCTAAAGTCCAAAATTAATTGGATGTCCTAAAGGGAAGTTCACCGTTTTGACTAAGGATATGTGTTTTAAAATATTATTTTAGAGCAGATTTTGATGACCCTATTTATTCACTTTTGGACATGGTTTCAAAAATTTGTGTCCCATAACACCGGTTCCATGTGAATGGAAAACTTACACAGATACTTGGCTCTGTGTGGACATGGCCTTACCCTCTAACAATCACACAAGGTCTGTAAAGTCTGAGTCTCATGGATCCCCTGTGCTTTCTGGGGACATCAGGTTAGGAACCACTGTTCTAGAAACATGTTTTTTGTTTGTTTATTTGTTTGTTTGTCATTGTTTGGAGGATGATGTTGATTCATACCTGTGAAGTCCCCATGGCACATGACAAGTTAGTTTGCTAAATGCTCAAACTAATGTTTGAAGTTACTCCTAAAAGAACATTTCCTGCTGCTGCCTTATATTAAAAGCTTTTCCATTTGTGCAACATAATAACATTTTGGTTTTTAAATCACTTATTACAGTTGCAATGCATTATTGATTGTTCACCACGGTAAACATGGGCAGATTAAGGTGCTATTTCCACAGATCAAAGCACACTTCTTTGACAAGTAGTGAATGTAGGGAGTCACAGTGGAATAAAAGAGAGAATGATTATTTAAACATCACGGTATCTTTTCCTCTGCTTTTAAATTTTTAATAAATAAGAAAACAAACCCATTCCTGCTGTTCACACTTGCAGACACACAGTATTTCATTACAATGATCTCAACACAGGATGATTGTCTAATGGAAAAAACATTTTACACTTCTGGCTGCACACCAGTTGAAGATGAGTTTTACATGAGTTGCCAATGGCAAAACAGGAATCAAGTGTTTTGACTACATAATAATCAAAAGCACTGAAATAACAGGATGGTTGAGTCTGTAAATCCTATTTTATCCTTATATTGCACACACCTTTCTTTGGATTTCTTGGTCATTCCTAATAATGCTGTGTATATTTCATGCCACCAGTTGCCTGACTGCCTTTTAATATTGCAGCCACCAGGGAGAGGGAGCTGACTGAAATGGAGTCCAGAAATAGTCGTCCTGTCTCCATGGGATTTCTTTAACAGCCCCTTTCATCTGCTCTATATGAATCTGTTAGCTATCAATCAATACACCGCCAGCTAAGTGTGTGTGTGTATGTATTACCATACTCAAGAAATCACTCATGTGACAGAAGCTTATACCTGCAAACATCACATCTGTGATGGTGGTTGTGTCAGAACAGTATAATTTGGCTCCTGTGATGTGTTTTCTCAGCAGACAGAGGATGCTCCAGGTGACAACGAGCTCACATTAACTGCTACTTTCATCTACCCCAAGGCTTTTCATACATTTCTTCTCTTTTTGCTCAGATAACATTTTTCAACATTTTGTTTTCATCCCACTTGTACAAGCATGACACATGGGTGGAGCAATATGAGTGTGTGTGTGTGTTAGTAGAATACCAGTGCAGTTGCAAGTGTGGCTTTACGTCATCCCTCTCTTCTTGCTTGTGTGTTTTTATCTTCTACAAAAGGCTTTTCTCAATCTTATCCTTTTAATTTTCTTTTTGTCTCTGCTCCTCACTATTCCCTCCCTCTTCCACTTTTTAACAGTGGAAACAAAGTCTAGGCTTAAGTGTGTAAAAATTCTCAGAGGCTTGTTAATATCTTTTATGAGAGTTTTACAGCTTTTCAAACCAGCCAAACTGTTGCTCAGATTCTTGCTGAGTTTTACAGTAGCTTAGAATTGTGGGTATTGTAGTGATGTTTATGGGTTTGATGGGAAACAGATTACAGAGGGTGCTGAAATTGGACTTGACAGTGACAGTCTTTCCTAGATTAATGTGAATTCTTTTTCTTTGTCTCATTTCTCCACACAGGCACAGACATGACTCAAAGCACAACTCACAGATGGGATTAATGTGGGTGAATGGGCTGG
Source organism: Melanotaenia boesemani (assembly GCF_017639745.1). NCBI lineage: Eukaryota > Metazoa > Chordata > Actinopteri > Atheriniformes > Melanotaeniidae > Melanotaenia > Melanotaenia boesemani. Next base: position 25,401,729 of record NC_055697.1, on the reverse strand, counting down.
GTTTAGTGATCTAGCTGCAAGCCTGTAAGGGCAGGGGTAGGAACAGAGCTAATACATTTCTAGCTAAAGGATATCACCTATCAAATGTCATAACACACTCACACCAGACAAATCAATCAAAGATTTTGAGACTCAAAAATGATTCCTATTAGCTTCAAAGATAAATAACTGCAGTGTTTTTTAAAACTAAAACCAGATCAAATATTTCCATTGTGAATATGGTTTTGATAGTGGTACACATTGGCATACAGTGTTTTAGTCTATTTCTATAATATCAAACTAACATATTGTAGTTTTGGAATTAGCAAAACGTCTAAATCTTGTAGCTGCCAACAATGTAAATGTATATTTATACCTGATTATTTTAAGGATTTTTCTCTGACTATACAATATAATCATAAATGAAGACAAAAGGGAGACTGTCCTCCCTAAAATGGCACCAGCGGTCATATTTTCAAATGGGCAGAAATGACCTTTAATTATAATCAAAGATACTCAACCTTGAGTGGTTGAGAGAGAAACCTCACCACACTAAGAAAAAAATTACATCCATTAAAGCCACACTACTAAACTTTGGTAGATTTCACCACTACAACATTAACAGTGGCTAATTTAGCATCTATCTTGCATCCTGTTTCTTCTCTGTGCTCTCTCCACCTGGTAAAAGTTATATTGATTCTTGTTTTATCGCTTCCTCACTTTCTCAATTTCATTTCCTTGCTTCCTCCAATAATGGCCTCTGATGTGTCTTTGATGAAACAATCTTGGTTTAACACTGCCAGTGTTGATATCCAGTTGGTGTGCTGTAAAGTGAAATGCTGCTGTAATGCAGTGATGCAGTTGTGTGGGCAGACAAAGTTGCTGTAAGGAACTGCCTGTTTTGCTGTGAATGTTGTGCTACAAGCTTTAGCAATGAACACCACACAACTCTGCTAGTTCCAGCAGAGTACCCCTTCTGCTTCAGCACTGCTGGGTAAAGTGAAGGGAGCTAACCCAAAAGCTAGCTGCAGCTTTACTAAGGAGTAATAAACCTTGTCACTGCCTCCCAAGCTCGGTTTGGAAGTGGAAGAAAGAAAGTTTAGCATCTGTTTCTGTCGGAGTTTTCCCTGATAGTGGAGTCAACAGACCAGAGCAGCATGGAACCGTTAAAGAAGTGTTGCACTTCAGAAGCAAAAAGACCAGACAGAAAGACAAGGATATGTCTGTGTGTGTGTATATATATATATATATATATATATATATATATATATATATGTATATATATATATATATATATATATATATATATATGCACAGTATCTCACAGATGTGAGTACACCCCTTGCATTTTTGCAAATATTTCATTGTATTCTGCATGTCAGTTGAATTTCTATAGTGTTGTCCCATGAAAAGATATAATGAAATATTAGCAAAAATGTGAAGGGTGTACTCAGTACTGTGAGATACTGTATATGCAGTATCTTAGCTGTTTCTCAGGACTGCGCTTTCCTGGATGGAGATGTCTGATGTTTCTCCAGGTATCTGTCGGAGCCACTTCTCCTGTGTGGGGGACACAGACTCCAGTGCTGTGATGACCACTGGTACTACTGATACCTTCACCTTCCAGGCTTTCTCCAGCTCTTCCTTGAGTCCTTGTTATTTCTCTAGTTTCTTGTTTTAAGCCACTCCTAAAGAAAAGGACTCTAGACACCTCTATAATGAACAACTATAGACCTGTCTCTAACCTGTCTTTTATTTCCAAGATTATTAAGAAAGATGTATTTTACCAGCTTAATGACTTTTTAAATGAAAGTGGAAATCTTGATAAATTTCAGTCCGGCTTCCGACCTCTTCACAGCACTGAAACAGCTCTGGCCGACAGGTTTAATGACATTTGGTTGAATACTGATTCTGGTCAAGTATCAGTCCTGGTTCTGCTGGAACTCAGTGCTGCGTTTGATACTGTAGATCACAGAATCCTGTTGCACAGGCTGGAAAACTGGGTTGGACTTTCTGGAGCGGTCCTTAACTGGTTCAGGTCCTATTTAGAAGGCCAGAGTTATTTTGTTACGATCGACAGCTATGAATCTGAGCAAGTGGCCATGACTTATGGAGTCCCCCAGGGGTAAGTCCTTGGACCTCTTCTGTTCAACTTGTATATGCTCCCTCTGGGTCAAATATTACAGAACTATAGCATTAATTATCAAAGTTATGCAGATGATACACAGCTTTATGTGTCTCTGTCACCAGACGACTGCAGCCCAGAATTTTCTACAATTAAATGAAGACAAAACTGAGATTATTCTGTTTAGAATAGAATAGAATAGAAATACTTTATTAATCCCTTTGGAGAGTCCTCAGGGAAATTTAGGTACCAGCAGCAATACAACACCAACAGTAAAGCAGGACAAGCACAAGACACAATATATACAGGTACAAAGCAAAATAGAGGCAAATAGAATGCAATTTGGTTTGGTAGCAAAGAGAAGAGGGTCAGCATTGGTAAACACCTGGAGACTCCGGCTCTTAAAATCACTCACCAAGTTCGTAACCTGTTGAGTTGATAGACTCAGACCTGACTTTCAGCAGCCACATCAAAGCTGTCACCAAGACAGCTTTTTACCAGCTCCGAAACATCAACAGAATTAAAAGTTTAGTCTCCCAGAAAGACCAAGAGAAACTCATCCATGCTTTCATCTCCAGTAGGCTGGATTACTGTAATGGTCTTTTAACAGGACTTCCCAAAAAGAGCATTAAACATCTGCAACTCATCCCAAAGGCTGCTGCTAGAGTTTTAACCAGGACTAAGAGATCTGAACACATCACACCAGTTTTAAAATCTTTACACTGGCTTCCAGTCAGTCACAGAATAGATTTTAAAATCCTTCTGATTGTTTACAAATCCCAGAATGGTTTAGGCCCAGAATACATCTGTGAAATGTTCAGAGAATTTAAACCTAACAGAGCTCTTAGATCCAAAGACTGGTCAACTAGTCCAGACCAGAGTCCAGACTAAACATGGAGAAGCAGCATTTAGCTGTTATGCTGCAAAAAAGTGGAACAAACTGCCAGTGGAGATTCAATTTTCACCAAATGTAGAGGTTTTAAAATCGATGTTAAAAACATTTCTTTTCTCCTGCACCTATGCATGAAATCTGCATGATAACGTTTTAACTTATCTTGCTTTTAATCCTTTTAATGTAATTTATTATTTTATTGTTATTATGTGTTGCTGCCTTATACTATTTCTAAATGTCTGTAATACCTTTGTTTTATGTAAAGCACTTTTAATTGTCCTGTACATGAAATGTGCTATACAAATGAACTGTCTTGCCTTGCCTTTTCCTTTTTCCTGATATCTTCAATGTTGGGGATGGCAACATAGATCACTTCAGCTTTCCTTTGCTGCTTATCCACAATCACAAGGGCCAGCTGGTTGGCCACCAGTATTTTGTAGGTCTGTATCTGGAAGTCCCACAGGATCTTAGCCTTCTCATCCTCCACCACCTTGGAAGTTGTTTCCCATTGTGACCTAGGGGTCTCCAGTCCATATTCTGCACAGATGTTTCTGTACACTATGCTGGCTACTTGGTTAGGGCATTCCATTTATTCTTTGCCTGCCAGTATCTTGCACCCTGCTGTGAGGTGCTGGATTGTTTTTAAGGGCCTCTTTGCACAGCCTGCACCTGGGGTCCTGCCTGGTGTGGTAGACCTGGGCCTCAATTGCCCTGGTGCTCAAGGATTGCTCCTGTGCAGCCATGATTAGTGCCTCTGTGCTGTCCTTCAGTCCAGCCCTCTCTAGCCATTGGTAGGACTTGTTCATATCTGCCACTTCAGCTATCTGTTGGTGGTACATCCCATGCAGGGGCTTGTCTTCCCATGATGGTTCCTCCATTTCATTCTACTCCAGGTTCCATTGCCTGAGACACTCACTCAGTGTTTCATCCCTTGGGGCCATTTTCCTGATGTATTCATGGAGCTTAGATGTTTCATTTGGATAGTGGTCTTGATGCTCACTAGTCCTGGGGCTCTCTCTTTGTGCTAGTGTGTCTCTGGACACTACATAGCTGTTAATTGCCTGGATCTTGTTTTTGCTATTGAGCTGACTTCTCAGGACTTGCCTTACTTGTTGCAGATATTTGGCTGTGGCAGCTTTCCTTGTGGCTCCTCTGTAGTGTCATCAAATTACGAAACATGGAGGCAAAATCCAGTGAAGGCAGCATCACCACCTCTGCCTCAATGATCACCACAACATCTTTGTATGATCACTTAAAATAATATTTTGGAAAGGTCAATGATGATCCAGGAGGGAGAAATCTGCCTTTTTCTGTAAACTTTGCCCGCCGGGTGTTGAGAAGCAACTCCGGACATCAACAACGTCATTAGCAAACCTGAAACGGCATATTGTTATAGTTATATATATATATATATCTATATATATATATATATATAGATATATATATACCATATTGTATATTTGTGTTCTGTTTTATTGTTGTTTATCTTGAAAGGTGCTATATAAATAAACATTTACTTACTCACATACTTACTTACTTACTTACTAATGAAATAAAGCTTTTCAAGTATGTATGTGAACTAAATGTCACTAAAAATATTCAGCTGGTCAGAAAGAATTTGGCCCCAGGCAAAATGTAGTTTCCAACCCCTGCATTAAAGGAAACTCATGAGAATGATGTTTGCTCAGATGTGGAAACAGTATGGGTTATATTTTACTCTTACTGCGTACAGTGGCAGTTTTCTAGTGGGCATCCCCATGTGCCATTTTTAAGGGTATGGATAAACTATCTGTTTAACCATTTTGATTGGAGGACTTGTTGGCATGGGAACTGGAAAACAGTATTTAGTGTAGAAATGAATGTGGGTCCAAAGAGCCTAAACACCTGGGACAAAATACTGGAAGCTGGTGTCCCACACAATCAGCTCCAGGCTAACTGCTTATAACCCCAAAATTTGGATGAATCCTAAACTGGTATCTATGGTCCAGTCTTAGGTGACAGCCAATTAAAGGAACTCAAATGTGTCAACCAGCTCTGCCTGAAGCACTTTTTATGGGATAGTTCCTATTTGTACTTTCCCCCAGACAGCTGTGGAAATCTCACTGTGAACACTGTGCCCAGTTGAAATGTCTGAAATATATTTTGGAGTTAAGCCATTTAATGTTTTAAAGGTGAGTAGTTAGGTTTCTAAATCAATATGGTATCTTAACTAGGAGTCACAGTAGGTAGGCAAGCATAGGGCTGATGTGTTTGTGCTTATTATTCCTGGTAATGAGTCTACCTACACCATTTAAACCTACTAGAGAGAAGAAAACCCCAACTGAGGCCTGAGGAAAGAAATTTTTTTGTAGAAGTCAAGGTAAGAGTTGTTAAGAAATTAATGAGTTTTTGTAAATCAGCAGTTGAAAGAAATTCATTTTTAAATGTAGTTTTAACTGGGAAAAGGTTGACTTAAACATAAAAACTGAGGTTAAATTCAAATATTACTTCTAAATTTCCATAGCATGACTGATATTATTTGATATACTGCTAAGGACTGAAATATTGGAGGGGGGGGGCAGAATTACCCTGAACTTATCATGATTAAATTACAGTAAACTCTGGACTTTTAGCAATTTAACATTTTAAAAAAGATCTATAAGATTAGCAAGGAATGAGGCAGATGCTGTGATTGACAGTTTCAAAGGCGGCACTTAAATCAAATCAAGCAGTTACCTCTATCTGCACTTAGCACTTAGTCCGTAGTCCGTAGCAGTGATGGGAGTAACAGCGTTTAAATAAACGCTGTTACTAATGGCACTCCTTTTTCAGTAATGGGTAATCTAACTCTTTTCACCGTTACAACCCTGTTACCTTCACTAAGAGTAAAACATTACTGACAGCATGTTACTATTGTAACAGTGTCATGTGTTTGAGGCAGAAGTTCTTGCTGAATATTTTTTTACGATCCGAATTCAGTTAATTGTTAATGCTGAAGACGCCTATAACATTACACAATAGTCTTGCACACTGATGCTGTCTTTGTCTGACTGGGGTTTATTTTGACAGCCACATAGCCTAATTGATGATGACTGACTGAATAAGAGTAAAATGTCATGGCAGACTTGAGTAAATCAGTGTGAGCAGCCACACACACATGCACACAGAAAAGCAAGAAAACAGAGGAAGCGTTTCAAGCTGGAACCACAGACATCACGTTTCCCTCAAAGAGATAAAAGACAAGAACGTTATAAGAAATATTCATTATGACCAGAAACAAAAAGCTTTTTCATCATGGCCGTAATTAAGCAACTACAATCATGTTAAGTACCTCTCCTGAGGAGGTGACAGAGCCTTGACATCCAGCAGTCTGAGACTGGTGTTGATGATTTTAGCAGCAGTTTTCTTTTAAAACAGCAAGAGTTAAAATATTTCTTAATATTTATATAAAATCAAATATTTAAGACAGAGTGATTCATTATTCAGATTTCTTGCCTATAAATTCTCTAACTCTGCATTCTTAGCTTGACTGTTTAGCTCAACACCTTGCACCTGCACCCTCCGGTACCAGGAGTTAAGGGGTGTAATGGTTTTACTGGTGTAACGTCAGCTCTCTAAATTTACCTGTAGGCATGTGTCCAAGCTCTCAGCTAACAGCTCAAGAAAACCATTTCTATGACCACCAAACCAGGCCAGGTACACAAAGTCCCAAAAAATATGTAAACAAAAATTATGGTTCGCATGTACATCTGATGAGAAAAAAAGCACATCTCACAGATTAAAAAATTCTAAGTTTCATCTCGCTATGACCAATATTCACCAAACCAGGGGCAGAAGAAGCCCAATTCATGCTACACGTTTGTAAAACATAGTCATAAAATGTCTTACCTTTGCTGTATTGCCTCAAAGCTTAAATCCACCAGAAAAAAAAAAAAAAAAAAAAAAAAAAATCATTGTTTTTTTTGGAGCAGTTTCTCGTACAAAAAACAGTTTTCTGCCTATTGGCACAGGTTTTGAAGGACAAAGAGAAATATCAGTTCTTTTTCCTCCTTCTTAAGTGCCATACAGAAAACAGCTCTTCATTTTGATAAATCAGCTCTATCCTGATTGTTTACATCACGCACCGCTGCAGCAGGAGGAGACATGGAGGAAGAGGCATTGGACTGCAAGCGTCTGCATCTTGTTTCTCTGTGTTTAGAGCCAGTGAGCAACAACTTTGTGAAAAGGAAAAAAAATACTGTGTTAAAGTGCGATAAAAAAATAAATTAAAGGCATTAATTTATTAATGTGTTAACGGGATAATAATGCTGTAACGTGCCCAGCCCTAATTTAAACATTTTTTGAAAGCAACAGAATAATTACCAAGTAATTATTAATTTCTCTTATAATGCTGTAACTCTATTACTTTTTGCAAGAACTAACTAGTAATTGTAATTAATTACTTTAAGTAACGTGTCCACCACTGGTCATGAGTAACTTTAACTACAGGCTGCCTTTATACAATGAAGTACTCTTAAACCAGACCTTAAACTTTTAAAAATATAGTTCTTTAAAAATGATACCAATTGTGATGGATAAAATCATTGTTTCCCACATCCATAACATTAACAGCACTTGCGATGTAATGATATGGGTCGTTGAGACTGAATATTTACAGCAAAGAGAAATACTCCTGTGGAACAAATTGTGTGATAGAAAGATCTCTGGCCCTGACCCTGACTCTCTGCACTGAGAGCTGAAGACGGCAACATCGCTGCCTGGTGGAGATCGATATATCTGACTTGGCTTGGTAGGTCCATCCTGCTGTAATCCCAGCAGGATTATAGATGTTTCAAAGACAAACAAACAAAGGCAGTTCTCAGCCACAACCTCTAACTGATGCTGTTCAGGTGTATTTCTATTTGTTAAATTCAAGTCTGTGAGTGTTTTTATTTTTGACTGTCTAACTTTATAACTTGTTGCTAGGTGTGTGTTGGTCCCATGGTTTGTGGGTGACCTAATTAGTGTAACTGCATCCTCATTGTATGCCCCATGCTCTATACACACGTGGTCACAGAAAGAAACTGTCAGCACTTACAGTGTACTTAAATACCTCCATCTTTTTTCTACACACACTTAATCTAGTCTAGGGTGATGGGGGGCTGGGGACCATCCCAGCTGTTGTCGGGTGAGAGGCAGGGTATACCCTAAATGGGTTGCCAGTAAAGCAAGACCATCATATAGACAAATGAGACAAAAAAACAAAAAACAAAACAAAACAAAAAAAAAACAATAAAACAACAAAATCAAAAACCATTCAAACACCCAATGCTAAGTTGAATTTTGAATTGCCTATTAACATGTTTTTGGATTGTGGGAGGAACCTTGGAGTACATGTTATTTCAATTAACACATATGCTTTAGATTTATATAGCGCTTTATCAAGGCACCCAAAGCGCTTTACATTGTGTATCCATTATTCATTCATGCACACATTCACAGCTGCCATGCAACCACGACCCATCAGGAACATTTAGGGGTTTGATGTCTTGCTCAAGGACATGAGCTCTCTGGCTAGGGATTGATCCGGCAACCCTTGGGCTGCAGGCCGACCACTCTACCCACTGAGCCATGCCACCCCATTAATGCACATAACGAGGGTAATTTGTCCATCTATGAAGACACCATTCATACTGAAGATATCTCCAAGTTTTAAACACATGGTGTTAATATTTAAGAGCTCCCAAAGTTGAAAAAAAGAAGTTGTTTCAATTTTCTGAGACATGGTGCTGACATTGGGACAACCCGTATAGTTGTTTGTCTCAACCCTGTCTCATCTGTAAGACATTTCGAAAGATGATTCCAAAAGCACGCCAGCCCACATGCACAGTATGTGTTTGTAATTCAGTTAGATCCACTGACTGTCACATTCAGAGTTAGACAGGCAAACAGGATGGAGAATCCTCTAGGATGGAAAGGGAGAAACAAAGAAAGTCTGAGAAAGGGGGAAAACAAGGCAAAACAACTTAGCATACTTAGAATTTTGCTTTACTGCTTTACTAGAATCTCATTAGTGGTGACTGACCATTAGTAATGAATTGATCTGAATTGAATTAAGTTATTATTTTAAAAAATAGTTAAAGTGATGATTCATCATTTTAATAGTCTTAAAATGAGTATGTGGGGAAGTGACGAAAAGTACATTTTTCTCACAATACGGAAGGTGGTACTGTTTTTTGGTGATGGAACAGCAGGGGTTCTTTTTAATTTCACTAGTGCTATCAGTTCACATGTTTATGAATGAGTATGAGTCACGGGGAGGCAGCTGGACTCAAAAGAGAGCTGCTTGATGATATTCTCATCTGATCTTTTTTTTGGTAGCAGCTGTTTTTACTTAGTGCATTGAGTAAAAACTCGACTCAGATGGCATTAACAATAATTAAACATGCATATGATTGTTTTTACGTGTGGACAAGTGTGCGTGTTACAGTTTTCTTTTTTAAGTTTATGGCTGTTGACATATTTCTGGCAGAGAAAAAGGTCAAGTTGTACAAAAACATTAACCAAGGGATCATCCTTTACATTGTATGTGTTTATGTACATGCAGCCAATGCCTATATGCAGCATTCAAAGTATGTGTTAGCATTTGCTATGTTTGTATAAGTCAGTGGCTGAAGCCTCGGAGCAGCTGTTGCCATGAATACATCTGTCCACCAGTGAAGAGTTGTTCATAGAAGACATAGTTTCTAAATCACACTGAAGAAATGGTTATCACCTTCCATCAGTGCTAAATATAAGTCTTTATATTAGTATGTTCTGTGAATATGCCTAGCTACCCCTCTACAGATACAGCTGCGGCAATGAGGAGGAAATTATATAAGACTTTATAATGACTTTCTATTAGATAAAACAATCGATTCCTATTGATTTTTGATCAATCTGCTGTTTTTCATGGGACTCCTTAGAGGTTTTAAGCTTGTATTTGTGCTGCTTTAGCCTTCATATATCAACTAAAACAGTGAGGAAACTGACGTTGGAGCCATCCATGGGACCATGGGAACAGTATCTTTATTCTTTATGCGGTCAACCCAAAGGAGGACAATCACAAATGTTCATAAAGCTCTCCACAATTCGTAAGATACAGTATATAACTGTGTTAAGGGATTTTTTGGTAACAGAATTTACAAGCAGGGCATCCTCTCATAAATATCTCTGGTGTTCTGGCATATGACCCTGGCACACTACTCCATGTTAAATAGTTACACTGATAACTACAGCTGCAATTACTGCATCTGCTCCATTCCTATGCTGAGTCGAAACCAGTGGTTTTCAAACTGGGGGTCGTGTGATATTTTCAGGGGTTCACCAGATAATTTAAAAAAGATATAGTCTACATTTATCAAATAAATTTGGGAGAAAACATGACTTTACATGCGGTATGCTTTGTTTACAAAGGTATATATGGATGCTGTACATCTGGCATGTGTGTGTATGTATTTTTAAGGTTATGCAGTCATAATCAGAGCTAACTAAATTATATCATTGTTTTGTCTATTGTCTACATTCAATCTTGCCACCTTCTTTGATGCAGAATTGTGAAGTTTGTCTCACCTCAATAACATAAAAGTCAGATGAAATGTGACATGACCATTCACACTAAGGTCGCCTTAAAAACATCATTGGATATGTATTTGATTTACAACCCCAGGAAAATGGCCAAGGTTGGATTTGAAAAAGAAAAATTTGATTGGTGCTGTTCAGACTGTCATAAGAAATCAGATATGGGTCACATAGGAGCAATGTGAACGTTGCCTTGAAGACACAGCCCATGATGACTAGAAAACAACATTTTTAATCTGATTTAAATATTGTTAAATAATGTGTTCAGTCCAAGCATCATATTTTACTAACCATACCCAAGTATTTTTACATTTGTTTTCTTTTTTTCTCCACAAATGTGACCAGAGAGTGACTGCAATTAGGAACTGAAAACATGAAGGGACTTCAAGTAATAGTTGTGCTGTCAGGTGTGGAACAATACTTTATATAATTTTTGATCAATTATTCTTATTTACTTTTAAATGCTCATATGCTTCACATTTAATTTACATTTAGATGCATCTGGTATGTTTTAGTTGTAAAGAATGAAAATAAACAGGGTATTCAAAATATACAAACATGACAATCTTTATTGAGTCTCTTTGAAATTTATCTAGGACATGCATGTGCAGGCTTTGATAAATCTGAAAGTAGAAGTGTGCAGCATTTTGTTTTGCACCGCAAACGCCACCTGTAGTTTGCTTTGCTACGCACAGTTTGATAAATGAGGCCCCTGGTCCCACCATATATCTGTGACTAAAGCTACGTTTACATGGACAAATATTTCATCTATCTGATTTAACATCAGTCTGAACAGAGCTTCCTGCTGACATGTTTACAGGGGCACTAGACAAAGTGATCAGATCAGTTATGTTTACATGATTGACAGATTTAATTTAATCGTAACTCTTTTGACATGTGCAGTGCTTACTTGTTAAGGAGAAGAAAAAGTGTTTTTTTTTATTTTTACTTTGAACTTTTTGACCACTAAAATGCACAGTAATCAATAACTCTTTAAGTTTCTAACAAAAATGTCCCCCACAGTCCCGTTCTGTTTTGCTGCTGTCATTGCTCATTACAACATGTGACCCCCACATGGTTCAAGCATGCACAGAGACAACATACACCAGAAAACAATCAGAATGAGTGTATAAATAGTTTTTTCCAGCGGATCTGATCGGGAAAAGGTTTAAACCATCCCTCTGAATAAAAATTCTTTCTGATCGAGGTCAGTCAGATTAGCTGACATGTTTACATGTCATATTTTTATTTTCATTGTAGATTCAATCAGATTAAAAGTGCTCCATGAAAATTTAGCTTCAGTCATTGTCTACAATCGAATAAGACTGCTTAGGTCATCAAATTAAACTTTATTTATAAAGCACTTTTCATGCACAAAGCAACACAAAGGTTGTGAGGTAAAGGTCTGCTGAACTCAAAATTAGATCCAGGTCTGCCAAGGGTTACATTTAGTTACTATCATCCAGCTGTTTGTAATAAGCTGCGTTCTGACCTGAGGTCTGACTCAAAATTAAACTAACTTCTCACACAGGCCTGTAATTAATTCCTGTTCTTTCAGTGATTGTGTGTTATTGTGCAGGTTGTTATACACACCACTTACATTTTGTGATTTTTATGTTGTCTGTTAGGTTTGATGTACATAGGATTTATGTGGTGGTGTTTACGTTTTTGTGAATTGTATCTTCAAGTCTAAACTGCATAGAGTTTATTAAAAAAGTGCCATATTTTATGATAAATTAAAAAGAAAAAAATCTGTTTGGGCTTTTAATATTTAAAGGCTTGGGGCGCTTTGAATATAAATTTGAACAATGCAACTACTGCCTATTTTCATTTTTGTGGGTTGTTTGATGAAGAGCAGTGTGAAGGCAAGCTTGGACTAGCTAATGTTGCAACCCTAAATGGACCAAGTTCACAGTCACTCCAAGTCTTGCAGACTATTAGGTGTGGAATCAACTTTGGGTACTGAGATTTAGGTACCTCTTGGTTAGATTTAGAAAATGTGGGTTTAGCTTAAAATGCAAATTTGTACAATGTCACTAGGCTACTGCCTATTACTACAGAAAAGTATTTCAATTTTTCTGGGTTGCGGGTCCCACAGTAATGATGTCACCATCAGAATATGTGATAGCATCTATTTTAGTTGTTAAGGGACTTCTATTGAACTGTCCTACATATTGAAAAATCAAACTAAAGAAATAACCAGTATGTTTAAAAATCAAAACCAAGAAGTTTGATCATGTGTTCATGGGTCATGCCAGTATTTATTACACCACAAAGACTGTACAGCTCTCCATACCTCCATGTTATGCATTGAAGTTAATATTCTTACTACGCTGATCACTTTTCTGTACAAGTCCAACTTTTCTCTTCGCTTGCAATATGAATTTATTGGCTATGCAATAATATGCAAATTATTAAGTGATTAGTCTGCAGTAAGAATTGCCGCAGTTAATTCTAGTATTGGCTCAATACTGCAGTATCACATTTTCTGTGCACCGGCAAAATTGCACATTAGTAAGTTTGGTAATTAGTCGCTACCTCTCTGAACTGATTTGTTTACTTTCTTAGTGTCACACTAAAGGTGACACTTGGGCAGAAAATTACACACAGGAACTTTATACAAGCAAATTATGTATTGCTTGGAATAGTACACAAAGTGTAACATTTGTAAGAATTAATGGTACTGTAAAAAAAAACATCTTTTCAAAAAAGTCATTTGTTAAAAATATTTTCTCTGTATTTGTATCCTTCATTGAATTTCGCATTTTTAGAATAGCATCAAAGTGACAAAGTCTTCTTTGTCAGTTTGATTGCTTGTGAAATTTCCTGCTCTGGCACCATTTAAAGAGTTATGGCACAGCCTGAGCAGAAAAAAAAATCCTAAGACGGCAAACAATCTCCAACATCTGTCTGAGTAAAACACATGATATTTGTAGTCTCATAAATGAGTCACAATTTCATTTTGGTCTGATGCAAAGCCCTTTGACTAATTCAAAAAGTCATGATTTAAGCCCCTCTGCAGCGATAACAATTAATCTTTTAAGTCTGGCCTAATATCCAAGCCTCATTGTGTTGGAGCATAAATGGGATTTCATTGTCTGGCGGATGTGTGTAATTGAGCCAAGGTGTTCAAATGCCCCAATGCCCTGGTAACACGCTTAAACTGCAGATGGTCTCCCATAAAATAGCTGTCAAGGCAAAATTGTGCTGCTTATTAAGACATTCTATGTCTTTAAAACTTTTTTTTTTTATAGTAATAAAGTGTTAACAAACATTTGAGGTCCTTGGAGGAATAATCTTACAGACTGGGATGATCCCCAAGTTCATCTTGCAGTTCCAACAGACAGTGCTAGTCATCATTTATACAGTAAAATATGCAAATACATAGTGGACTGACAAGCTAAAACACTAATGTTAACATTTCCCTCTAAAAGTACTGCACTAAATGAATGCATATTGGAAAAGACCCATGGTGAGAGATCTCATTATGTATATTGGCCTAATTTATACAAAATTTAATAAATTTTCCTTGAAAAACTGTTCAATCATTCACAGGAAAGAAGCTTGTTCAACTGAATGAATACCAGATCTCTGGACAGCATAGTGGGCGTTAGGTCTTAGTCTTCTTGCGCCAATTATTATTATCAAAAACTTTCTGTAATGTAATAATGCAAAAGATGGATCAATGTGTGACAGTGTGAGGACGACACATTGGTCATTTCAGTTTTATGTAAATTGCAGTACAGTTTGCTGCACAATGCTGTGTCCTCTCGTCATCTTTTCTTGGCAGACTTTTTCTCCTTGCTGCAAGAGCTGAACTTTAATGAGGCAAATCAGCAATAACTCTCAACAAAAAGCCTTGTTGACGACACAAAGTTTTGCATTTAGTGCTCACTTACCAGGGGAAGGGTTTATTTCAAGTTCAGTAGAGACCACATCCAGAAATGGAATCAGTAAAGAGCCTGAAAATAGAAACCAGGACCTCAAACCTCAGAGGTTTGCCCCCAATACAGGTTGTTTGGGAGCAGACCTGATGCCGTTTAATTGCAGGAGAGTTGTTATCTATTTTTATAAAAGCCACAGTCACACCCGGAGACTGGGTGGCTGCGATTTAAGGCTTTTAAAACAAACTATAAAAAAATGTTTTGATAGTTAACAACTATCCTTTTGTATATTCTCAATACTATAAATTCTTTGTGGAAAATGTTGAGACTCACTGTTTTCAACTGTTGCTTGAAATTGACTGCAACAACTGGAACTGTTGAGTTTAAATTGCAATACAAAATGGTCATGCAATTACTGTAAGAAGAGTGTTTATATTCCTTACGTTGCCATAAAAAGAGGTTGGAAGAGGCATTCATTTATATTGAGCTTCTTTTTATGAGTTTTATTTACCTTTCTCATGACTGCAGTTTGTCCAGCCGCTGAGCCACTTTTGCTAACTTTTAATGAAAGCTGGAAACATATCACCAAGCCTTTTTCATATCAATTATCATGGAGCTGTGCTACTTGAAGTATTATTTGAAGAAACTCAATAACCTTTAAGAGTTGCATTATTTTGACATTTTGAAAGAATACGACTTGCAGGCTCCTCCCCCTTCCTCTCTGCTGTGCTGCAGCTCTATTTTAAAGCCTTTCCCTTGATGAAGCTGTCATACAACCAGACAAGCTCTGACTGGTTGTTTTCACTAAGCACAATGAATTTTTGCAAATCAAATTAGATGCACTGGGAAGGAGTCAGAGGGACCTGATCATTTTACAGATTTTCTGTTATGCATTTCTGACATGTTCAGGACAAAAAGTTATTTTCATTTAGGTTACCTATCTCCTCCTTCAAGTACAAACTGTTGGTTTTTACTATTTCTCCTCAGCCATGTGAGAAGATTGGTTGTATTCCAGCTTGCAAGTTTGCTAGAGTTCACTTTGATACTCAGCCCTTTCACATATCTGTGTCCAAGGACAAAACCTAAATCCCACATTATCCCCAGTACATTGATCATTGTAACACTGTATGAGTGATTGTGTAAATGGGTAAATGAAAAATACATTAACATAAATGAAGCATTTAGCAGAACCTTGACGCAGTTAATCTTGAATTAGCTAAAAAATGGACAAGGAGCCTTCCTCAGGTCAAATTTACACTCAACATTAAAGATTCATATACATGTGGACAGAGCCTTCTGTCCATCTGCTGCGTTCATTTTATAAATGGTAAATGGTCCGTATTTATATAGCACTTTGCTGTACATGGGATGATACCCAAAGCGCTTTACATCATACATCACATTCACCCATTCACACACTGATGGCGGAAGCTGCCATGCAAGGCACTCAACCACGACCCATCAGGAGCAAGTAGGGGTTCGGTGTCTTGCCCAAGGACACCTCGACATGAACTCGACTTGGCCGAGGATCGAACTGGCAACCCTGGGGTTACAAGACAACCGCTCTACCTTGCTGAGCCACGCTGCCCCATTTTATGCATATTTGTCAGAGAGTTCACAGATGCATAGCCAAATAGAGCAAACAAAGCAGTACCACATGAAACCATGGGGGCAGTGTTGTGCACTATAGCTCTCATGCGACCATCAAAAGGACCAAAGAAGACAATGAGGGTGCAATGTATTTAATGTCTGCACAGACCACAGCATCTTCTCCACTAGCTCTTTTCATATCTCTCTATGAGAATGTACATTATCATGATCATCATGTTCAATGTTGTTTAAATGTCATTTTATATACTCCATAACATGTTCTAATGACTCCGGACCTCACTGTAGTTAGTGAGTTGCTTTGTTAGAAAACGTAAAAAGTCTCGTCAATAACGGTAGCACCAGACCTATGTTGGCTAGGCTTGCATATTTTCTCATGTTAAACCAAGGAGAAAATGTTCTACAACTTGACATTGCAAGTAAGTAAACCATCTGTTGACCATATATCACAGTAAAATCAAAGCAGTAAAGATCAATGAAGTAAGTATTATTTTCTCTACAAGCAATATAGTTGAAACTATGACAATAAATGGAGACAATGCAGCGTATGCAACATTATGTTATCATCACTAAATGAAACTGTGTCAGGATGCACAGGCGAGCTGGGTAAAAGTGAATCAGTGACGTGTTCCATAAGCCGCAGAGTGTATTTATACACAGCAGTTGCATTAGCTCCTTAACTAAACACGCTGGTTTAAGACCTATACTGTATGTATACACTGCTGTATGTTCCAGTGTTACATGCTCCTCCTGCACTTTTATCATTTCCTATGACAATTACGAAATACTAATTTATAGACCACTTCACAAGTGCTTTCAAAATGCTTTATTGTGCTCTTATATGCATTTGGACAATTCAACAAGCAAGCTTGATGGTTTTGCTGATGTCTGTAGTTTCACTTTTTCCATTTTTTGTGGTATTTATGTAAGACAGTTAGGAAAAACTTAACTCTCCTACAGTTTACTCAGTGATGGTATTAAATATTTTAATCCTGGCTAGGAGTTCATCATATGACTTACAGTATAAGTAGACCAACTTTGGCAAGGTAAAACTTTTTATATGAGACTGAGCACCTGCAAAACTCCTACATGTCTCATTGTGGCTTGCCCCTTTTTTCACCTTTTCTAGCCATCAGTGCTGGTAAATAGGGCCGTGACCCCAGCTTGCAAACCCTTTTTAATAGCTGCATCTGTGAGGGCACAGCTTGGCCGCCTGCTCCCCCGAGTAAGGCTTCTCTTCTGGGGGCCCTTAAATGCAGAGATCTAGGGACCTGGAGCTCCATAGATGTACATGCATACTGTTGGTGATGGCTCTACCATAAACTGTGGTGAAACTGGAATACATTCCAGATGCTGTGGGAGAAACTATCACTTACACATGCTGAGGTCTCCACCAGTGTGGGCCCCAGGGAAGAGGAGGTCCAGGCCAGCATGGAGATGAAAGTTCAAGGGGTCGAAGACCACATGAGATTGTCTCGTCATTACTCCTATAAAGACAGCATTGTGCATGGGTGTGTGAGTGTACACGTGGGTGATGAGAGGGAATGTAGGGCAGTTAAATAAGGAAGGTGTATCCTTTACACAACCACACCCTGTCTGTCCTATAGACTGAGTGTGGAAGGACTGATTCATTGGAGCCAGGCTGATACTTCCTGAGCAGCTGTTGTGATGCTACTTTAGAGGCAAAACAACCTGGAGACTGTTATACAAGCAAGTTGTTATGACATTTTTAAAGTGAGAATCCCATATAAGTGCAGGAGGCCACACACAAAGCTGCCAGAGATTTTTTATATAATTTGGCATTTGTGAGGCCCATTTAAACTCTATTCAAACTAAGTGAGCCTTTACCATTTTCTTGTCTTAATGGGCAGAGAGATAAAAGGAGCTATCCATCTATTGCATTCACAGTCTCTCCACATCTTTTTCCTGTAATTAGACACATAAAAGTCCAGAGCCAAATAGTAAAAGTAATCAACTGATTTGTGTTCTTAATAATCTCAATAGTTTTTTTTTTAAACAGTCACAGAAAACTTTGCACAATTTGATTTTTTTGTAAGCTACTTCATGGTTAGGTTTAGGCACCTAAATTACCTAATGAGGTCATGGTATTAGAAGCAGGAATCCCATTGCTTCTGCAAAGTGCACAAATATAGTGTAGACACAAAGTAAACCACCCATTAAAATAATTATTTTAAATGTCATCATATATTGAACAGAACCTGTGATCCATTTCCAGCTGCCTGCATGGAATATGCATGCAATGATTTTTACAAAGTAGTCGATTGAACATTTAACGTACTAGTAATTAAGAGTTTTAGGCTTGTAAACTGGAGAGAATATGAAATTTGTTGATTATTACCAAATAAAGCCTTAGTGATTAAGTATCATTGAGTCACTCAAGTCACATATGTCAATCTTTCATCAACCTGTATAAGCCAGTTTTAGACTACAACATTTTCTGTCTGCATAAGTTTGTATTTTTCACAATATGTTTTTTGTTTAACTTTACTCCCAACTTGTCTGATCTCTGATACAAATAGCTCCTATTTTTTCAATCTGTTGCGCTGATTGTTTAAGTACATGCGTGCACTTATGCCCAAGATGATATTGTTCGATGAAATTGTGATCTTATATTTAAACAAAATGACTTACAAAACACACACACACAACTATATATATATATATATATATATGATGGCTTCTATTGTGAAGCCAGATAACATCTATCTATCTATCTTTCTATCTATCTATCTATCTATCTATCTATCTATCTATCTATCTATCTATCTATCTATCTATCTATCTATCTATCTATCTATCTATCTATCTATCTGGTTTTTCCCTTCTGGTCTACTGGTCTCATCTCATGCTCTCTCATTGGCTGTAGCTAAATATGTCAGACATGCAGATATTCAGTCAGACTGGGATGTCTCTGCAAGCTTCAGAAATCACATCTTTGAAACATTCAGACAGAATAATTGATAACCACCTACAATTTGCTTCAGGTCTGAGCTATTTGTCTTAAATGTGACAATCAGGCATAACATCTTGTAGTGTCAATAGACCCAAACGGTCAGTCTCCTGTTTTGCCAAAGTAGAAGAGTAAAAAATGCAGTTAATCTTGCATTAAATCTAAACTCAGTCTGACTGAATACCTACCAGTTTTGTAGATAATAAAAGCTAATGGCATAAATCAGATGTCACTAACAAGCGAACTGCGGTCTGGATCCAGACCCAGAATCTGTCCCTTATGGACCTGGACCTAAAATACCAAATCTGACGGGGTCCTTTTATTTTAACTGGCTCAGCTTTTGTAGTCTACACGAAAGTGGTCAGGAAACACGCATTTGAGTTAAGCCATCCCAGGTGATATATTCAGCCAATTAAGTCTATGAAGCTGCCGGCAGTAAACTTTGCAGCACTACAGAGCAGACAGACGAGAGTTTAAGAGGCAAGTAACAAGACAGTAGAAGGAGAAAGAAAGCAGCAACAGACGACTGAGCCAGAAAAAGGCAGCAGTGTTGCCAAGCCCGCCTGTTATAAGAGAATTTGGGCTTGTTTTCTCTGAAGTTGCTTGCAAATATTGTCAGTTGCGGGTTGCAGGTTTTTGGGCTTGTTTTCTTGAGTGTAGTTGCTTATTTGGGCATGTCCTGCTCCTGTTATAAAGCCTCCCCTGATTCTTTCACAACAATAAAGCAATAACCCATGGATGCGTAACGGGAAACATGTGTATATATATATATATATATGTATATCCCAGACCTTGTTTCCAAAGAACCGCTTAAGATTTTGGTTAAATACCACTGACATAAATTATTTTAATGTTTTTAATGGTGGTGTTTTGTGTGTGTAAGCTGCAAAACTGCAATTATTTCAAATATCACATTTTAAAAGATCCATATTTTTGTATATATTCTCTTTGCGGCTATACTTTTTGTTTTTGGATATCTTGAGAACGCAGAAGATTTTAAAGCCTTTGAGGTAAATTTGTGATTTTAGATTTTGTTAAAAAATTATTTATACTTACTGCTGCAAAATTCTTGTACACACTCCTTTACACGGTTGCAGTTTAACAGTATGAGTGTGTGTGTGTTTGAGGACAAGTGTAAACTGTGTATAACCCAGACACGGCAGTGTTGACCACAGCCTCTGATTTTGTCCAGACCACAGGCAGCCCGCAGACACCACCACTGAGTTTCTGTGTGTGTGCATGCACTCTTCAGCTACAGATGAAACACAGCTACAGTAGTAAGTCAGACACGAGACCGTCCTCATATTCCATTACGTAGAGCTCTTTTCTGCAACAACGCTGCAGGCTGCTCAAGATCACATCATACAGCAATGATTAACATTTACCACAGATTAGTCGCCTCCAGGAAAACTTTGATTATATTTACTTTACATTTCAAAATTGTACTGACATTCTTTTATGTAAGACTTAAAATGACTAAGTATAAAATAAGCTTTATTTTATTGCATTTATACATTAGGGAAGTGGAGCTGAGGTACTAATCCAGAGTTTACACAGAACAGAGAGGTTTATATAGTTTTTACAGTGTCTGATCATGTGTTTAGTTTTTACAATGTCAATGAAAACAGCTCCATGATTCAGAAATTTATCAGATGAGCTTGTGATGTCGAGACTAACAGTGTGTGATAGTTGAGCAATAGAGACTTGTATTCTGGGCCTGTGAATGCTTTATGTAGGGTTGTAACTGGAGGAACAGGACTGGCTGCTTGTGGTGAATTCAAGCAGATCCATACAGTTTGTATTTCATCTAACATTATGATTACTTCGGCAATATTATGAAAACATGTTAAACTGATATGGAAAGAGTGGTTAAACTGAAATCAGCAGCCACATTTAGACACCAAATCAAATACTGAAAGTGTCAAAACATTTCAGTTTTAATCATTGATTGATAATATTTTCCATTCTTCTTGCAAGAATGCGAAACGCTGAGTGACAGTTTTTGTACTCTGCACACATTGACTGTTAGTTTAGTGTAGCTCAGAACTGCAGGCTGGCCAGTCCAGAATGTGGTTTTGCATTGTGAAAAATGCATTAATATCCCTGGAAAATATGTTGTCTTGAAGGAAGCATACTCTTTAATCCCAAATAATTTTTCTAATTCGACATCTATCTTTCATCCTGTCTCTTCTCTAAGTTCTCTCCAGCCAGTAAAATTCTCTTACTATATCACTTTATTTCTTTCTTTCTTGTAGTTGTGTTTCTTTACTGAATCGGTAATGGTGCACATCCTAAATGGCCAGTGTGCTGATACGACATTGCTGGGGTGTGACATGGTGCCATAAAGCAAATCCATATTTTCAAAAAAAAAAAAAAAAACTTCTTCAATCTTGAACATTGATTTTTCTGATCATAGTGCATGTTTCTTCTGTAAGATGATCAGTTCCAGATGCCTCAGACCCCAGAAAAGTTATCTGGACAAGATTTAATATGGCCTCATTTTTTGCACAGTAATGTTTCAGCTCGGTATTGTCATGCTTCAAAAAGGTTTCCTACAGCAACGTCTTGCAATGTGGTTACATGAACTAAAAGTTTTCATTGCAGTGCCATCTGAGTGTTGAAAGATGCAAATACATTTTAATCTTTCTTTGAGAAATATTGGTTTCAAGCATTTTAGTGATTTTTTTTCATGTGTTTGTTACACAGGAAATCATTTTCCCATTTTTGCTGTTCAAAGACCAAGCCTTTCATGGACATTTCTTTTTAATTTTTAAATTTTACATTTCCAATTTCTTCTGAATTCAGTTTTTATCTGTACATTTTACAAAACTGTTGCACTATTTACTTCATCCGTTGTTTTTTTTTCTTTTCTATGTTCCTGTTTGCGCCTATGTGTGTTTCCTGTG
The DNA here is from genome assembly GCF_017639745.1 of Melanotaenia boesemani. Taxonomy (NCBI): domain Eukaryota; kingdom Metazoa; phylum Chordata; class Actinopteri; order Atheriniformes; family Melanotaeniidae; genus Melanotaenia; species Melanotaenia boesemani. The sequence goes on along the minus strand of NC_055697.1, from coordinate 25,379,786 downwards.
ACCTAATGAGTAGGTGAGTACCTTTAACTGCTGTTATGTTGTCATTTCACGCACATGCACACAAACACATAAAACTCATGTCTTTTAAAGAATGATCCATATATGTATTTACCATGTTTAGTTATAAGTTGTTGGATCTCACACTAACTTTCCTTGAGGCTTGAAGAGTGTGTGCTTGTGTGTCTGGGAGTGTAGCCACTCTAATGGATGGAAAATCTCTTTACACAGTCCAGCAGAAGATCAAACCACTCTCTCTCACACTTCCATACAAAAGTACACTCAGAGTAAATGGCATACGTGCACAATTTATATCCAATGACCTGCGCTCGCTTTTCTGTGACAATCACTAATTGGCTTAACACAGATCCAAACACACATAAATGCAATGTCATGTCTTCTCTCTTGCTGCTTTTGGCAATCTCAAAGAATAATGTTACAATCCAAGTTCTGCTTTTAATAAAATTATTTAAGCCATAAGTCTTCAAATAAAAATTTTAATGATGGGTTTGTTTTTCTCACAGTTTTAGATTTTGGCAGGAAACTGGTGTGACGGAGGAAGTTCCAAATTGCAGAACATAATGTTCTAAGAAAGATATGCTAAAAAAATACTCAAGCCTGGTCAGTTATGTGCACCCCTGATTTTTAAGACCATAAAAAGTGAGTGTATTCTCAGGACTAATTGATTAAGTTTCATAGAAGCATTCTGTGCAACAAACCAATTTAGTGAGTAAAAGAAAAATAACTAAAAAAGTGTTGCATAAAGTATGAAAAATATAAAAACTTAAACCTGTCTGGGGATGTTTTTGACACTCTTTCCCTGCTGTGCACTCAGTCTGTTATATCATTTTGAGCCCTGTGCCCTATTTGTTTACCTCTACTCAAAAATTGCATACTCAAAATGAAATGAGTTTATCTCAGTAACAAAAAGGTCTGTTTGAATACCATGAATGCAATTATTGCATTACTAGTTAAGGGAACACTTATGAGATTTGTTAAGATATCCACATGTGTTACATGGGAACAATAAATGAAGATGGTTCCAGAGGTCTCCAGAATGGCTACTTTTTCCCAGTTTGGCACCACCCCTTCTCAAAGTTCATCAATAAAGTATGAGCATGTACAGCACTCAATACTCAGTTGGGGATCCTTCTGCCTGAATCATTGCGGCGTTGCATGGAGTCGATCAGTCTGTGGCCCTGCTCAGGTGTTATGAGAGCCCAGGTTGCTCTGATAGTGCCCTTCAGCTCTTCTGCATTGTTGGGTCTGATGTACTGTATCTTCCTCTTCACAATACCCCATAGATTTTCTATGGGGTTAAGGTCAGGCGAGTTTGCTGGCCAATTAAGAACAGGGATACCATGGTCCTTAAACCAGGTACTGGTAGCTTTGGCACTGTGTGCAGGTGCCAAGTCCTGTTGGAAAATTAAATCTGCATCTCCATAAAGTTGGTCAGCGGCAGGTAGCACGAAGTGCTCTAAAACTTTCTGGTAGACAGCTGCGTTGACCGGGGACCTAAGAAAACACAGTGGACAAACACCAGCAGATGGCACCCCAAACCATCACTGACTGTGGAAACTTTACACTCCGCCTCAAGAAACGTGGATTCTGTGCCTCTCCTCTCTTCCTCCAGACTCTGGGACCTTGATTTCCAAAGGACATGCAAAATTTCATCAGAGAACATAATTTTGGACCACTCAGCAGCAGTCCAGTCCTTTTTGTCTTTAGCCCAGGCGAGACGCTTCTGACGCTGTCTCTTGATCAAGAGTGGCTTGACACAAGGAATGCGACAGCTGTAACCCATGTCTTGCATACGTCTGTGCGTGGTGGTTCCTGAAGCACTGACTCCAGCTACAGTCCACTTTTTGTGAATCTCCCCCACATTTTTGAATGGGTTTCGTTTCACAATCCTCTCCAGAGTGCGGTTATCCCTATTTCTTGTACACTTTTTTTCTACCATATCTTTTCCTTCCCTTCGCCTCTCAATTAATGTGCTTGGACACAGAGCTTTGTGAACAGCCAGCCTCTTTAGCAATGACTTTTTGTGTCTTGCCCTCCTTGTGCAAGGTGTCAATGGTCGTCTGTCAGGTTAGCAGTCTTCCCCATGATTGTGCAGCCAACAGAACTAGACTGAGAGACCATTTAAAGGCCTTTGCAGGTGTTTTGAGTTAATAAGCTGATTAGAGTGTGGCACCAGGTGTTTTCAATATCGAACCTTTCCACAATATTCTAATTTTCTGGGATACTGAATTTGGGGTTTTCATTAGCTGTCAGTTATAATCATCAAAATTAAAAGAAATAAACATTTGAAATATGTCAGTCTGTGAAGAATGAATGTCTACATTATACAAGTTTTAATTTTTAAATGGAATTAGTGAAATAAATAAACTTTTTATGATATTTTAATTTTATGACGAGCACCTGTTTTGTTTTTTGAAATGTGAGTGAGTGGCAGTGGTAGATGCTGAACAGCAGTGGCCCCAGGATGTAGCCTTGTGGAACTCCACAGGTTATCTTGGTTCGTTCAGATTTATAGTTACCTATAGATGCAAAGTAGTCCCTGTCTTTTAAATAGAACTCAAAGCAATTGTTTGCAGTACCAGAAAGTCCTACCCAGTTTTTCAGCTGATCTAGTAAGTTGTTATGTCAAATGCAGCACTGAGATCTAGCAGTACCAGGACTGAAATGTTTCTGCTATTTGTGCTCAAGCTGTTAACTAGAGCAGTCTCAGTGCTGTGGTGTGGCTGAAAAACCTGACTGGTAGACATCAAAACAGTCATTTACTGTCAGGAGGTTGTGTAGCTCTTTTTCTATAATCTTACTAAGAAACAGGAGTTTTGATATCGGCCTGTAGCTGCTCATGAGTGACTAGTCTAGGTTTTTCTTTTTCAGTAGTAGCTTGATGACAGCTGTTTTTAGGGTCTGTGGGAAGACGCCTGAAAGCAGAGACGTGTTTACAATCTGTAAGATATCTTAGGCCACACATCCTGAAATATCCTTAAAAAAAAACGGTTGGCAGGGTGTCAAGACAGCAAGTGGTGGTTTTCAGATGGCCAATAATCTCATCCAGGTTTTTAGAACTGATTGGAGAAATGTGTGTCATGGTGTTCATGTCTCTGAGTGGACACAGGGACACATGTCCTGCCCCTGGCATGGAAGCACTGACTGACTGCCTGACTTTCTGTATTTAGAAGCAAGCTCATTACAGGCCCGGTTGGACAGAAGTTCTGGTGTTACTGACACAGGAGGATTAGTGCACAAAGGCACGAGCATTATTGCTGTTCATAGCAATTATGTCAGAAAAGAAAGATTGTTTTGCCTTTCTCAGTTTCAGATTATAAATCCTCAGTCTCTCTTTATAGATCTCAAAGTGAACCTGCAACTTTGTTTTCTGCCACTTGCATTCAGCTTTTCAACATTCTCATTTTTTAGTTCTTACCAGGGTGGGATTTTTCCGTGGAGCTTGCTTTTTGGCAGTAATCACTTTCACCTTGGTGGAAGCAATGACATCAATAATGCCTCTAATTTTACCTTTGAAATGATCCACAAGCTCATCAACTGAAGGCCAGGGAAGGGAGGGTGAGAGAGAGAAAACTTGTTTAAAAATCTTAATGGTATTTTCACCAATGAACCGTTTCTTGATAACCTCTGTTTGGGCTGTTTGAGCACTCTTAAAGAAAACATAGGAATGATCAGACAAAGCAACATCCATCACTACAACCTTGGAAATATTCAGACCTTTAGAGTTCAGACCTTTAGACTAGATCCAGACAGTGTCCACTGTTGTGCTTTTTTTTTTTTTTTTTTTTTCATACTGAGTTACACCAAAGTTATCAAGACCACAACACAATTCTTTGGTCCCTCTGTCCTCTGGGTTATCAGCATGAATGTTGAAATCACCAACAATAACTACACAGTCAAAATCAACACAGATTGACAGCAGTTCAGCAAAGACATCAAAAAAGGTTGCACGATATTTAGGTGGCTGGAGAGCGGCATATTTGAATAAAGAAAAGTTTTTATAAGCTATCTGCTTGCAATGGAGGGAGTCATTAAACAAAACAGCCACTCCTCCATCTTTCTTATGTGATCTCGCTTCACTTACAAGGCTGAAGTTTGGAGGGGTCGCTTCAATAAGAACAACGAATAATTTTTTTTCTGTCTAACCAGGTTTCTGTTAAAAACAAGGAATTAAGTTTGTACTTTGCAATAAAATCATTGATTAAATTCTTTTTTCCAGCCAAAGATTTGACATTTAGTAAAGCTAGCTTCAGTATGCTGAAAACATTATTTATCCAGTTTTTGTTATGGACAGGCTGAGACTGAAGAGGAATGAACACAATATTTGATAAATTTATTGAATGTATTGGGTAAATCTTGCTTTTCTGAACATTTATAAGTCTTTTATTGTTGCCTATTAAAACAGGGAAAACGGAAAATACTTGAATTTCAGGACCCGACTTATCCTGGAGAGAGCCATAGTTGCAGCCTGGACCCAGCAGAAATTAATCAGATGCTGTGCTATTATCAGGCTGTGGAGATAGATGACAAGTTTGGCTCCGTCATGGAGGGAGGGGAGGTGGGCGCTGGGGCATTGGTGGGGGAGGATGAAGTGGGATGTTTTGGGGTGAAAAGATGGACTGGGGCATGGGATCAGTTTGTCCGCAGTAATGTAAAGTGATCCTGGCTACATTGACATGGAGCATTTTTGATCCAATCAAAGGTCCAGTCAGAATAAAACTGCATCATTTAAAGATGTCAGCTGATCCAATCAACCTCAATTGTAAAGAATTTTCAGTCCGATGGAGATGGATGGTTTAAACCTTTTCACGACCAGATAAGCAGGAAAAAATAACCATGTATACACTCACAACATAAGTTGTTTCTGCGCATGCTTGAGCCATGTGGGGTTTCATGACGTAATGAGTTTCAGGGAAGACTTGAAACATGGTGGCAGCAAAACAGAACGGGACTGTGGCGGGAACGTTTTTGTTAGAAACTTAAAGAGTTAATGATTATTGTTCATTTTGGCAGTCAAAAAGTTCAAAATAAAAAATAACTTCCTAACTGGCATTACAGTCATATTAAATCTGTCCATCGTGCAAATTCAACTGATCTGATCATTTTATTCAGCGTCCACATGCGTGGACATGTGATTAGGAATCTCCGATCAGACTGATTTTAATTGGAATTAATAGATTAAATATTTGTCCATGTAAACGTAGTTAGTGTTTGTGCCACACAGGAGTCAGTACATAAATGTAATTTACTTCTTTTATATGGAAACAGAGAAAAGCACTTGTGCTTGCTATCATAACAGAGCGCTCAGGAAATAGCTAGCAGTCTTGGACACACATGCATCAACACACACAGACGCACACTGCTGGTTGTAATCCTGTCAATGTGCAACAGCTGGCTGCAGCTTTAGTCAAAGAAGCTAGTGTACAGACAAGATCCTTCTGTATAGCGTGTATATTTTGCAGACTTAATGCACACAAAAGTTTTGTATTCAGTCTATAAAATTACATTTAAATTCATTTAGTTTTGGCTCTCACAGGCTGTAGAGGCCACATGTTGACCTGTCTGTAAGCCTCCCTTTGAGACTGTGGTTTGAAAAAGTGCTCTAATGACATGCAAGACAGTCTTCAAAACACATGCTAAATCACATCAGCTGAGGAACAAGGGTTTGTTTAGTTACCTGGATGGGATAGCTTTTTGAAAAGAGGACCGTTTTCCATTCATCAAACTATCAATCTGCTCATTTATGCTTTCCACTTGTCGATCCTAATTGGCATAAAATAGTACAAGTAAGCTTCTGCCAAACCCTATGCGACTGTCAGCTTTTTCTGTTCAGTGTTGTGTGTCTGTTTTCATTAGAGTTTCTTTAAAGTGTTGGTGGTCGCAATCCAGGCAAAACTGTCAATGTGGAAATCATTAGAAAGACAGAGAAAATTAGTTAAATGAAAGAGAGAAGCAAGGGAACAAAGGAAAGAGGAGGACAAAAGAAGTTTGTGAGTTATAGTGATGGAGGAAAAATAACACCAACAGAGCAAAGAACTGATGGACACATACTGAAGGCATTGAAGTGCACAGTGTTTGGTGTTAATCAGTGTAAAGAAGAGCATTGCAGGCTGTTTGGTGTGTAATTAGATGAAATAATGTTGGGGCTGTCACTGAGGGCCTGGGTGTGTGTGTGTATATATGTTTGTCTGTGCATTAAAAAGGTATGGGGGTTCAACACCAGCGAGACTGAAGCAGCATACTCAGCATCCCCTAAAACACTTTTGTCATACTCCCACATTTGAACTCAGCATCCAAGTTTTATGTCCTTGATCTGGAGCATCAAAAGCAACAAAAAGTGCTGAACACAAGGTCTGAGACAGAAGTGCATCAACACAAGGGTATATTTTCCCTTTTGCCATGTAATTATTGCCATGCTGTCATTTTTAAACTAATGAATAAGATTATAGCATGGAAATACATAGAAATACTATAATTTACATCATACATAAAAGCAAGAAGTTGGTGCAAGCTGTTGTGTGTGCAAGGCTTCTTTCCACTATATCAAAGTATGTGTGTGTGTGTGTGTGTGTGTGTGTGTGTGTGTGTGTGTGTGTGTGTGTGTGTGTGTGTGTGTGTGTGTGTGTGTGTGTGTGTCTGAACACTTGTATCAAACTGGTGTAACTGCTGTAGTCAACAGTCAGAACCGTCTCTAAATAAAAAAGTGTTTTGGACACATTGCCATGACATGCAATGCTTGAATCCTGATGCTTAAATCAGGCAAGTGATTTTTGCTAAGCAGGTTCAGAATTTGTCATTTTGGATGAGCTAGTGGCATTTACTCAAAACATTTGTCTGTACTTTTAGTGACCTTTCACAGTTTTGTTTGGGTGAGTATCTCACAGTAATGGTTATCAGCCACCTGCAATGGATGATACTGCAACATGGTCCAATAAAATTATATTGAATCCTGGCTGGGATTGTTAAGTCTCACTCTAGGTGGAAACAAATATAACAATAAGATGGATATGACTGATGAACGAATGTATTTAGGAATATGTGAAAACTTGTAATATCAAAAAGATCAAGTCAAGTAAAAGAAAAAAATCAACTTTTTTGCGTTAACCTATATAGGTACAGTACCAGTCAAACATTTGGACACACTTTCCCGTTAGATTTATTGGGAAAGTGTGTCCAAAATTTTTGACTGGTACTGTATGTTGACTGTATCAACGATATGAAGTGTGCAGATGAGACAGCAGATTTTGTACCAAGCCACACAAGGAGACAGCATGAAAACAGATGTCAGTGTGTTGTGCAGTGCGTGCACATTGCCTGCTCATATGCACACATGAAATACAGGCACACTTTACACATCGATACCCCGCTTCAATCATAAACAGATATGTTACACACGTTATACACAAATGGACACACACATTAGATTACCCACAATTTCCCAACCAATCAGACATCAAACAGCAGTCTGAGCGTTCCCTGCCAAGGCTTTTGATCTATTTAAAAGGGTGTCATTCGGGCACACGTTTCTCCCATCTCCCTCCATCAGCAAACAGCCATTTGTCCCCATCACTGATTATCCAGCTTATCTGGATGCCATCATATTGGCTGATTAGGACATTCCCAGAATTCCAGCTTTTCTTTGCTTTTGGAATGCTTGCATTTCTGCTGTTTGTTAAAGAGCTGGCTCTAGCTGCTCACATTTCCACATAATCCTTTTTCTTTCTTATTTGTCATACATTTTCTCCTCCTGTCCAGCTCACAAATCAATAACAATACATTTAAACTGAGTTTTTACATAATCTCAAGATCTAGCTGACTTAGATGTAGATGTTTACTGCCAATAAGAAATACTGTATGATGGGATGATCTTGTGTTGATGATATTGTGATGGAGACAGGTGGTTAGAAATGACCTGACCAGAACTTTATTTGTACAAGTTTATCTTACTTTAGAGTTTATCTGGAAGTGAGAACAGCTGTAAAAGCATATTAAAGGACCTTATTACCCTCCTGCTGGATCTGTCTTCGTAAAACCTCACTCTAGGAGTTCTACACCAAGGGTTGAGATAATAGTATTCCCAGATGGGAATGGGACGTATATAAGGTATTGTTTTAATTTTATTTATTTATTTATTTTAGCTTGTCCAGTCAAGCATGAAATACAAGCAGAATTTTTGTCTGGCTGCTGTGTTGTTCTAAACAAATTTGCTTTGCTAAAGGAAAGGGAGCTTTATGGGTAGAAGGCTCTTCTTAATAATCAGATTTTTTTTTTTTTTTTTTTTTAATAATTGTTTATTTATTTTGAATTATGGTATTTACGTAATCTTTCTGGACCTGACCAGACGGGACAGAAAAAAAGAAAATAGTGAACAGAAGTAAAAAGGAAAGTAGAAAGAGGTGACAAAGATAAAACAGATAGAAAGCAATGACCCTTCAATCTAAACTAACACCAGACAACCAACTGCTACACCTGTGCAGAAACACAACAGAGAATTTTCTACGGCTTTTATATGAAAACAAAGCTAACAATCATCAAGAGTTCATAAAAACACACAAAAAACCCTAAATAAAAGTAGATTAAAGTATAAACCCACTGGACAACTCAGTGACTGAATCAGCATGCAGAGTATGAGGAATGAGGAGTGATCTGAGATAAGTGTGATTGTGCAAAATGCGACCATGTTTCTACAGAGGATAGAGGCAGAAAAGGGTGATCAGCAGCAATCTTGGAGCATCAACCCCAGCCACCCTACCACGAAAACAACCCCAGACCCACCCAGAAGGTGGCAGAGGAGGGCCCCGCTAGAGCCCCACATGGCCATGGGGCACAGGCCAACCCCTACAATTCCCCAAACCCCCCTCGGCCCCCCCTTTTAAACCTCTACACCCCCCCTGCACCTGGGCCACACCCTGGGTCCCAGGACAGCAACCAGACACCAGGGCATGCACCAACACACCCTATGGCAGCACATCTGTGCAGGCCCAGATCCTTCAGCACCAACCAACCCCCCCACCACCAAGAGAGTTGCTCCAACTGCCATGAGGCAGTCCCAACCACAGACCCCCCAAAGCACCCGACAGGGCTGGACACAGTGTTGCCCTATAGTGGAGCAGCCCAGATTTACACCACAGGAAACCACCATGGACCCATAGCCATCAGGCCCTGTCAATATACAACCCCCAAAGCGACGAGGTCCTTTACGTTCACTAATTAATGGAGGTAATAACAGGAGACCAGAGGGAGTGAAATTCAGCAAACTGATTCGTTGAGGAGGCAGACATTGTCTGAATACAGATTATGTTGAATACACAGATTATTTTTGGTTTTCCAGTTTACAAGGATAGTTTTCTTTGTAATGCATAAGACCATGAGGATCAAGTGTGCATACATAATTACCATGCTAATTTCACCCAAGTCACCTAGTAGGCACAGTTTAGGGTTTGCAGGAATATTACATTTAAACCAGTTAAACCATGTCTTCACATACCTGAAGCCAGAACCTACGGACAGGTGCGCAGGACCACAAGGCATGAAAATAGTTGTCAGTCTTCAGTCTCTGTTTTCAGTGCAGCATGGGTGCTGTTCCACTGGAGTGAATATTCACAATGTGAGCAAGTCGGGTGGACACTCAGGTGGACCATGGAACCAACATAGTCGGTGTTGACAACACATCTGGTGCATACAGGACATCGCTCAAAAAGTGCCATTAGGTTCTCCTCACACACAATGAATTTCTTCATTGTGTGCCTTGTTCTCAGCAGATGACCTGAAAAACATATTTAAAAAGGTGGGGGAAAAAAATGCTTTCATTTATAAGACAAAGATCATAAATGCCAACATATTAGTGTAATGTCTTCAATTAAGTAACTTTTATCTGATTTGAAACATTTTCATTAAGATAGAAATCAAATTCCTCAGGTCTTTTTCATTACATTGGTGTGATTTGTTATCTCCACCAAGGTGGAGGCTATGTTTTCAATGGCATACATTTGTCTGTCTGACAAAACTGATGTTTAATTTGATTTATCATGACAGCATGGTATAGAGAGCGCACGTCTGAAAACGTGCAAAACAGCTGAAAATCAGACTAATTTTTGCTGCTGTTTTTTTTTTTTTAAAGTCACCCAGGGAGGTGAAGTTTGAAATTTGGATATGTGTGGGTCCAGTAACGTACAGCAACTTTCTGGCAAGTCATGACAAGCCAGTTTGTAGTGGAGATGGACAGTGAATTTACTGTTAACTAAATGATCTATTATAGCAGATGTATTGATATAACATGATCTAGTAAGAATATTAGAAAATTAAAGTGCATACCAACAAGTCAGTAGTGCCACAGAGTGATGTTCGGGTCGAGGCACAACTGTCTGTTATTAAATCATTTATCCACTGTGATGACAGCAAGAGCGCCTTCGGCGATGGATTTCCTCCTGATGGAAAACAGGACTCTTCGCCTCTTCACCGATCCAGGATCTCTCTCGGATATTGGTTGTTTACGCCAAAGTTCGTCCCCTTCAGTTCATTCCTTTCAGTTCGTCCCCTTCAGTTTGCAGCCCTGGTTCTTCACCTGCTCCTTCTGTTTGAAGCTGACGAACTTGGCTACAATGGGTCTTGGTCTGCTGACTTTTCTCCCACCCAGACAATGGACTCTGTGAAAGGAGACGTTTTTCACTGTTTCCTCCAGGAGCTTCAGGTGAGTTTGGATGAAGTTTTTCACCGTAGTCTTGGGGTCCTCCTCCGTCTGCCCTGGAATCCCTGCAAATACCAGATTATCTCTCATGCTCCACGCCTGGAGATCGATCACCAGCTCTTTTATCTTCTTAATTTCCCTTGAGAGTTGGGTCAACCGCTCGGTGAGGGATTTTACTAACTCTTTAAGGCTTGCGTTCTCCGCAGCCAGGGTTTCCACCTGCTTCTGGCTAAATTCCAGTGATTCACGAAACGCCTGGAACACTTTGTGTAGGACCTCCACCAGGCTCAAACACACATCAAAACTACTTAGTTTCTTACCTATGCACATAAGAACGTCCGTTAAGTCATTCCTAGGTGGTGAAATAGCTGCGGGTGAATCCTAGTTTCGCTGTTTGGTTTGACTTCTCCATGACTATTCTGTTGTAGCTCCAATCTATAAAATCTGTCAGACTGGCCAAATCCTCCCCACTGTGCTCCAGAGTGTACCTTAAAAGACACTAATTTCCTACTTTCAAGAATTTTACGATTAGACTGGCGAGAGTTAAACAATTGAATGAATGAATGTTTGAGTGAATGAATGTTTCATATTACTTTATGTGTTTTCTCACACACTTAATGCACATGCTTTTTACAGTGCTTCAATGGGAAACACAGCTAAGAGGTTAGAACAAGTGTTTTCCTCTATATGCCAATAGTGGCTCTATCCAGGCCAGAGTCATGCAGTCAGCACAATCTGCCAGCCTCTATTTCACTGGTTAGCCAATACTAACACAAATATATGGAGCCTAAAGTGAGTCCAGCATGCACAGTCAGGAAAACAGGTTTTTACATATCTCTCTGTCGTCCCTAATGGCAAACAAATCACCACTTCTTCCACCTCCCCTCCTCAAGAGTTCTTTCACTTAATTTTATCATGTGAACCGTTAGTAGAGCTGTCATGACATCCAGCTTTCACGACAATATTATAACATCAATGTCATATTAATAGAAAATTTGTTTAAAAACCGATTTCCATATATTTTTTCTGCATTTATGGCAAGTGAATTACACTAACAACAAGGATTGAAGTATTTTAAAAGTATCTTGAGAAAATTGGAATTTTGTTTTTTACTTCATTCTGCAAATTAAGATTTTTTTCTGATTATTGCAATTGAAGTGTTCCTCTGATGTAAATAAATAAATAAATAAATTTGTATATATATTGTGTCATTCTCTTTACCGCTTAGTCCATTAACGGTCGCGGGTAAGCTGGAGCCTATCCCAGCATTAACAAGTGAGAGGCAGGGTACTGATTGGCAAACGTGGCCTGACCTCAGACCCACATGCTCACCGCAACGCACAGCACCGGGCTGGGAACAGCCAGCGGAGTGCTGTCGGCAGTTTCTCAAACCCTGCCTGCTCTGCCCCCACGTGCCGACACAAGAGCCCCGGAGCAGGTGGGGGTCGCCGGGTTGTTGACGTGGCGGTGCTGCTGCATGTCGGAGACGGCTGGTCCGCCAGCTGGCGCTCCTTCCCGTCCGGTGCCATCCCTCCGGCCTCTGTCCGCCTCCCCTCCCTGTCTCCATCTCTCTCTCTCTCTCTCTCTCTCTCTCTCTCTCTATATATATATATATATATATATATATATTTATATATATATATATATTTTTTTTTTTTTTTTACATGAGATGCACCGCTGCAGCAGGACAAGACATGGAGGAAGAGGCATTGGACTGCATGTGGTTTCTCTGTGTTCAGAACCAGTGAGCAAGAACTTTGAGAAAACAAACAATTTCCAAGTATTCCAATATTTCCAATAATTAATGTGTTAATGCATTAATAACATGTTAACATGCCCAGCCTTATCATTAAGCACATCTTAGAAATTAGTTAATCATGATCACCATTCGTGACTACGCCTGAAATCTGCCCGTTTTTGCTGTGTTGTATAAACAGAAAAAGCCAGTGCTTACTTGGGGTTTTCTTAGCATTTTTACATTATATGATCACTTTAGTTTTTAATTATCAGTTCAGTATTACATAAAGTCAAGACCTGGTCAGTGCCGCTGCCTGGCCCCTGTCAGAACTTTTTAGACCCGCCCCTGCATAGCTGAAGTATAAACCTGACGAGAGCTTGCAACAGAGGCAGTCAATTCAGGTTTATTTATATAGCACACTTACAACATCCACAGTTGCACAAAGTGCCACATGGTTATAAAAAATGATATGTAGGCCTATGTTTAACATACACATAGCACACAATTGTCCCACAGTACATGAGAAAAGGCAGTCTGTGTTATTATAACATTGTGTGGGTATCCCTTCACATTTTCTGTTGGGCCTATGCCCTGTACAGTATATTGCCTAACCTGCTATGTGGGTACTATGTGGGAAAAATACAGGGGATTCCTGTTGATTGTTCAGCCATGGTTTTGTAATAAAATAATCATCAACTTGCTTATGCTGTTTTCAACAATCATAAAATGTGGTGTTAACCGAAACTAGTTTTGAAAATACTTTTCTGTTCTCACAAAAGTCAACATGAAGGTGATTATCTTTCATATGAAAGCACACTATGTGTACAATATTGCAATGAATGTGTGAACTCGAGCCATTTGAAAATGTGAAATGGTCAAAAAGTTACAGGCTATTTGTGATGACTGAAACAATACAGTGCATTTTGAAAGCCACTTCCAGTCCCTACTCAGGAGAAAAGTTTTTAGTATCTGAGGCTTTCAGGCTCTTTTGAACCCTACCCCTCCCTCATGATCTGACCATGTCCATGTCACAGTCAGTCAAGTCAGGTAATGGCTGCATTTACAAATAAAAGGTGGCTATTTGTAGGCTGTTGAGTTGTCCATTTCAAACCACACACCGTTTTGGTTTTCCTCTGGGCATGGTAGCAGGAGTATGAAAACTAGGTTTTCTAGTGTTAATTGAAGGAAATAAGCATTAGAAACAACTTTCTTTCCTTTTAAGACTTTGGGCTAGTAGGACACTCTAGGTATACTAATCTATACATAGTGTTTAATTGGTGTTTCTAAAAGGAATTTAGAATTCAATTGTTGAAATGCAAAAAATTTTGACACTCGGGTACAAAAATTTTTTGATTAGTTTTTGGTGAAATTTGGTCCTGGATGTGTTTACCAGTCTGTAGCTGCTTTTCCTATATAAACTGTGTCATAAAACTTGGTACTTTAGCAAGAAGGAACTTCAACTGTGCTGTGGATAATGCAGATTTAAGTTTATTTTTAAAATTACAAAAACATTGTCTGTACATAGAGGTATTAAAAATTAAATTTAGAAGAGTACAGAGGAACAGGGTGCTACTTGTGACAGTGTTTTTTTCTATTTTGTTTTGTTTTTGTTTTTTTTTTCTTGTTTTGGAATATTATTTTTGTGCCGCTCCAGCATTTTCAATTCTTCAGAGTCTCCTCATTGGATTTGTAGGGAAAAAACAAAGAGAAAGAAAAGAGAGAAAGATATTAGAGGAGGTAGGTCTTATTTTTTGCCTGCAGGCTAACTGCGTCCCATTTCCACCAGACTGGAAATGAGGGGAAATATCTTTCTTCTGCTGCTTTTTTTTCTTTCTTTCTTTCTTTTTTTTTTCCTGTGTGGCATTTATTCCTCTCAAAGTCTCTCAGGTTCTCTTCCTCCTCCTTCACCTCATTAAGTCCTTTTCCTTTTAACGCCACATTCTCTTCTCTACAGAGTCCTTCGTTGCAGCATACCTTTGTGTTTTGGCGTGGTATGAAACCTTTCCCCCCATAATACTAAATCACCAGTCAAAGAAAGAAATGAAAAATGTATCCGTGCAGTTTCGTGGGTTAAAATCTTCATGAGCACCAGTAACAAAGACAGACATTAGTAAACCACACTCAGACGTCATTAGAGGGAGATCAGAGGAAAACATGTATAGGTCACACTCTTCAGCTAATGAGTGAGACACACTGGGAAAATAAAAAAAGCAGCTAAGATGGAGACATTTAAAGGTAAAGAATGTTTCCTATTGACACACTCTGATTCACATGGCTTTTATTCGGTTTTTATAGGTGTGTGTGTGTTGCACCTAACATTGATTTAGCATTAGGAAGACCTTTTGCATACTGACATCTCATCATCCCTTAGCTTTCATATCCCCTTAACCTTTACAGATGTTTGATATTATAGGGGGGAAAACAACAAAAGAAAACAAACACAAAATCAAAGAAAATGATTATCGTTTTAGCTGTAGAGAATTTGCCTTCTTTGCTACATCATGTTGAAAATATGCCACTTAAGTAGTCAAAGAGTGAAAGACAGCAGAACAGATGGAGCTGCATATATATACTCTTTATGCATGCACTCTCAAAACTTGAAAAGAATCTATAGCAGCACATATTTATACATATACTTATTACATACTGAGATACTTCCGCTAACAACAGCGGCACTGATTCAGCCCTTACTCCTTTTCACTTTCTCTGTTTCTGTGTGAAGGGAAGCACTCAGCCATCTGTTGGCCAAATGAGCTGACTCCACCAAAGCAATTCAACGGAACTGACATCACCCTTTTAATTCTGTTATTTACAACTCCACAGTTTCATAGCAGCACTTTCTTTACTTGTTAGATGTTTGTTTTCATTTTTACTGCTGTCTTTGTGTGAAACAGTGGTGTTTTTCTTTCAGACTTTTTTCTGTCTGCCTCCAGAAGCTGAGAGGCTAGAGGATTCAGGTGGTCATTTTTTGATTAATCATTACTTATATAACACTAATAAAAACAAAAATTCTTTTCAGAATACTTTAGAAAGAGACACAATTATTTAATTTAATCAAAAGCTAGGAGAAAACCTCAAAACACAAATGCTAACACTGGGCTGGTTGGCTAGGCAATAACTGAATATTAACATGCAGCTCCAGAGGCAGAGAGTTCAGAGGAAACACTAAAAGCTATTGGAGAGTAACAAAATAATGCAATAATTGCAAAGAGTAGAAGGGCAATCATCTATACATTATAGGATGTTCATTTTAATTCATTTAGCTTCTTGATAGCTCCTTAAAAAAAAAAAAAAAGTTATATGTAAATAAATAATTTTTGCCTCACAGCAAGAAGGTTGCTGATTCGAGCCTCGGTTGGGGGGAGGTTCGAACTGGGGGGAGGTGGCCTTTTTATGTGGAGTTTGCATGTTCTCCCCGTGTACGCGAGGGTTCTCTCCGGCTTTCTACCACCATCCAAAGACATGCGTGTTAAATTAATTGGTCACTATAAATTCTCCCTAGGAGTGAGTGTAAGCGTGAATGATTCTTTGTCTCTCAATGTGCGTCTCACCTGTTAAAATGCTGGGTTAGGCTCCAGTTTCTTCGTGACCCTTAACGGACAAAGCGGTACAGATCAGGGCTGTCCCGATCCGATACCAGCATCGGATATCTGGCCGATGTCAGGTAAAAAACGTGAATCAGAGTGAGTCAAAATGTGCTGATCCATGCATGCCGATCCAGGAAATCCATTCCAACTTTTCTTACAAGCATTTCTTCCTGACTGGGCCACACTGCATGAATAGCCCATGTAATCAGAACAGAGTGAGTTTCAAAGACAATAAAAAAAAAAAGAAAAAAAAATGGATAATGTCAGCCATGTAGGAATATCTTTCTCTGAAATCTAAGAAAGACACAACTGTGGAATGCAAAAAGTGTATTGCACAACTTTCACATAGTGGCACAGAGACCAGAAGATTCAACACGACTAACCTCATTAAGCACTTAAAAACGCATCATACAGAGCTACTCGAGTATTTTCTCCACGCCTCCAAAAAACAATCGCTAGCTCACTCAAACAACCAACACTGTCGGAGTCATTTGCAAGGCATGAAAAACTTCCACGAGACGGTAAAAGGGTATTATGGGCAAGACACATGGGAGGCAACCAACGACAGAGACAGGCAAAACCCATCACCACCCTTGTGAAACCTAACACACAGGACGCGACAAACAGCAGCGACAGCAGCAGTGCTGTGTATCGCGCTCTGAGATCGCGTTTCTCCAAGAAATTTGATTGGTTATGATAGTAGGGAATTTTGACATTTTCAAACCAGTCCGTGACAGACAAAGTATGATGGATGAAGAGACAGAAGATTTTGCTTGAATTCGCAGAAATCTTGCTGTCTACTCTACTGTACAAAAGAGAACGAAAACCCCTGGGTTCGTCTGAGTTTGCAAAATAAGTAACAGCATCGTGAATTTTATCATTTGATGGCAGACCTCAAGACTGATCCAGATAAATCCGCACAACTTCCATAGGAAATGATGGAGAAGGAGCGACGTCGCTTCCCATGTAACAAGCCCTTTAGCGATTAGCCGAAAGATTGCAGAGTTTATTGTGCTTGATGACCAGCCACTGTCAGTGGTGAGTAATTTTGGATTTCAGCGTTTAATTGAGCACCTTGAACCTCACTACGTTATCCCCAGCTGTCATTGCTAAGTTGAAAAAGTTATTCCTCAAATGCATAACGAAGTTAGGCATGTGGTGGTGGTACAGTTATTTGGTTTACACCAAGACCATAGTTAGTGCATAACTGAGTAAAATGTTCTCTCTTTATAAACCTTCCAAATTGTGTTAATTGCAATACCCAGGTTGTTACTGGGTTTACTGGGTTGCTATTTCCTACCTACCAATTATCAGGTCAATATGCATAATCTTTGGCTCAAAACACAGCTAAGTATTGATATCGGGCATTGGCCAATACTCGACCTGTGGTATTGGTATCGGAAGTGGTGGGATCGGGACAGCCCTGGTACAGATAATGAATGAATTATAATTAAATATTAATTAATGGCCACATGAGACTTAGAGGTGTATTATCTGATCAGCTGCAGTAGAGAATGGAGTTGCAGTTTCAAGCTATATGTCGGCCAATTAAAATGTATGTCATGGCTTGCTGTGGTTACCATTAAGATTATCTTGTAACGCAAAAAAAAAAAAAACAAAAACGGAGCCTGACTTGTATACCAAACCTGACATATCTCATGCTCATTTGTCTTTATCAGCTTTACAGACCACAGATTTATTTAAATTTTGTAGCATAAATTCTGGTCACTGACATTCAGCTAATTTACAGTTTATATTTGTATTTATTTATAAATCAGCTCATTGTTAATGTGTACGTGTAATACATCATTTGTAAACCATGTGAACCCTTTCGTGTGTAACTTTGGGTATTTGCAAATGTGTGTTGAAATGTACAGAGGCCCTTTTCCTTTATTTTGTTTCTCAGTTTCATGCCTGCATGGTGCCTTTTCATCTGAATTTTCATCGGATTTTCTTCTGTAATTGTTTTAAAGTGGGAAGAATGCTTTCTATGACATAATAGTTCATGCTTGATGAGAGATAGATTTGGTGCTGCTTCCAGAGCCAAAATCCACATGACCCAGCCCTTTCACCAGCACTTAAACAAGTGGTCCCCAAACTTTTTCTGCAGGGGATCCTTTTCATCAATAACAGTAATGTCAAGCCCCTCCCTGATCCCACTACCACATGCACCCCAATGCAATGAAACATTCAAAGAAATGTGTCACGAATTAGTCTTTTGTTTTTTGTTTTCTAGTTCATTATCTATAGCTAAAACCATGTCAGTGGCAGAAGGAATTATCAATGCCTCTGCTATAGTGTGGGGCGTTTTAAACCAGGATACTGCAATCCACTTCAGCTTTTGATGAGACGGATGCTGCTTTAGTACAACAACTCTGCTATAGATGGCAATTGAGCTGTTTATTTCAAAAGTAATCAACAATCTTTTCAGGATGAGAAATTCCCAAGTAGCGTTTTAAGTTGTTTGGTTTCAACACACAGTGGTCTCTTTTCATTACCCAACATTGACCATAACTTGAACATTATGTGCTCAAGCCTAGGGCAAGATATGCCTCATCATAATTTTTTTGGTAAATGAAATCTCTGTTGTTGATTCATCATTGCCCATTGGTACTTTCACAAATTTGTCCATGTTTTACTAGCAGTGCAAAGACTATATATTTTATTTAGCCTTGGTTAATAAAATTGCCATAACTCTGCCCCCCAGCTGGGGAACCACTGCCTTAAATGCACCGTGCATGCATGAAACTGTGAGGCTCCTCTACTTTTTATCTCATTCTCAGCAAAAAATAGTCAAATAAATGCTTCTTTTGTTTTTTTAAAATTTAGAATTTTTTTCAATACTTCATCAAACAGCAAATTAAGCAGTCATGCCATGCTGTTTTAACCAATGTCACTTTGGTAGCTTTCAAGAGATCTGCATTATCTAATCTCCCTCTGTTTGATGGTGATTTTCTATCACTGTTTTCTGTTGGTGCTGTATGATCAGGTTATTTTCAGTTGTTTTGACCAGTAGGGGACAATGTCTGTTTAACCCTCCACCAATGTCTGTGTTGTGTTACATGTTCTCTGGTCAAATAGAACACATAGTTTTCACATTCAATAAATAGTAGTTTTGTGTGAAGGGTCAAATAGATAAACGGATAAAAACAGACATATTTATTTAATAATTATTTTCATAAAATTTTCTTTTTTTTAAATTTGTAAATCACAATGTTACTGCAATCTCAGTTACTGCAGTGCTATTCTACAACCATCCTCTAGGGGGCGCTCGCCGCGCTAGTGGTATAGAGTAGAGCAGGTCACACAGGAAGCAACATGTGTCTCTCATCTGTTCTTCATCGCAGGTTGGTAAATATGAATTAAAATGAGTGTAGCATACTTTAACAGTTAAAATAGTTGTTATTGAATAGTTTGTACCTGTTCGTAAACAGAGCGGTTTGTTTAGAGATTTGTGAGAAAACAGCAGTCTGCTAATTAGTGCTAATGCTAACATATTTGAAGTAGTGTGTGTGATAAGCTATCCAAAAAACAACTGAGAAACTAGTGAAGTCATTTTGAACTGAATTCACGTTGAAAATCGTTCATGCAGTGTGATATTTTCTGATCTCAGGCTTCCTGGAAACATGTTAAGTCAATGGAATGTGAGGAAATTCAGATTATCCTAAAGGGATATTATGGCCATATAAATGGAACTGAAAATAATGGCCATCTGTTAAATTGTTTAAGGATACCTGATTCCTGTGAAGAATAAACCTTCCTGTATGAGGCTAACACCAGAGGAGCAACGTTTGCAATTTAGACTTTATAAGATAACAACATTTAGTTAGGTAGTTATATGAACCGTAAAGCATTACCTCATGATATGAACACTGTGGCAAAAGGTCAAACTTTGTAATATGTGGCAATTGTAATTTTTAAACCACTCTATGCTTTTCTTGTGTAACATCTTAATTTAACCATGTGAACTGATAATTATTTTCTAATTTTTAGCTTCTAATCATTGGCAGGTTGGAACAAAGTAGAAAAATAAATAATTGTAGAAGAATAAAAGTGAAAGGAGTGTAGAAAAGATTGTGTAGGATTTAAACCAGCTCTTGCTTGACAGGCTGGGGCATTAATGCCACCCACCAATACCTCCTTGCACCTCGTAAAGAAAGGTAACTGTCAAAATCATAACATCACAAACATCAGTGTGGAAATGTCACGACAGAGGTGGAAATCTTATAAGCAGCAAGATAGAGGGAGGTATATTGCTGTGGATAACTGAGAAATCCCACCATCCACACCTCTACAAAGACTGCAGCTCTGATTTTGATGCAGGTTTGTATGGACCATGTGTCAATCTGCTAACCTTCCAATCACTTTGTGCAAATTTTCAGTCATCCAGGTTTGCTCAGAACTGAGGAAATCACTTGAATAAAAAGTGGTTAACCAAAAATGAGGTTTACTTTCCTTTAAGGTTATAAGATATCCAGAAGTGCTCCTTAGTACATCATAAAAAGGCTGAGTGGGATTCCTCTTTAAGTGCAGCTAGTTGTGAACTCATTATCTGCACATAGTAAAAAAAAAAAAAAAAACAAAAAGCAGACAAATGCTATAGATTAACTTTTTCTTTTCTTTTCTTCTTTTTTTTTTTTTACCATTTAAGTACATTCTTGAATGAAAATCAAATAGCATGACAACCCGAGCTGCTGTCATAAGAGCCAAACTTGTGGTGGCTAACCAGCTTGGTCAGAGCATGTCCAAAATGATAAGTCTTGTGAGGTGTTTGCAGTATGCATTGGTTGTCAAAAAGGGCCTAAGAAAAATAAATGGGAACCGGGTCATCATTGTCTAAGGCTAAGTGAAGGCTGTTTTGTGTGGCTATGACAGATTGGTGTGAGAACTCAGAACAATACAGGTGTACTGGCTTTGCTTCCATGTGAGTATCGGAACCAGAGGATAACTCCTCAGCTGCTGCCTGTCTCCTTTTGTACAAGGCAGACATGACACACAGCAAAGACTTTACCACGTTGAACATATATTAAATCTGTTTTTTTTTATGCTGGAGCATGCTTGCTCTTTTACAGCAATAAACATCCTTAAAGCATTAGTTATTGCTTTGGCATGTGTTAAATCTGCAGGGAGAGGAACATACTCCTCGTCCTGTTTCACTAAATTCTGGTTATGCCATCATAAATTAACTGGCATATTTGATGGATTTCCACATGTGCATAAGACCTTAGCAGGAAAATTAAACAGTTACTCTGCCAGCAGTGTGCTGGCAGGTGCTGACCCATGGGCACGGTCAAAATGTTCTGGGTGGAACTCACGCTTTTGAACTTTTGTTCAGAAAAGCGTTCATCAAGCATCTCTTATATGTGGAATGCATGGACAAATAAATGTATCACTACACCTCTATTTAAGATACATTTATAGAATAATGACTATGTGCTTTATGCTGTCACTATATAATGATGGCTAATATTTTGTGCTACTGAAACATGTCTGCCATGAGTTTTCCCAAAGAGTTTTATTAGCCAAATCAGTACAGAAGTTTGTATTTTCAAATGCTAAACTCTAATCAGAAAACAATGCATCCAAGGTGCGTCTCAGATCAAAGGTCCAACTTTAGTGGAAAAAAAAAACGGAAAAGCAAGCATAGGTTGAATTATTTTTTAAAAAAAATGCCAGGCATGCTCAAATACTGCCAACAAGCAAAAATAGATTCCTGACAAGCCATATTTTGGTCCTGGCTTAACAGGCTGTACAGACATTGCACATGTTTAATCATAGCTCTCTTTGGACTCTACCAGCTAGGTCTGAGTAATGAGTCTTCTTACCCATGCTGCTAGCTTGTATTTAGGTGGCATTAATCAAGGCTGCCCACTAAGCCCAGCGGATTTCCTTAGCCACAAAAGGCGTAATATTTTTTTTTCCATCATCAACACAATATTGCTGGCAAAGCTAAGTAGAAAATGGCATGTTGATATCAAAACAAGAAGGAGGAAAGTGTATCTGCTGCATGGATGCATCCAGCAGAGTTTATTATAAAATAGATAAAGTAAGTTGTAGAAAATGCAAAGGTGTGCCTCTTCTCAAAGGATAGTTCTGAACACAACTGTTTTTATGCAATGTCTCAGTCCTAAGAAACATTTGATTTGAAGGTTAAAGCCCATTCAGTTCCCATTTTACAAGTGCACACATACAAGTCAGTCATTTACTTCTATCTTATGTGATGTTTTTCGTTCATTATGTCCAATTTTAACTGATTTAATAAGATATGATGAATTTGAACTACATTTTTGTCATATGAACTTCTTTTTGACTTTCCATCTTCCTCTCTGACATCTGCTGCACAGCTCTCTGAACAGGAGTCTTGGACTGGTATTGCTAGATGTGTGCTGATACAAATCTGATCTACTGTGTGTGTGTGTGTGTGTGTGTGTGTGTGTGTGTGTGTGTGTAAGCCAGAATTGTCAGAAACCCTGTTAGCTTTTGGCTTTCTTCAACAATATGTCAGCCTGCATCTAGTTAGTGGGGAAACACATACGCAAGCACACACACTGAAAGCTTTCGACTCTTCTCCCTCTCGCCACTTGTATTGAGCACAACCCACATCATGGAAAGTTGGCTTCTCTCCGGCTCTTTCTTCCTTTCTGTGCTCCTCTCCTCAGCATTGCTTTATCCTTCTGTCTCTCCTCGGTGCAATCACATGGCTTGTAGATGTGGAATAAAAAACAAACAGCTGTTTCTTCAGCTGGTAAACTGCTGGTGAGTCTCTTCATGACAGCGTTTGTTCTTCGACATGACAGTTGTTACAGGTCTGAGTGTATCTTTGCTTCTCAATGTAAGTGCTTTTCCCTTTTTTGTGATATGTATACATTTTATTTTTTATTATTTTTTTTTTTTTTTGGTGAGGTTTAGACAAAGGTTTGGTTATAACTTTGGCTACACAGCTGAAATTAATAAAAAAATATCTGCATCATCCATTCACTGCTTAAAATCCCTGTTATATTGTTTTATAAGACATTTCCCCTTAAATAGCACATCCTGAGTACCCTAAGCACCATTTCCGCCTGTTTCTATCATTACATCACCAAAATGATAAATATAAAATGATGCATAGATGTTACTGGTGTGTGTTGTCTTTATGCAAAGAAGAATAATAAACCAGGAAGTGACAACACTAAAGGAACACAATGTAATGCATAGAACCACCTAATGAATGCTTACAGATAGGATTATACTCTTGCCAGCAATAAAATTTTACATAAGTTATATACCACTGCTGTTTTTTTACTGCCCTGACATCAAAACCAATGGTAACCTCTTTATTTGTCACCCTGTTTGTTGTTTTGTTTACACCCTGCAAATTCAGCTACTTTATTAGTCTGTTTTACTTTTTTTTTTTTTTTTTTTTTTGTCTGTGTTACCTAATTTTGCCCCATTTAAAATCTGAGATGAGATTCAAACCAGCATACCTTTCATTAGTGACATGCTGGATCTTTTCTAAGGCAATTTTCTCCTCCTGATTGGACTTAGACAAGCACTTTACCTCAGAATTAGAAAACAATAATAATTGAGCTGAAATACATTCTTTATGCAACCAGGCCATGGGCATCATCAACACTATTTGACATTTTGCATATCTGTATCTAAACACAACATGTGATGAAACTGATATTTTGTTGTTGCCTTTCGGCTGTAACCTCGCTTAGGTAGAGTTAAAGAAACACAGTAATGGTTTGGGCTAAAATTTATTCTTTTTACACCACAACCATTATGATCTCTTTACATGCAATTGATCTCATGACCACAAGAGGTCACAGATTCCTTGAAACATAATTATAGTTTAAATCTTCCGTATTTACTCAATATGTTTATGTTCCATATAGGAGGACAGTCTCCCTATGTTTCCCCCAGCACCAACAGGAAGTTTGGAGGCATATAACAGAAAATAACTGCAGGGACTGCTTTAATGTAAGCCAGTCGGCACCGGTTTGTTCTGGCCTTAAGGCAGTTGGATACTCATGAGCTTTGTAAGATAAGACTTCAAGCTAACATTTCAAGTAAGTGTGACGTATTGGAAACTGCACTGTTTCCAGTTGTAGGGTCTCCTTCTTATGAGTGGTTGAAGCTCACTCATGATGATTACAGACAGATGTTTTTAATCTCATCATGTATTTTTGACAGTGCCTTCCCTCTTCCAAACAGAGGACTACCCAGATGGTTCTCTGCTCATCAAGTTTCTAATTAAGTTTACCCTAATAACAAATATAGTGAATAAAAAAAAACAACTGCAAAGGCCCTTCAAAACATCTGCTGTTACAGTTCACTGCAGTTCACTGCAGATAACTATTTTTTTTGCTTTGAACCAGATAATGATAAATTACTGAGTTAACACAGAGTCCTTCAACTTCATCCTTTAGTTTGTTTTACTGAAAAGCCAGGGCAGTAGCAGATTTTTTTTTTTCTTATGGCAAGGTAAATATATATTATATAATATCAGCTTAAGCCGATATAGATTTCTTTTTCTTTTAGATAAATCTTATTGGTTGCAGTGCATTATTTAGATTGTCCTGCTGGTCCTGCCTGCTTGTCCAGACTGGAAGAGTGTCAGATGCAGTCTATTCAAGGTTATCCACTGATTAGAAGTGCTTACAATCCTACTTACAAGAAACTCAGCCAACTATTGAAGAAGACAAACAGATCAGGGAGACAACTTTTATACCCCTGTACATAAAGGATGCACATATTTTACTGATCTTACAGTAAACCTACAAAATTACTCCTGCATGTGTAAGTTTAACTAGACATATTTTTGCTTTTTTTGAAATAATAATAATGCATAAGCAGGGGTGTTAGACATAAGCTCTGCGGATTATGTCTAAACCCACACAGATTACAATTTTTATTCTAAAGATCTGCTATGTTAATAAAATGAGCAACATTATATTCCATCTGCTCCCCTTGCAAACCTGACTTTTACTGTTGCGAATTATACAAATAGAGAATTTATAATCTAATCAAATGTATAAATTAATAAAAATGTATAAATTAATATGGATTCAATTTAGACTTTCAATTGTATATGTGATTGTTGTGGTAAATGCAGTCGGGTGTCATCACTTTTATCTCTCACATTAGGTTTGCTTTGAAAATCCAGCAAAGTAAAAAAATAAAAAATTGTAGTCAGACTTCACTCAGAATTATTTATATTTACAGAAAATATTATTATAATAAGTGATTGTTGGAAATGTGTTCCAACAAATATGTTTTAAAAAGTTACGTCAGGATTTATTCTCCAGTAAATGTCCACTGAGTCATGTTTTGTATTGAACCCGCTGTGTGTGAACGTCTTCTACACTGTGTCTTATAACATGCAGGATGAACACTTTTCTGGTTGAGGGTATTACCTAAAAACAATTTTTTCCAGATAAAGCACTGATTCAGGAATCAGGTAATTAAATAATTATTATGACATTAATGTCATTATAGCCATTTTCAAGATAATATAGTTCATCAGAAGACTCATACCAACAGTGGGTCATAATAATTAGACTGCCTTATTTATAATTCATTATGGCCTTAAAGTTGGAATATTCTCCTCACTTTCATTTAATCATTTTTAACCCAGTATCACTTGGTGTTAACATGACAGTTTTTTTTAGGTCTGTTGCCTTCAGTTTTTCAGGTAGAGTGATGACAGTCGTATCTTCACAAAATATCACGTTCCCCTGTTAAAGAGGTCTGTAAGTGTGTGTAAGTGTATATCAGTCCCCCATAAAGCTGCTGTGACTCACACATTTTTCTACTTCTTTTGTCACATTGTAACAGATTTTAAATCTTCATTTATGCTTTATATTTAGCATGAATATGCATACAGACAGTGTTACCCCTCTTTAAAACTAGGGGAAACAGGGTTGATAAAAACAAGCTGGACCAAACTTAAAGATATAACAATCATTTATTTACAATCCCCAGGTTCAAACAAAAGGGATTCACTATAAATAACAAAAAGTGTCCTATGTTCGGTTATAATAGTCCGGTAAAAGAAAACAAATTAACAAAAGGTGTCCTTATTTTAAGGTTAACGATTAACAGTTAACAATTAAACAAACCAATTCCTTTTACTTATTCAAATACAAACTAAAGTAATTATCATTAACATTATAAACCAAAATGTATCTTATCCAAGCAAACCAAAATGTCTCCTAATGAGATTAACCAAAAACTTTATACATCTCTAAACAAAATTCTATACGAACTCACACTCGATACAAATTCAAACTTAAATGGCTTCTCAAAAAAGATGAGTGTCTCTTCTCAATTCAACACAAAAAGCACAACCACGCACACAATCTAATCAAAGGGAACTCTAAAGCACAAACCACAAGGTTTTCACACACAGACCAGTGTCTCTAACAATCCCAGTTGGCGAAGTGTGGGCCAAATGGATCACAGCTGCCTCGAATGATGGCTCTTCCTCCTTTTTAAAGACCCGGAGTTTTTCTGATTGGTCCCAGGGCAGGAAGTGCAGGAATGGCAGCATCCAATCGTTGTAGCAGAAGTTGGTCTGAAGTCTGAAGAGTCGGCGACCAATCACAGTGGAGGTGAACGAGGGAGGGCAGTGTCAGCCAGATCAGCAGCCAATTGCTGATATGCAACCACACAGCACTCTTTGCATAAACCACAACCTCAGACCGTAGGCCTGGGGACGTGACAGATAGTCCATCTTCTCTGTCCTTTATGCATATATTCAGTTCATTTTCAGAGAGGTTAACATCTTGTGGATGTAAACCAGGCCGGAGTAAACAGAGCAATACCACCACACATAGAAGGCAGTATAGCACATGTGCGACCAGCAAATGGAACAAAGAAGAAAAACGTGTACTGTATTTGATGGTTGCACAGACAACCTGCAACACCTATGTCTTTCTGAGAATACATTATCCTGATCTCGTCCACTGACACCATGTTAGCTGTTGTCTGAAAATAATGCCAGAACTCGAGTATAAACTCTGAACTTACTGCCATTTAGTGGATGCATTACATAATGTCAACATAAAGGAGGTATGAGAGTATGCAGGCAGTGATGTTTGACAGCATTTGACACAGATGTGCTTCTCTTAGCTTTGCATGTAATCTCCTGCCTTTGAAGTGAATGAGTGAATCCTTTTCTGTAGACCTCACCTGTAGCCTGTAGACAGGTCTTGCCTGTGCAGCTCCATGTCCTTTGCTCAGTTCTGTTTGGTCAAGTAGTTGCCTAGAAATAAAACTGTGTGTTTTATCGTTACCATCTTTAGGTAAGAAACTGCACTCGCCTGGATAAACTCAGAGATTAAGTAATAGACTGCTGGCAAGGAATCAACCTGGCAACATATCTCTTTTTCTCTGATCTCTCCTTGACACCTTCACTGACTCCTCATTTTCAAGTTTGTGCTTTCATTCAACCCTCCTCTTGGCATTGCTGCAGAATTAATGGTGCTCACATAAACAACATGAGAATATGGAGGGGAAAAATCATGCAGTGGCAGCTGATATGGATCCAAAGAGAGAAAGATGAGTCAGTGAAAGAGACTGTGAAAAGAAGATACTGGCTGTGCTCAGTCAGCTCTCTCAGCTAGTCCTTTCTTTCTTAATCTTGTTTTGTATCTTTCCCTCTCTTGTTTTATCTGTGATACTCTGATCTAACAGGCCTTTTCTAAAGAGAAGTATTATTTATAGCTATGCTCGATCTTTATCTTCCTGTTGCAGCCTCTGATAGCTGTGCTGCTTTCATACATGAGAACCTGCTGATCTCACTCCTGTATGCAAGTTCTGTTGTTTTGATTTACAGGATTTAGTGTGTTCTCTCTACGCCACTGAGTTTTCCACTGCTCCTCAATGTGCATGTTCCTTTTTTATTTACAGCCAATTTTTTTTCCACCTTGACATTATGAAGCATTTGTACCTATCTAAACTGGTGGGCTTTCTTTCTTTCTTTGTTTTCATTCTCTCTCTCTCTCTCCTTTGATTGAAAGGGTATGTATGATTGACTCAGAATACAGTCAGAGAATAGATAAAGGTACAAACTGTATTGTTTGGAAACCTTCCACCTCCTATAAATTTTCCCCAATACTAACATACAAATAAAAAAATTAAAGCATCAAATTGAGCATTGAATTATTGTTTTTTTGTTGTTTTTTTTTTAAATCCATGCTTACTTTTATTTATATGTGCATGCTAGATGTAAATATGTGAGCTTTATCATCCCTTCAAAAGAGTAAATTTGCAGCACATTCTGCTTCAAGCCTGTTTGATGACGTCTTAAGTAAGATCATATATTATCCACATGAAATAGCAGAGTCAAATATTTATCCCTCAGACGTGCTGCAGTCAAGTGTGTGGTCACCGGTTTTTGTACCTGTAAACAAAACATGTTAAAATGCTGTAGCTGGATAACATAAGACACCTAATTGTTTACCCATTTAATCACAAGTATAACAAGTTGGAAGCGACCATTGGTCCTGGAAGAAAAGGTTATTTTTTCTCTGTTGAATTTACCTATACAACTTCAGTGATGTATTTACTGAACAAAGAGAACATAAAATGAGCTTGAAATCTGCAAGTTGTCAGTATATTAAGATCAAGATAAAAGAAGGCTGAATAAAGAACAACTTTCATCACCTTTTGAATTGCACACTCATGTTTCAGAGTGCCATGCAGCTGCTTTTAGTTATACATGTTATTGTTTCCATTTTAAGATACTTGTAATGATGCCTTGTGAGCCCAGGCTGCAAATCTCCAGGGATGTGATTACCCACACACTCACCTCTCGCTCTTCAGGCTTTTCAGGCATCTATCTCAGCTTGTGGAGGAGTGCAGCAGTTTTTCGCTGTATATGGGTTTCTCTGCTGGTCCCCGGGGAATTCATCAGCATTAAGACAGCAGTAGTTTGTCAAAGCATTATGCACTGAGGCAGGCACTCTCTGACTCCTGCAGCTTGTCAGCGGTACTTGTTAAGCACCAACTTAACCACAAGTTAGTTTGACAGCACACATCTGAGGTATTAATTAAACTGGGAGAGTTGGTATTTGATAAAGTGAAACATTCACAGCAAAGTTCTGAATGGAGTAGACTAACCCACATCCTCAGTGCCACTGTACTATTTAATGACAGTTGTTTACATGTGCTAAACATCAGCGAACAGCTGCCATTTTTTAACTGCTCTGTTCTAGTATAAGTAGTTGATACTTACTTTAGAAGCCTGCTTTATATGTTAAACTACCCAACAGCTAGTTTGCTTTACCTCAGAACAAGCTTGCTCGGATATCACATCACATACTGTTATGTTGTTGGGAACCCTTAGCATTAGACTTTGTTATCCTTTTAGCACATTTCTGCCAATATATGATGATGATTGGTCACATTTTTTCTGTTTAGACCACAATTAGATAGCTTGGTAAGTAGGATTTTTGTGATTATAATCAGAAGAGTCTTTCGAGAAGCTTTTCTCATGAGTT
Source organism: Melanotaenia boesemani (assembly GCF_017639745.1). Taxonomy (NCBI): domain Eukaryota; kingdom Metazoa; phylum Chordata; class Actinopteri; order Atheriniformes; family Melanotaeniidae; genus Melanotaenia; species Melanotaenia boesemani. Next base: position 25,350,266 of record NC_055697.1, on the reverse strand, counting down.
GGAATAGCAGTCGTCTCAAACAAAACTCACAATGGGCTCAAACATCATTCTCACATGGAAGCTGGATTAAGATCTCCAAAATCCTCAAAATTCCTGCAATTCATTCCTCTCCCTGCTACCTGCTGAATGCAGAGGTTATTTAAATTATTATTATATTATAGTTTAGGGAGCTGTATCATATACTGTTTGCTCGTGAGCAAGTGAAGTTGTACACTTCAAAGATGTGATGTTATTCTAAATTCAGGATCATTTGAGATTTTAACCACTGGCTGGACAGTGTGCAAGAATGGACAACTTGATCTCACAGAAATGCATAAAATAAGCTTGACTTTACAAAACACATCCTGTGCTTGCAACAAGTTGAGTGGAACAAGTGCAAGAGACCCTCTGACGATTCCTGAGTGGAAACACTTTGCTGTTTTCCTCTTGTGTTTGGATATATTCAGGCACTAAACACTTTGTCGTTTAAAAAATGGTTTAGCCACGTGATGCAACTGTTATTTTTTACTTTGAATAAATGGTTTTAACACTGTGGACACTTCTACAACATAACAGGATATAAGTGAGTGTGACTCATTTTTTGTAATTCTGTGAGATCAGCCTGAAACAATATTGAGGAATATGAAAAAGTAATGAGAAGATTTATATTTTCATTTCAGCTGTCAGCAGTTTTAATGTTGTGGATTGAGCTGTACCTGTCGTGAAAAGGATTGGACTTAACTTGTCACTGCATATTTATTGTCCTGAAACAAAGCCATTAATTTCTATAAGTGCCTTATAAAGTGGCTAAATCACCCAAGGACCAATCAATGTAACAGCATTATTGACTGCATGTCACCCCGCTCGCATCATTAAAAAACAGTTTCTCATTCATCACTTCTGTCTGCATTGACTGAATGATTTCATCATTTAGTGTTATTGGTGAAACGGATGAAAATGGACGCACCATTATAGTATGTTGATAATATGCTGGCTACTGAGGAGTGATAAATTATTTAAAATTGTGTTGTCTTAACCTAAATGAAAATGTTGTCCACAGGAAATGCAGACAGTCAAAAACACACCTTGTATCCATTATGACAAAGTCAATCAGATGTCCCAGATGTCACACATTATCATAAATGTGTCAGAACACCTGATGACAAGTATAACAGATCCAGTTTCTGTTCTTTAGATTGGAGTTTATATAAGAGTTTATAATTTAATGCAGAACGATATCTGCCTTCGTTGTCACTGTTAGCAAACAAAGATGCATTTGAATTTGAACATGTAGCCTCTGAATGTTTTTTGCACAAGCCATTTAATTTCAGCTGAAGGTCTGTTTTCACCGAAGGCTATAATCATAGTTCAGAATACAGAAATAATGCTCCATTTTTTTTTTTATCATTAAGCACATAAGGCTCATCATATTGTTTTTTTTTTGTTTTTTTTTTATGTTGCCTATTTTATTCAGTCACTCAAAGCCTGGCTGTGAAATCAGAACAGAAGCACGATGACTATTAAAAGCAGAGACCATGATGAAATACCTTTTTAAAATGGACAATTGTGCATTCACCCATAGCCCATCGGTTTTTATTCATACACTGACCCTTGAGTAAGCCTGATGTTTTGTTTTATTCTGTTCCCATTTTCATTCCTAATACAAATTTTACTTATCAAAGCCTTCTGCATGGCTGTTACGTCCTATCTTGCCAATAGAGCTGCAATTTGGTAAAGTCAGAGTGGGAATATGAGTTTCACTGATTTCAACTCTGGTTTTTTTATTCAGTATTGGACATTGTCATTTACTACAGTCTTCTTCCAGTTATTCCAGAACAAGTGCTTAAGTTTTCTCAAACTTTCTGTTTCAGAAAATGAATGCGGAATGGAATCCCTCTAGCAAAACAGTATATTGCCAAAGTCAGCATGTCTCATTTGAAAAAAATTCATTGTAGTGTTACATCTTCATTTCTTGCCTAGTAAAATTTCGAAGTCTCCTTGCCCTGAAAAAAATGGCAGTGTAATCCAAATCCAGCTACAATATTAGTGCCTTTCAAAATCCATTTGCACATATACAGACTGCAAACCACCTCGCCTGAACAAGGAAGCCTTGGTGCTGATAAGGTCCTTGTGTTGTGCTGTAGTCTAAGAGATAAAAAAAACATTAGAGTTGCATACCACAATGAAACGTGATTGCTTTGCATACACACACACAACACTGAAAACCTTTACTTAGAATTGGATACTGTTTGTAGAGCTGCTCTTCTTGCTGTCTTTCTGCATGACAGTAAAGAGCTATTAGAGGAGACCGTATTAGATGCAGATGTGAGTTGGAAGTTGGGAGCCATCAGTCCTCCTCAGCCGTAACTCAGCCACAGGCACACACACTATTCATACACACTTTTCACATTTCTTGTGGAGCCTGTGGAAAATAAATGGTGGCATCAATTATACAAAACTGATGGTAAGAAGCTCCAGTCAACTGAAGCAGAGATGGAGAGATGGAGGTGAAGGGAAAGCAAAGAAAGAGAAGTAAAAAAAAAAAAAAGATTAAAGACAAAAACAAGACATAGATAATAATATAAATGAGAGGGGAATAAGACTGGAGCACAGTCTGGAAAAGAAACACTCGGAGATCAGTCGAGATGAGACCATAAATATCAGGAAGACAGATGGCATCTTAAAAAAAAAATGTTTAGAGATACTCTGAAAAATGACATGCTGGGCCTGCTAGTGCATATGTTGCCTGGAAGCATCCTTATGAATTTTAATTTGGATTTGCTAATTACCCAAGCTAACATGTGACTTTCAAAGGACTGAGTTTCGTCACAGCATTAAGCATTGAATTTTTGTTTGTGGCTGTTATCCAGATTGTCAACTGCTGATGATCACAGACTTAAAAATTTGTTGTGTGGTACATGTCTTATGGACTGGTGTAATGTATTTGACTAAACATCACAAACAGACTCCATTAATTAAACCAAACAGGCATGATAACTGTAAGGATCGTGAGCATGCGGCTGCACTATAATGTTGTTTTTATTCCCTGCTGAACCACAGCTCAAATTTCACACTTGAATTCACACTGAGCTTTCCTCTGTAGTTAAATAAGTGGCATGTAAGATAATACTGTATTTAACACACATTCTGCCATCAGATCTTGCAGCACTGTTTCAGCTGTTTGTTCAGCTAGGGATTCTGTTAAATTGTGAAGAATTAGTTTCACTGTGGTCTATCCAGTGTGTGAACAAGCAGAATTGCCACATTAATAGCAATATAAAAAAAGATTTGTGAAGCTTTTAACAGTGCTTATTGTGATAATAATAATACTTTCAACAGGTGAAGTCCTGCTTAATGTAGCCTGCCAGAGGGGAATTTTAGCATTATCTAAACTAGTGAGCCTAAACTTGCTATTTAGTGACTAAATGTTATTTATTACTCATGTATGATGTGTGTTTATGTGTGTTTTGTTTCCACAGGTTCATCCTGGTATTTGGATGTCTGGTCCTCTCTGTATTTTCCACCATTCCTGCTCACCAGGAATTTTCCTCACACTGCTTGCTCATCCTGGTAGGAAACAGAGACAAAAATACAAGCGCACAACTATGCAATATTACATGTTCAGCATTTTATTTCTTTTTTAAAGATAAATTAGTTAATTAATTCAACATTTGATGCCCAGAAATGTCTTATCTGGTTAACAATAACTTTGAATCGATTTTAATTCATTCAAAGGAAAAGAATAATCCAGTAATGTGACCCGTTCTCTTGCGTATATATAGATAGTGTGGATTACATTCATCTACATAGTCTTTTGCAGCGTATTTCCAGCTGAGAGTTTTCTAAATTCTCTCAGGCAGGTAAAGATGGAAGCATCTTGCTCCAGTGAGGAGCAGAGGGAGTATTTCTCCTGCTCCGGTGTTAGCCGATTCCATCACAGTCGTCATGGCAACGCGCCTTGCCGAACAATCTGAATCTACCATCATTGAAGGAATTTCTGAGTCGTGTTACGGGTTTAAATGGATCCAAAATATTCTTTGTAGGTTTTATCAACATAAACATCTGAGATCTGAACTTTAAGAATATTTAGAGTGACTCCACTGAACGAAACTGTTTCATCAAGACATTCAAAAAGTTTAACTTTTTTCTGTCCTGAGGTTTTTTTGTTTGTTTGTTTGTTTTGTTGTTTGTGTTTTTGTTTTTTTTTTCTCTATCACAGCATTTCTGGCTCTTAATCTGGGGAAACACTGTATTGTTCTGGTATTTCAAAAATGCATGTACATGTGTCAGATCGGGTTATTACAGTAATCTGATTACTCCCATATAACTGATTTTGATTGTCAAGTAAATGCATTCAATGTTTTATAAAAATAGTTATCTGAGAATGTCTTTAATATAAAAGAAATAGGTGGCGTGACATAATTAGCTGTAAATGGAATCAATATTGGATCGACTCAGATTTAATTGATTGAATGATTGAGTCTTTATTTTTTTTTTTTTTTTTGAGAACAAAACAAGATAAAAAAGATATAAAAGTGCAAGCCATTGCAAGCACAACATAAAACTGAAATCAAATCGAATTAAGCTGTTGTGAATCGAATCGAATCGATTCAGGAAATTAGTGAAGATACCCAGCCCTAATAATTTTGACATTAGTATCAGAAAGATAATAAGGCAAAACCTCCACATTATTTTTTACAGGTTCAACTTGTGTTTACCAGTCTCTAAGTTGGATGCATATTGTGATGCTCAGTGGAATTATTTCCTGATTTACTTTGTCAGCATTGCTCGATGTTTAATCTTGACAGAGGTTTTAATTTTCAGAAGGCTGCACAATAAAACTGAATGATCATGTAACTGATTGTTTTTTACATTGCCAAACATGAGGCACAAATAATATCAGCAGTGTATCTTGTTTAGATGTATAATCAAATGTAATAAAACCTGTCATTACATTTAAAGCTTGCTAATTGATATTTTACGCGTTTATTGTTCTAATTAGCTGTATGATCTGTTATTATAAAATTTGATACTAACCCCCATATTGAGGATATTCCCCAAAACAAACAAAAAAAAAATCCTTCTTCCGAAGAATCATACTTCTTTATTTCACAGCATTATGTTGTTGTTTCAACTAGTTACTCAGCAACACTCTTATCAAAATACAAATTTTTGCAGTTCCCGTCATGAATAAAGGCTGGTGTTCCTGATTTATTTAAAAGCTATCAGTTGGTGGATCTGAGCTGTCACAAAGCACATACATTATAGTAATTTTGTGCATATTTTTCTCTCATATTGACTTTTTATGCCAACTTATTAACTCTTTGCTGTGTATATGTGGGCTTTCTGCAGGAGTTTGTGATGATTGTAGTGTTTGGCCTGGAGTACATTATTAGGATATGGAGTGCTGGTTGCTGCTGTCGCTACAGAGGGTGGCAGGGACGCCTCCGCTTTGCCAGGAAACCCTTCTGTGTCATAGGTAGGTCTTTTTGAAGACTTCTTGTACTGAGCCATGGTCTGTTGCACCAATCATTTATAGCTGTGTAAGATGAAATGTGTTAACTGGAACTACCAAAGTTAAACTGAGTCTGTTAATGTTTTTATTTGTACTGATTATTAAATAAACTGTTTGCAACTACAAATGTTTGCTCAGTCTGAGGTTAAGTATGTGACAGAATATCTAGCTTTACCTAAATACTATAATTTATTAATAAATAATAATTCTTAATCCCAATTCATCAATTGTGCTAATATAAAAATGTTTTAAAAGAGGCATCAAGAAAGCTATTTAAAAGTGTGGGATTTTATTTTCAAGGAGGAAGGCAGTGTCCTGTGAAATACAAGCAGAGTAATGTGATATTTAAGGTCATGATACAAAGACAGAGGAAGACTAATAGAGATGAAAAGGAAACAGAGAGCCTGTAGTTAATCAATAGCTGTTTTAAAGGAGATGGATGAGTGTTTGGTTGGATATAGAAAGTAGGTGAGTCCACCACAGCTCCTGTTACTTCTACTGTGGTACCCATGACCTTTAATTTTCACTCCTTTACTCCCCAGATATCATCGTACTTATCACCTCAGTTGCTGTGGTTTCAGCTGGTAGCCAAGGTAACGTCTTTGCCACCTCTGCGTTGCGTAGCCTTCGTTTCCTTCAGATCCTGCGCATGGTGCGTATGGACCGCAGGGGAGGAACATGGAAACTGCTCGGCTCTGTAGTTTATGCACATAGTAAGGTAAGACACACATGTTTTCTAACTTGCATATCTGCTTGCAAAGTGATATTTCTTTTGTAAAGTTATAGTTCTTTTGCCGTTGAGACATTTGAAGGGGTCATCAGTGTGATGTTTGTGCAGTTTAACTTAAAACATTAACATGAAGTGCTTAATTCTACTTTTATCTTTCCGGGTTATGAAGGATGTCTGTTTTTGTGTGTGTACTGATTACTGGTCAACAGCAATAGCAACCAAAGGACTTTATTTATCCTTGAATTTTGTCTTTTTAAACACATGGTGATGAATGTTTAATTTAGTACTAGTATAGTAGTGGCCATGATAAAAAAGTAATTTGATTTAAATTTGATTTAATTAAATTAATTGGTTTATAGGTATACTGTAATATAAAAAGGATAATGCCACTACAAAACTGAAAGTAACCCAGAAAAATTAGACTGTAACTCTGAGTTTTTTTTTTATTGTCATCATGCATAAATATGATAAACAGAATTTACAAAATATATACCATTATGAACAACTAATGTATACTCTATAAGCACACTATACATACAAATATATGAGTATTCTGTTGTTTAGATGTATTTACCCATTGTATACAAAAAATAATAATATATTGTAGAAACATTATAGTCATGTAGAGCTATAAAAGTAGACATTTTCAAAGTATTTAACATTACAAATAGAACACAACACAGTACTTTTCTTTACATTTCCTAATATATATGTATATATATATATATATAAAATTCATTTTATTTAACCTTTATTTAAACAAGAAAAACAATTAATAATGAATGTGAAGTACTGGCAAATTATCTGCCTCTAAGTTTTCATGCTTTTTTTCTTTTAAAGTATCAGTAAGACCAAGTCCTGAAGTTTTGCAGTCTTTTTGTAGTACGTTCCAGGCAAAAAGAGTCACATACTTGAAAGCCTTTTTTCCCAGCTCCGTTCGAACCCTTGGGACTGATAGTAATGAAAAATGCTGTGAACGAAGACAATAGGGGCCCGAGCTCTTCTGATGAAAGAAAGTCAAGAGGTAGGAAGGATGTAGACCAAGAATAGTCTTGTAAACAAGAACATACCAGTGTCCTAACCAACGTGTTGACAAAGAGGATCATTCAACACACTCTTACTACAAACAGTGATGAATGGGAAATATAAAGTTTGTGATGAACTTCAGTACCCCATGATACACAGTATCCAGAGCACATAGACCCTGAGACTGTCACTGTCATCCAGAACTGACACAAAGGTGGCAACCAGCTTCTTTTTTATTTCAAATGAAAGACAGGATTTAACCCTAAAATAAAAGCCAAATCCTATTTTCTCCCTATTTACCAGACAATTACAATGCAACAGCATGTAACATTTTTTTATTGTGTTTTTTTTTATGTACTTTATGTTATTTACTTTGCATTCATTAACACTGGGCTGTAACATTGCAATTGGGTTTCTTTCTATATTTGTGATTGAATATGTGCACTTTAAGTAAATTTTTAGTGAATTGACCAGCTAGTGCAAAGGAGACAGTGATTATATTTTAGAGAGCATGGAGAGGCTGTGATTTATCATGTGTGCTTGCAGGAGCTGGTGACTGCTTGGTATATTGGGTTCCTGGTGCTTATCTTCTCCTCCTTCCTGGTCTATCTGGTGGAGAAAGAATTTAACAAGGAGTTTGACACATATGCTGATGCTCTGTGGTGGGGCACGGTGAGCATGCACACATCACACATTCACACAGAGTTGTACAAAAGTAGACTAAAATCCCTTTTATTGCAATCCCGCTGCACCAATAAACTGAGCCTCTTTTTGAAATTCAGAGCTGATGGCTAAAGTTTACGCTTTATTTAACTTTATTTTCAGTGAATATTTGCATATAAGCAAACACTCCACTTTTTGCATGTATAGTTTATGCAAACAGTGGCATTTCCAGAGAAATGTAAGTCATTTCTCAGTGTTATGACTTTTGATCACTTTCAAAGTGTCAGATTTTAACCCTGTAATCATCCATGGCTTATTAGAATGACACCCACATAGTTTTTAGATCATAAAATCTATTTCTCAAACCTAAAATTACCCTCCCTTAATCCCAGGCAAGCCAAAGAAAGCAGCAAAACTGGATTTGCATTGCTTTTGTCTGACAGTCGTGATATATTCCCATTTACAGTTTCCTTTCGACCCTAATGACACTGGCAACACAAAAATCAACAGGAATGTTTTTTTAAAGTCACCCTCGGCTGCCTGTGCTGCTCTGTTTCCTCTTACATCCTCCTTTGAAAATGTGGAAACAGACAAGACACAAACAAGAAATGGCCCAATCAATAAATTCAATTTCTCCTGCTGCCAGGTGAAACTGGTCTCGGGGACTTGTGGGAATGACACTCAGACACAGTGTGTTCCTATACGCTGAGACTCTTTCTGGTAGATGCTGAAAGCTGTTTATATAATGTGTTTTAAACAAAAAAAAAAACAAAAGAAAATGAAGTTCAGACACATGAAACTTTAAAGTAATATGAAACAACACAAAAGCTGTCAAGTAGAAACTCTGAGCTATCACCACTGCACACAAAGATTTAGACATTGCTTTAAATTATTTTTATAAATCTTGCTTCTTTTGCAAAATATACAGCATCTTAATCCTTTAAAGAGTGCACCATTCAGCAAATGTCAGCGTTCTATTTTTCTATTCAGGCTCTAAATATTTCAAAGGCGTTGATGTGGGTTAGAAAATTAATTAAATTTAACAAAAGTAGTGGAGGCTGACTCATTAGCCACAACCTCAAGGTCACCAAGATAGTTATGCATGTTTCCTTAGCTCGGCTGTTATGTTTTTTATGAATTGGCTTGTTTGAGCTAATTGGACCATAATGAATTGGCTTGAATTAGTTTTGTCTGTAAAGTTCCTGAAATTTGCTGCTGTACAAATAAAGGAGGTTTGAACTGAAAAAAAAAAAGTGTGAAACTTTTGCAAGGTTGACCACCAATTTCAAGGCTCTATACTTAAAGTCAAACTGGAAAATGCTGTTTAAGCTTGTAAACAGCTGCACTTTAACAAGAGTGCAACAAAACCCATTGAAGTTATCTATGAACTAGAATCGACATCTTTTAGAAAATAAAACAGCAAAAAACATAATTTTATGTACTTTTGCATTTAGACTTAATATAGTTTAGCTCCTTTTTTAAATTCTCTTCTCTGCTAATTTGACAGCAACTGAGCATGTAGGACTATTTATTTAAATGAGCACTCTTGTGATTTTCCACAACAATTAGTGGTGGGATTTTTAATAGATCAGACATGTAAAATGTGCATATTACTTTCAGCATGATTATGTCCAAACTACATTAACAGATAGGCACATACAGTGGTGGTGGATCTTGATTTGCCACAGGATCTGTACTGCATTGCTGTAAAACTGGGATTTGCCTTGTAATTTTTCGGTGCAGCTCCTAAAAAAACCAAACAAGCAGGAAAACTATACTTACTATTCATTGCTGTGTTTTTATGTGATTAAATGAATTTTTATGACATATTGTGCCTGAAAACTCTAACTCTGTAATGATGTCATAGACCAACTCACTTGATACACTGTCCCTCGTATTAGTGATCAATGTCTTGCTTGCTCTACAGCTCTCTGTCATGTTCATGTGTCTGAATGAATCTGCGACAGATCTTATGTATATCATTTCTGAAAAAGACTAAACTGCCACCACCTGAGCGTTTGTAATCTGACTGTAGACCTCTGACTGCTCAGATCACTCTAACAACTATTGGCTATGGTGACAAGACCCCGCAGACATGGACAGGACGGCTATTATCAGCTGGTTTTGCTCTACTGGGGATCTCCTTCTTTGCCCTGCCAGCTGTGAGTGAGAGAAATGTGCTTCTTATGGTGTAATGACTCATTCTTCTAAATTATTCATAATAATAATGTTCACAAGTACAAAAAAAAACCACATTACTTATATTTAGTGAATTTTCTTTTATGCCTTTTTGTGTTTGGTGCATGTAGGGAATCCTGGGGTCAGGGTTTGCCCTGAAGGTGCAGGAGCAGCATCGGCAGAAGCACTTTGAAAAAAGAAGGAACCCAGCTGCCAGCCTCATCCAGGTAGGAAGACACATGCAGAGAACAAACAGACCCCTCATCTTTTGGATTTCTTCCTTTTTTTCAGCAGGCACCAAGGAGCAGTATGATACAGACAACTTTCCTTCCCTTTTATGTGCAAAAATAAATATGCTTCTGCAAAGTTTTAGGTCTATTTTGACTCTAAACCTTGCGTGTCTATGTTTAAATAGCAGCATGCATGCTTCAAACTGTGAGGAAAAGTAAAGGTGTTTTAATTGAGTTTGTTTTATATGCATGTGTGTTTTTTGCCCTCCTCTGGGTCGTCTGAGTGTGTTGCTGACAATGACTTATAGTGTGTGAGGCACGCTGTCATGTCTCAGGTCCAACAGCAACACGCACTGCAGGGATTTATGAGCATTTCCATGGTGATCGTTCCCTGGGCAGACGCTCCTCCAGAACGTGATTCATTGTAATAGACAAGACCAGCTGCACTTACTTCTAATGACCAATAAATATCTGCTGTGGAGTGTGTTTATAACCACAAGTGTGTAACTGGGTTTCTATATGTTTGCATGATTGTATCTTTAAGAGTGTCCGATATCTGTTCTTTCTGTTTCTTCTTTATTAAGTACTTGGTCTTACAGTTCGAAATGTTGCATCTCAGGGTGCAACCCAATGCAACCAGATGAGACAAAATAACATATTATGGGAAGATCCTGTATGTGTTGATCTTGTTTCCGTGTCATTACCTCTATATCATTTACCTGTTTATTGTCTATTATCTTCCAAATTCATCATGTTTTCCTCAACAGGTCATAGGAAACTTGGAAGCAGCTGTGATGTGTTAAAATGTGGATAACATTATCATCTTGTCTGTCAGAGCACTCCCTCATTTCACACATTTCTCCCTGCTTTAAATCATAGTTTGTTCTGTGCATCTCTGTGTGTGTGAAGGGCAGAAAATCACTGCCCTCACGCCACAGCCTGGTCAATTGTATTAAAAAAAATCTGCTACAAAAATTTTTTCTGAAAACTGGGCTGTCACAGCAAGGACGAAACCGAACCAGTCTTTGGCAGGAGGGCGGTGTTCATTTTCAACCTGTCTGTGAGAAGTGTTTAGATCATCCAGTCCTGTCACAAATCTTTTAACCACACCTGGCACCAATGATAAGGTTCAGTCAACTTCAAGTAATATGATTTAGAATGTGAAAGGAAAGTGTCAACATTGTGGCAGTATGTCATTTTTGCAGAAAAAGCTTATCAACTACATCTTCTTCCACATTCTATCCACCATTTAATGAACATACTGTGCAATATATGTAGATCCAATGCACCAACAAACACATAAGCTCTGAGATTCATGCATACAACTAATAAGCTGAGCTGTGCTGCTTATGTAACTGCCATCCATTATCTTAGAATCATTTAATCAAAGCAAATTGTTTTTTTCATCTTGCACTTCTTTAAAATTCAAATGTTTCACTGAATAACTGTGACAGCAAAAACCCATTGCCTTCAGATGAGCTACGTGTTAAACCTAATCCATTAACCAGCCACATGATTTCTGACAGAAATATTTTTGTGCTGCAAATTGTTCATCAACAGCTTTACAGCTTTTTATAATTATAGTAGTCTAAGAGGTAATTACCTTGCACCTCCTTTTGGCTGTTTTCAGGCTGAAGAAAATCTGGCCTGTAGCAGGATGATTTGGACTTTCACAGGTCATAGAGCAGACTTTCCTACAGGCTGTTCTGCAGATGCAGATATGTTTGCACTTTTCTTCAGATGGAAAGCCTAATATAGGAGGGAAATATCCTGGAGGAGACAGCATTGGTGTCTGCCTACACTGCAGACACAAGGGGAAACCAAAACAAAAAAAAAAAAAAAAAAAAAAAAAAGGAATAGACTGGAATAGATATCTAAAGGAAAAAAAAGAGATTTAACACATGTAAATGTCAGCTGGAGTTATATTGACCAACTACCACATGCTGAGTTAGTTTTTCTGTAATATAAAAATGTTGTAGTGGTTGGTCAGGTTATGTAGGTGCCATATAAGGCAATGTGTAGCGTGGTAAATGTTGCTAATAGTTTGACTTTCTGCTAACCAAAGCATCATAGCATCATGTCAGCATCATGTATGAATAACGTATGGAGTGTCATGCTGATCTGGAGGGAGGCAGAGCAGTAAGGTGAGGGAGAGCTGTTTTTATCTTGTTTAGTAATGAGACTGACTATAACTTAAATTCACACAATGCTTATAAATAAACTTACTGCACTTTACATGCAAAAAAAAAAAACATAAAACAAGAAGGAAAAACACAAATAGCTTTATAAAATATAAAACTACATATAAATTTATAAAGCCATTAATGATCAGCTCTATGTGGATTTTGTCAATTAATTTAATCTAACCAATCTTATTCTGTAGAGACAATCCTCCCTTCAGATGAATATTGAGGACCTCTGATATGGCTGCCAGCGGGTTATAATCCCCCTGAAGTGCTCTTTGGATGAAACATGTTCACATATTTTTTAGTCCCTTTTCTTCACCATGTTTGTGCACTTGCCCTTCTGCATCATCCGTTTGTGCCTGTTTGTCTTTGTGTACATGTGAATGTGGGCGCCTCCTCTCCATCTCTGCTCCTTACTCCACCCAGGCGGCTTGGCGTCTGTACTCCACCGACGGTGCTCGTCCCTACCTCAGAGCCACCTGGCACCACTACCAAAGTGCCCTCCCCTCCCTCAGGCATGTATCCCTTTCACCAGCACCACCAGCACCGCCCCACGTCCCTCCGACACCCCCCTCCGAGCCACAATGCATCAACAATACCCAAAAAACTAATCAAGGTTTTTCTTTTTTCCTCCACTTCTCACCACCTTTTCTCACTTCTTACCCACCTTTTATGATTCTCTCTCATCCCTCTTTTTTTTTTCCTCCCACATTCCATTAATGATTCCATTTATCACAACTTTATTTATCCTGTTGACTCTGCACGTAGTGTGTCTGGCGTAGTTATGCTGCTGATGAGAACTCGGTTTCCATTGCTACCTGGAAGCCTCATTTGAAGGCGTTGCATACCTGCAGTCCTGCCAAGTAGGTAACAACTTACAGACTTACAAACATGGCCGCTGCTGCTCAGCCTTTCTCCTCATCTCTTCCTCCTCAGCTTGTGTCTGTTTATTCTCATTTATGTTTTTTTTACTCATGTTTCGCTGTATGACTCACAACCCAGTTTTTGTACTTGTCTTAACCCTTTTTCCTCAATCAGGGTTGTTTTGCTGAGCATGCATAGCTTTTAACATACACACAGTTTCACACATTTTTATGTATTTTTAATACACCATTTATTAGAAGCTGTTGAGGTATTCTGTTAATGACGCTGAATTTAGAGGAGGGGATTTTCACTTTAAATGTTTGTTATTGAACATGTGTAGATGCCAGGAAGTTGCCTGCAAATGCCTGCAGGCACAGAACCTGTTTAGCATTGGACAGAGAAAATTTTTAAAAATTATTTCAGGTGTTTTCTGGCTTCATTCTTATTTAATTCTTAAATGATCCAGCTTGCATCATATTAAAACAAAATTATTGACTTGTAATAAACCAATTCAGCATATCAGGTGGTCAACCTGCTTAGTAAAATGCACCATAAAATCAACTCTTTGGAAATAGATCAGATTTATTAAGCAAGAAAGGGAACTGGAGAAATCCGCAGGGCATCAGATATGCTATGTTCAGTGTGAGCAAAAGAGGCCAAAATCCAACTTTTTTTGCCTATATGTGACACATATCTGATTTTTAATGACAGTTTGAACCTCAAGAATCTGATCTTTTTTTAATTTCAACCTAGGCCACTTTCATTTGTGGTACTAAATTAAAAGCTAAATATCAGATGTTTTTCAAAGCCACGTCAACCTGAACAGTCAGGTTGCATTTCATCCAACTTTCATGTCACTGAGTTGAGACGAACATCAGAATTCTGTCCCAGAGGAGATAGGACGTGGAAAAATCGAACGTAAACAATGGATGAAATGATGTCTTATTTTAATTGCCTCTGATTGCAAATGCACAGCAACGTGTTGCATCTGTATTCATCTCTGTAAACACAGTCTGCTATGTGACGTTGCATCTTCTTTGCCTGCGGGTCACTTCAGGCTCGTTGACTGTTCACACTGGAATCTGATGGCAGCAGTAGCACAAAAGACCTAAACACAGAGCTAAATATTATGGTGAATCACTAATACAAATAGCAAAAGTAAAAAAAAAGTAAAAACTAAGAACATAACAGATAAAGACACAGATAATTAAATTTTGGAACTACAGCTTAGGTCAAGGGTAGTTACTCCTAAATGAAAAACTTTACATTGTGTTTGAATCAGTGACTTTGTTGACATGATTCTAAACTACATACATTAAAATTGTAGTTAATATATATGTATATGTATATGTATGTATATATATATATATATATATATATATATATATATATATATATATATATATATATATATATAAATGACAAAATGCAATTTTGTGGTTTGCAGTGAAGAACTAAAATTGACTCCTGTATGTCTCCCATATCTTTTATTAAATATTTTTGAATATTTAGGCCTGTCAGAATTATCAGTTAAATCATGTAATTGCAACTATTTACCTCATTTTCATTCACCTGTTTGAAATTACTTGGGTGAAACTGAAAAATATCATCTTTACACATTGTTTTTAACTATTTGATAGAGCTGACAGGCTGAACACCTGTACTACACATCTCTATACACTAATACAATTTTTTTAGAATGCCTGAAAGACAATCAAACATTTTCATTCATACACCATTAATTTATGTAACTGCTCATTATCAGTGTTATTTTTCCATAACTGTAGAGTGAAATAATAAATAATAAGACTTTTGCTGTGATAATAACATTAAAATGAACACAGACAAATCAGTTGCAATTATATGTAAGACAATCATGCACAAAAAGTTAAAGGTTATAACAGCCCTAACTTTTATAATAAAGATTGATTGTTTTAATTTCCAAAGGAAAAAGAATACCCTTGTTTAACTGATACAGCTCAATTCAGTTTTATTTGTATTGCACCAATTCACAACAAAGTCATCTCAAGGGACTTTACAGACGTAATCAATTCAAGCCAATTCATTATGGTACAATTAAACAAAATCTACATTAGTCCAATTTATAATAACTGTGTTCTTACAAGCCAATTCATAAAAAATAATAGTCTAGCTAAGAAAACCAATGGACATTCAAATATTGTCTTCAATTTAGTCCCCCATCCTGAGCATGCACGGGGAGGCAGGTGGAAATTAAAAAATCTTCTGGTAGAACTTTGCTCAGGGAAGACAGCCATCTGCCTCAACCAGTTGGAGGCGTCAACATCTGTTAACATCTAAACTGATGATAAGAATTACATCAGAATTGATCAAATCACTCTCACTGAATTAAATAATTAATTAAAAAAGTTACTGTATCCCAACATGCATTAAATTGTCCAATTAAGAAGGGATAAATTCACTGATAAACACTAGATTTAGATTCTTATCATTCAGACGTTAATGTGTTTCAGAGCTAATGCTTAGCCTTACTGTGCATGGTCATATAGCTTGCATGCGCTTGTAATGCTTCTGGACTGATGTTCTTGCCTTCTTGGCTTGATGCCTGCCATATCCATTGGTGGAAACATCTGTATAATACTATTTTAATCAGCTTGAATATTGATTTCTCTCCCTTTGTCTTCTCCTCTTTATCCCACTAACCACTGAAGGAAAGAGCAGGGCGAGACTACTTACAGGTTTGTATCACTCTCACCTCCAAAAACTTACACTGAACATGCAACACAATTATTTTCTTAATGTGATGTCACACTTCACCTTCAAGGGTTTTTATGTGTCAAGTCAGTTTTGTGGTTAATTATTTATCATTTGAATTCAAATTAATCTGACTGGATTAGTTGGGTTTTGATGTTAAAACCTTTTTTTAAACCAGCATGTCTTGACAAATATATGATCATATTGTTTCCCAGAACTTGACAAAATTAGAAATATGGTTGGAAAACCAAGAAAAGACACATTGCTGTGGTTTATTAGCACAGGCATCAATATAACGGTGGAGTTGAGCAATTACAAGGCTGATGTATTCTGAAAATAAAGAAACCAGAGGTGTCGGGTAGATTAATTTTTCATTAATGTTGTACTAAATAAACAGTTGCTTATAAATTTGAGAGCTCTGCTGCGTTTCCCCTTATTTCTTTAGCTTTTTCTTCAAGTCTTTAATCTGATTTTCTCTCGCTCTCTCTTTGCACTTGACTCTTAGGGAAGGGTTGATGGGCTTCTTTGTCTCTGCTGTTTGTGTGTGGGATGTGTGTGTGCGTGCACACATGCTTACTCACATGCTTTCAAAGACAGGAGTCTGTACCATGTCTGTACCATGACGCACTTTTTCCATTGGGATGGTATTTATATAACTCATCAAACACAAGTCTAGGAGAGACAGACTGAAGTTGAAAAAGAGGGCGGGGAGATGGGGGGATTTCAGCGAAGGGAAAAAAAAGACAGAGAGATTTGTGAGTTTAATTATTCTAGTACAGTTTTTACAGTGCAGCCCTTCTTTGTCAACATTTGTGGCCCTTATGTTGAGCCAGCAGCGTCTTAGGCATTAAACTATAAGACAGCCACACACAAACATATATAAAAATTAAAGCTGCAAGCAGCGATGAAGGCCCTCGCACCTCTGGCGCCGCTCCGGCCTATTGCACCGCCCCCTCGGCCTGCAACCTCCCTCCCCAAGCAAGCTCGCTCTGGCTGGCAGCCGTACGCTCAGTCGTCCCCATGTTTCTGCCTCGTGTGGTCATTGTCTCTCTCTGACCATCATCTCATACATCAATGGGCCTAATAATGACATCAGAAGTGGTCATGACCTTGTTCTGACCAATAGTGTGAAACAAATCCAAACACAATCATGCTTTTAAGATCTGCAGATATCAACATGGCCAGTAGGTGGAGCTATAGTGTTTGATCTTGTACTAACATGTTGAGGTTCGGACTTTAATGACAACTGCCAAGTATCACGTCATTGGGTCAACCGAGTCCAGAGTTATAGCCACTTCCTGTTTGATGGCGAGGGACAGAAACCTCACAGGCAGCCATTTTATTCATGATGGTGTAAGCAGTTTGTTATATTGTGAGTCATGTGTTCATCAAGGATAATATTGATGAGTTTGAGTAGGTGTGTAGGGTTTTCAATGGGATAAAAGGGGTACTTCCTGTTTCCAGGGGGCGGGGCTATGGCGTTGAAAACATCAGGACATGAAGAGGCTTTTTGGTTTGTACTGGCATGTTATATAAATATGCCACATTTCATGAATGTCAGTCAAAGCAGTGGTTGGAGCTGATAGAATAAATAATTATAGGGGGCGCTATAGAGCCACATAACCAGCTTATGTCTATTTAAATCAGTTCCAGGCCTGACCACTGTCCTTCCTGCCGAGTTTGGTGGAGATCGGGAGTACTATGGGTCAGTTGCAAATACTTCCTGTTTCATGGCGATGAACGCCATTCGCCATGGTTTTGCTTGAGGAAGGAACTTGAGGATTGTTTTCGGTAGTATCACGAAAGAGTTTGACCTGATCTGAAGCACTTTTGAGTGTGTGGAGTTCATTCCTGAGGAGAGGGACCCCAGTGTCTGAAAAAGACACTTCCTGTTGAAAGTGGGCGGGGCTTAGACCAAGACCAGAAGTAGTTCAATGTATCTGTTCAGGAACAGACCCTGAGTAATTACTGTGAGTGTGATGGTGATTGGATGAAAATTGAGGGATTTATACTGATTAATGATGTCATGGCGTTTTATCCAAGTTTGTCATGACGCCACCGTCTGGCCATGCAGCGTTGAGCAATGTCCAGGTGACAACATCTGGACATGTAGATGTGGTCAGCATGGAAATGACATCAAACGGGGCCATTTTGGTCAAGATAGGTTGTTTTATATGTAAGTTATGTCAGTTTCGTCTCTCATGGCGAGATACCAAAGTTTGAGGCCACGCCCCCGCCATGCCCTTTCTCCTTTGAGAAAGTTTTGCATAACTTTTGATCACACATGCCTCTGGAAGCTTCAGAGTGATTTTGAGGTAAATACGATAAAGTCTGTAGGAGGAGTTCATTCAAATGCAATGGCAAGAGACAGGGCAAAATGACGCTGAAAATGACACGTTTTACAAAATGGCCGACTTCCTGTTGAAATTAGCCTATAGGTCTAATGGACAGTTTTGTGCATCCTGGCATAGTAAATCAATGTGGTGAATTTCATGCATGTCGGTCGACGTAGGGGGCGGGGCTGGTTGATCAAAATATTGTAGGGGGCGCTAGAGAGCCACTATGTCACTATTCCAGCATATGTCAATTTGGCTCAGTTCCACATCTGAATACGATCCTTCCTGCCGAGTTTGGTGGAGATCGATGGTACACCGGGTGAGTTACAAGTGCTTCCTGTTTGATGGCGTCGGACCAAGATTCGCCATGGTTACGTTTGGCGAAGGAACTTGAGATTTTTGTTGTAGTATCATGAAAGGGTTTGACCTGTTGTGAAGCACTTTCAAGTGTCTGGGGTTCATGCCTGAGGAGAAGGACCACGACAACTGCAAAAAAGCACTTCCTGTTGAAAGTGGGCGGGGCTTGGGGTTAGACCGGAAGTGGTCATATGGGTCTGTTCGGGACCGGACCATGACTAAGCCCTGTGAGTTTGATGGTGATTGGGTGAAAAATGAGGGACTTAAACTGATTTATGATGTCATGGCGTCTTATCGAAGTTCGCCATGGCGCCACGGTCTTGCTTTGCAGCGTAGAGCAACAGTCTTCACCGGATATCATCCCCAACTTGTTTACAGGTGTGTGACCCGGTTTGACCCCGGTTGTGTCCAAAAGGCCAGAGCAGTGGGTCTTCGAGTAAAAAACATGACTTCCTGTTGCCAGGGGGCGTGGCCTATTCATAATCCAATAATGACCACGTAGATGTGTTGAGGATGGGACTAGTATCATACGAGGCCATTTTGGGTCAGAAAAGTTGTTTTATGTGGGAGTTATATCAATTTCGTCTTTCATGGCGAGACATCAAACTTTGAGGCCACGCCCCCTGTACGCCCTTACTCCTTTGAGAGAGTTTTGCATAACTTTTGATCACACATGCCTTCTGACCATCCTGACCTATTTTGGTGTCAATACGGTAATATCTCTAGGAGGAGTTCGTTCAAATGCGAGGTCAGTAAAACGCCAAAATGGCGACTTTGACCCAAAATGGCCGACTTCCTGTTTTATTTAGACCTATACTATAATTTCTTTTTTTGTTCCCCCCACCATGTGGAACATGTGTACAAAGTTTTATGAAGATTGCTAACTTGCAATGGAGGGGCATCACAAATAGGTGGCGCTCTGGTTCAGTTTTGCCTGAACAGTCCCGAGCACCCCAAATTATTAAATTTTTCGCATTCCAATGGGGGGGTAGGCAAAATTTGGTGAGTTTTTGAGCATGTTCAGGCCCCCAAAAATGCGATTCATTGTGCGAAATAAAAATAATAATAAACGCTTGCATTACAATAGGCCTTCGCACCGCCTTCGGTGCTCGGGCCTAATTAAGTTTATACTCAGTCAAACATGCAAACAAATGTGCTTCTCATCCTTCTACAAAATAGCCTTTAATTGGGCTTTGAGGCTCCCACAGCAAAATTTATTCCTCCGAAATCCTCCTGCTTTAGAGGCTTAGCTTAATTATGTTTTCCTTTCTTAGAAACTTTTGTTGCAGCCAAGTCCAATTTACACTTGTTAAATCATAATTACACACACTTTCATAACATTGTTTCTTCTTTTCTGTGTTCCCCCTCCACCAAGGGAACATATAAGGCTCCTTGTTATTAGTGGTTTTACAGAGTGTCAACTCTGGGCTGCTCGGCAGCGGTAGGTGCCGTGGTAAATGGCTGGGGATTTTCGTTTAAGCAGACTTGTAAACACCAGCAATAGTAAACATTAGACACAACACAGAGTGCTGCGGTGGGCATCATGCTGAGTTTAGATAAGCTGGATATTGGCAGTGAGAGGCAGCATGAAATGAAGGATGAAGGGGGTTTAATCTTTATTTTATGATTATAGACAGGTCGGGGATCTTGTCTGTGCTTGCTCTTTGTGGAACAGTCAAATTTTTATTCAATCCCTGTGATGTGGGAAACTGAGAAAAAAGGAAATCCAGTTGAGTGAGAAGTATGAGCAGAAAACAGTTAAAACCCCTTTGTCTGCTGTAGCCAACTTTCTTGTTCATCGTGAAAATCAGTAAAAGTTTACTGCCTTTTATTTCATAATATGCCTCAAATATAAGAATCCACACCAAAGATTTTATGCTTTTTGTTTTGCAGACAGGAAAGAAAGAAAGAAAGAAATGTGGTGAACATTTTGAAGGTTTAAAACATCATCTGGGTACATTTAGGTTTGATTTGAAGCTGTACTTCAAATTATCCCAAAGTGTATGAAAAGTTAGATTGAAGCATGCAAAAATCAGAAGCTTCACACAGACTTTGGGTAAATTATTTGGGAAAATATAATATGATATAAAATATTATATATATATATATATATATACATATATATATATATATATATATACACTACCGTTCAAAAGTTTGGGGTCACTTCCCTATTGAATCCCATGGCAAAGTGACCCCAAACTTTTGAACGGTAGTGTATATATACAGTATATATATATATATATATATATATATATATATATATATATATATATATATACATGAGAAGCTGGGCTCAGGTGGGTATGCCTTTCACCCTGTTTACCCATTCCGCTGTGAAATGTGTCCCCTGCCCTTCTGTGAGTGTTGACTGTGCATCAGTACTGACAGCAGAGCATTTACCCACCGTCTGCCCAACTCCTCTTCCCCTCTTTAACCTCCTTCCTCTTTTATTCCTCTCTTCTCTGTTCATCTCTCCCTCCTTTGCTTTAGTAAGGGTCTAACTAGTGGGAGACTCTTCAGAAGGTATTCTCGGAAATATAGGAGGTACCTGCAGAAGCATCCCCTTTGCCCTGTCCTTAGCCTAGTATCCTGTGGGAATGACGAACTAATAGCATGGAGGAGAGCAAAGAAAAACTAATTTCTTCTTACCTCCCTCTTTAAATGTTTATTTTATCCCACAAAGGACTTTGTATGAGACGGCTACTGCTGCCTGCTGCCTGTCGAATGCAAACAAGACCTTGTTTCTTTATTGCAAACTAAAGGGGAATTCCACTAAAACTGAGTGTAACAGTAAATATATGGTTTTAAAAGGATGTAATGAAAGGCAAAAATGTTAGATTAGCACCCATCTAAACCCTTTTGCTGTAAAAAAAAAAAAAAAAAAGTTTTTTATCAAGCCTCAACATGTTGCTTGTCAATTTAAAAATATAGTTTAAAAGCCAATTTCTCTATTTTTAAACCACAATGATGTCGAAATTCAGCTTAACATTTTAGAATACAAGGTGAAAATTCCCCTTTATTTTTTTTTTTTGGTCCTTATGCCTTTAATCTTTCTAAATTCACTTAGCCTTACACTAATGAGAATCCGCCCAGAGCCCAGTAACATGAATTTCTTTAATTTCATTCATATTTTATATAAGCAGCCATTAATTTGTATAGTCTTGGGGAATCAACTATACACTTCACTTGCAGATTTGTCAAGCAATGGTCGAATCATTTGTAAGAAAAAAAAAACTGGTCTAATGACTGGTAAAAGAAATGGATATAAATAGAGTAATTCATGGAGCTGGACTCGCACATAAATTTTGCTTAACAACATGTGCAGTCATACACATTACAATAAACAGCTGTGAGTATATTTTACTATTACTGCATGCTTCTTGCATTAATGCTGCATTCTCCTTTCATTTTTAGTCATCAGAGAAGGAAAGATGGGTAATAAACCAATAGTTGTTTGGCTCTATCAACAGTATGCTGAGTGCATTGAGATCAGAAAGTTTCTACCACTGTATGACCTTGAGCATTGGTAAAAATGTGTTATATGATGTACAGTATTATGTGGCTCTGCAGAAGTGAGGAAAATATTGCACAGGGTTGCATTTTTTGGAAACAGGTGGACATGCAGCAGTGAAATATATGTTTAATGTTAAAAGTAATTGAAACATTAAGATTTTGGAGAAAATTTGGGTGGGACACAAACTTAATTTGGGGCATGGGAAATGTGTTGGAACCCTGCATCTTTTTCATGGCTCTGCTGCGTTGCATGCTGGTCTATCTGCTAGTCTCTATCCATTTGGGCTAGTGAGTCTCACTGATTTAGTCTCATGAGACTTAGTCTAACTTTTCCATTTTCTTTTTATTCAGCTGTTTATTTAATTGAAGCTGAAGATTAATGGTGCAGCTTTAGCAGTAAAGACGTAAATGAGTCTCTCTCTATATATATATATATGTATAAAGTAATCTGTCACATTAGCTCTTATTTGGTAAAGACACAGCTATGATTTGAAGAGTTTTTGAAAAAATAAAGGAAAATCATATACAATGGAAAATGCTGCGCTAAGGCTTTAAAAGGCTTCTTTCACTAATGTCATTTGTTTAATGGAGACTCAAAACTAATGTGCTGATGTATTAATGTGACCATGCTTCACATATCACCTTAAAAATCTCATTAAGCCTGTTTTGAAAAGGGAATACATGAATAGATTATAAGCTGATCAGGGGTACTGCATCGCAGCACTTCAGGATCGAGCTCTGGAGGTTTGTTTAAGTGGCTTGGTGGGCAGTCTGGCTCTGTTCTAGTGTTTTGGGCATGTCAGTTGGATGGATGGTGTTTGGTCTAAAGGAAAAGACAGAACACTGCCCTTTGTCTGCGCTCTGAACTCTTCTCACAACCTAAGGGGAAATAAGTGTTGACAGCATCCTTCTCTCTCTCTCTCTCTCTCTCTCTTTCTCTCTCTCTTTTCTTGTGTCTCTCTGAACCCCAACCTCTGGAACACACACTCTTCCTTTGTCACCTCCATCATTCACTCACTTTTCCATCACTTCCCCCTGATTCCTCTCTTTCTCATTCCCCTCTATCTGGCTCTTCTTCCATCTCTTCTCCATTTTCTTGTCTTTTCTTACCTCCCTCCCCTTAGTCAGAAGTTGAGCTTTAAAGAGCGGGTCCGGATGGCAAGTCCTCGAGGTCAGAGCATGAAGAGCCGGCAGACGTCCATAAATGACCGCCAGCGCTGTTCCCCTGGCAACGAGGTGGTGGGCAGCAGTGAGCTGATGGGCGGGAGCCCTGCCAAAGTGCAGAAGAGCTGGAGCTTCAACGATCGCACCCGGTTTAGACCATCTCTGAGGCTGAAGAGCCAAACTCGCACTGCTGCCCCAGATGGTAAGCCATTAACTGTGACCAATCAACAAAACAGATAACAGATCAGCATGAATTTAATGCACTGTAACAAAGAGCTGGACAATAAATCTTTACTCAAATCACAGAAGTTTTTCAGTTCTAGTGGTTTGTCATTATATTTAACTGGAAGACGTTGCACATTCATATTTGATGTAATGATGTATCAAATAGAAAAATAAAATGTATTTTGTTTAAATAGTCCACTCAGTTTAGATTGACAGTAAACAAGCTTATACAGAGCATGTAGCTGTGTGCAAAAGTCTGGGCTCTCCTAAAGTATTTGCATATTTTTTTCACTTCCATGAAGTGAAAAAAGGTAAATATTTGTTTATTTAATGAACTTAAAGGATGACCCAATAGCCTTTCGTATTATGAAGCTGTAGCAGTGTAATGGTGCTCTTAACAGAGAGCAGTTTCTTTGTTCTTTTTTGCCTTCAAATCTTTACTCATTTGTTCTGTGTTCGAACCACACATGCATGTTAGCATACACATCTGAAACAAGCAAATTTCCACATTTTCTTCCAATAAATAAATCAAATACAAAAATAAGACTAGGCTTATTTTTTTTAAAGCCTATACACTGTTTATTTTGGAAGATGTTGTTGCTCTCATGTGGTACTGAACTGAAGATTTTCACACTTTGCGCCCCCTACCGAAAACTAATCTGGCATCCGTCTTGCCTCTTGTCTGTACTCTGAGCTCTCTCCAGTGGAGAAAAGCCAATCCAATGTTGACCCTTGTCTTATCCTTTGCTCTGTCACTTTCTCTCTTTCTGTTCCTTGCTTACTCCTGTAACGTCATCTTAGGCTGTTGTGCTGAATCAGCCATGGTGTGCATTCAAACCTGCCAGTATGTTGATATCCAGTTGCTGGCGTGTGACACTGTGCCGTAAAGCAAAATGCAGCTGTCACATTATGCTTGAGGCTAGAACAAGAAGTTGTGAAGTGTGGTTTCTCAGACTCAAGATGTTGCACTGCAGTGATGGCTCCAGGAATGAACATAATAAATGTTAGTGTGTCAGAAGAAGTGCCAACGTTTAAAGGTCAGAAACCTAATGTAGTATTGCTTTAAGGGTAAAAACATAAAGGAAAGAAAAAAAGCTTCATTATTCTATCTTTAGATTCATGGGGGAGTTTGGTGGTGTCGTTTGCAACACAACTCCTCCAGTTGATTGAGCACATACATTTGCATCCACAATTTGTTGATTGAAGTAACTTCCTCCCTTCAATCAGTGCAAAATCTCTTATGCAGTTTTTTTTAAAAATCATATGTTTGCCCCTGCTTTTCTCTAAATGTAACTGTGATGATTGCAGCCAAAAAGCTCAGTTTTAGCGGTTCACATCAGTCGTTTCTAAAAATACTTGCATAAATCAGCGCATACTTTGCATCCTTAAGATGTTCACTTCTTTGATGGGTATGCTGGCATTCTTTTGAGGACTATTCTGTGTAAACCTATCTGTGTGCAGTGAAACGGTCAGATGGACCTTCAGGCTTGCCTTTCAAAGTTCTTTCCCCCTCAAACAATACAAAACTTATGGGTATTGTACTGAATTTTTTTAATTTATGAAATAGGTATAATGAGGTATTAACATTTAAACAAAGACTTGATTTAGTTTTTTTGTTTCCTGCTGTTTTACTTATTCGTTTTAGCAAAAAGAGCTGTTTTCCCATTCATTTACAGACTTTTCCACACATGTGGTGAGGGATTATTAAAAGCAGCATTACACCATAAAGAGATGATGCACTATGTGTGTGTGTGTCGTTTGCATTTAAAACTGAACCAATGTTTGTATCTATTAAAGAAAAGAAATTGTGATTAACCTCTTTGAATCTTTTATATCATATTAATTAAGTTGAAAATTACTTTTTATTTTTTATTTGAGACTTTTTTTTAAACAGCAACAATTTAGTGAAGCTTATTAGAAAACCTTCAGGTTTTATTTGTTTTATTTTACTTTTTGTCTCAGGTCTGAAAGTGTCCAGAACAGAGTTTGATTCACCTAAAAGAAACAGAAAATCTCATTTGAAATAATTTTATGAGTTGTCTTAGAAAAGATGATGTAACCTACTTCAGTAAGAAGGAGAGTGAGGCTGTGGGTAACATCACAGAAAGAAAGACAACTTCCAAAGTTAGCTAGATTAAGGTATATTGTCATTTGCCTTTCCTAAAAATAAATTTAGTACAGTGGTTCCCAACCATTTTTCTGTAGGGCTATCCTTTTATCGATAACAATAACGTCAAGCGCCCCACCCCCCCTCCCCCTTCATCAGCCACCACTGACCATTACCATTACTTTACCATTACCTGGCCAAGCTTAGGGAAATATATGCCTTATTATGCTTTCTTGTCTTTTATTATCATTTGACCTTTGGCACTTTCACAAATTTGTCCATGTTTTGGTGGCATGCAAAAAATCTATGTTTTATTTAGCCTTGCCCACCCCCCAGTTTGGAAACTACTGACTTAGTGTATATTTTATAACCTTTCTGAACAGTCATCAGTGATCTAAACCTTTCATTTGTTTGAGTTTGTCATGATAAATGTTTTATCAGTATTATTTCTTCACTTTACCCTCTAGATATTGTACTCATTTCAATTCATTTTACACATCTTAGTAATTTATTAAAAAATTGGATGTGTTGAATTTTCTATTAACAGACTTCAGTCACACATTTTATAAAATCTTTACTTGGAATCTGCTACAATATTCTTATTTTTGCTCTTAGAAGGAAGCATAAATCCTACATGAACATACTGCATGTTGAAAGTGATTTTTCTTCACAGCTGTCAGTAACTCATACATTTGCAGATTGTGTTAATAGCACTTTTGTTTCTCCTTCTTATCCATTTGTTTCACTCATTTTCCAGAATTTTTTAACCTTTTATTTAAACTATACCAGCAGTCACTCTTGATCTATCTTTTCCTTCTACTTTTCTCTCGCTCTGTCTGCACCTCTGTCCATATATATCCTGCTTTCATAATTAATGGCAGTATTAAGGATATATTTAACCTCATCCCTGACCTCATGAGCAGAGCTGGCAAAACTCGCCCATTCCTAAAGATCCCATCCAAGCAGGACATAAATTTTCACCTTCTGAAAGCCAAAACAGTATCAGTTTAAAAACATTCTTTGAGACTGCTGAAAAGAATCGCTCTGAAGGGTTTTAAGACTGTAAGCGATTTTCCACGGGGCTATTTTTATTGATGAAACAACGCTCTGTCTCACTCAGTTGACGCAGGCATGACCACGGAGGATTCCTTTGATGAGAGAGGCTGCCATTGTGACGTTACAGTGGAGGATCTTTCAGCTCCCCTCAAGGCGGTCATCAGAGCTGTCAGGTGAGCCTCTGCTACTGTTTTATTATTACCTGAAACCAGAACACCTGGACATCAGCTGAATACTTGAAACCTTTGCGAACACACAGTTCGCTTCTGAATAATTTAATCCTGATTTTTCATAATTATTTTGAAATACTGAAACTTTGTGAAGTCTGTTTTTCTCACAATGTACAAATTTGGGAATATTGTAACTAAGATTACACAGAAGGGGAAGTTAGTTTTTACAGGTTTTATGTTTTTACCCAAAAGCTGCAAATACTGTTTCAGCCATTTCATGTTTTAGTACTCAGCAAGATTTTAAGCCCAGTTTTCGTTTTTTAGACCAGTGTTGGAGGTTGTGAATAAATAAATGGGCCAGATCTGTGATGATCTGCGGTCATCAGTTAAGTGCGCTCTTAAAAGATGGGATTTTACAGTCTGATTTCAAGACTTGTCCCAGTCTGAATAAATATGTAACTAGCTCAAGTTTCTGGAGCCTTTGATGATGGAGGAGATGGTCAGAGAGGAGCTACAGCCAGTCAGAGAGAGGCTGTTTAGTTTAGGTGACAAAATACAGTTTTATCACAAATTAATACTGTTAACGAAAATGACTCAAGAAAGTGAATTAAATACAGCTATATAATACATAATACATTATGTTTTTTGCTGTTTTTTTTTATATCTATTTCAGTCTTTTTTATAGACGAACAGCTGCTGGGTTTAAAGGATTGCTAATGATTCTCTCACTCCCCTGCTTCTTTTCATCCTCACCATATTATTCCATCATATTTTTTTAAACTGTGATTTGGATTAGTTTCTCATTTTGAAAAGTGAGAAATTAGTGAAAAGATCATCTTTTGGTGTATATATCGAGATATTGCTGTCCTAAGTTTATACAAAAAAGCAGCCAGTGAATAAACAGCAGGCTCAAAGTTTCAATTTGTGACTAACAAGTGGAGGGTAAAAGGCTAACCCATGTAGTTAAGTGTAGCACAGATTACTACATCCCTGTCTACTACAGAATCTACTAACAATCAGCACATGATCATCAAAACTGGACTAAGAATCAATGGAGGAAGTTTACCTTATCTGCTTAATATCTTTATCAATTACATTATCGGGTGTTGCTTATGTGGCAGAAATGGCTAAATGAGACATTACGAGAGGACAGCCGCTGCTACTGAGAGTGAATCTTTGGCGCAGTCCTGTGCATAAAGACTTCAGGTTCTCACATATCAAGGATTTAATTTTGTCGCGTACAGTACTGCCTACTTATTAGAATATTCTGTTTCCTTTATCAGCAGCCAGTGTCATACAGCACTTATCTTGATCTTACTTTGAAGAATGTGAAAAGATTCATGTCCTTGCAGCAATTTTAGTAAATACATTCTTGTGGAATCTTACAGTGCATCACTTTTGCATTAGACAATTGCATGGTCCAAGCAACGTTTGAGGTTTGAGTTGTTTTTGATGGGACAAACGTTTTCTTTTTATGTTATTGTTATGAGTTGATGTAGATTAGCTCTTATCGTTCCTCCTGCTTCCTTCTCTCAGAGATACTTCATCCACTTAAAGACAGCTGGCAACTATTGTCTTGACACTTTGATTTTCTCCTCAACTTGTGGTCTGCTTTGAAAGTAACTAACTAACTAAGACCTTATAAGATCATGCTGGATAGCAACACTTTTTCAAAGATGCAGACAGCACTGTTTATTGTGAGTTTATGTGCTGCAGAGATTCACCTCATACTGAAAGAATGATCCTACATCTTACAAAGAACCACTTCATTTCTGTCTCATGAATTAATTGACCACTCTGGTTGCCAATCTGACCTTACTAAAAAGCTGTGTTTAACCATTGTCTTTTTCCCAAAGTAAATTGAATATTCGGAGTTGCAAGGACCTGAGAGGTAATTATGTGCAGTAGACTGTCATTTGCAAAGTTGTCATGCTGGCTGTTCTCAGTGTCAACCACTCTGTTCCCACAACAGTCCGCTGCCAACAAGGATCTTTGTCCATTACTTTATTTCGGACTTGTGTACGATCATAGTTACTACTGCAGTGAAGAAAAGGTAACGTTTTCTCCAGCAGTGCATTGTTAAAATGCTTTTAAACACATTAAATTTTACTCTCTTTTTTTGCACATTTTAAGCTCTTCTTCCTATATTTCTTTGCATTCATTTGACCAAAATTTTCCACATTATCAGTTAAATCAGTGTTTTAGCATTACAGTGTAAACGTTCTGCAATTAAAACTTCATCTTAGTAGAATTCCAGGCCTTTTTTTTTTTTTTTTCGGTAGTATTTGCTCCTAAATGATAGTATGGATACAATATCCAGACAGTAATAGTTTCTTTTTTCTGTAATTTTGATAGTTTTAGCTTGATCAAAGTTTGGCGTTAAAATACCCTCCATTCCCATCCATTTCTCCTTAAGACACAGATACACAAATGGACACACCGTACCACTTCCACCCAACTCAGTCTCTGCCTGCTCACCCAGCAGGTCACCTCCATGGGCAGCCACAGACCAGGGCTTTCCCAGGGTGTCGGGTTGATGGCTGGACACCCCTCCCCTGTCAGGACTGTTATTACAGAGGGTCATCTGTCACTGTTGTTTCCATTTAGACAGTGAAAAAAAACAGGCAGCTGGAAACAAGTAGAAGACACAAGGGAATCTAAATCAACCAAGAACATAGATCTGCTTACCTGTATCAATATTATTCACCCAGCAATGGCTTACTTTACCAAGTCCAAGCGGATAGAAAATTCCACTTTACTTTTGAAAATCATTCAAAATCATTAATTTTGAAACTTGTGAATTTGACAAGAGAACAAGCAGACGTTGGTTAAAAATTTGATACCCCTGAAAATAATGGAGATTTCTTTATTATATACAGTGAACTCCAATAAATAAATAAAAAAATAAAAAAACAACATACATCCTGTATAGTTCTTAAAGTGCCTTCTGCCATCTAGTGGTTAGTTTTAGTAATTACACATTTATGTCCCAGCGGTATCTCTTCCTTTTTGGCTCACTCCTATTACCTTTTGTGCTTTTGTGTTTTTTAATTTTACATGTGTGTGTGTGTTTGTCTATGTAGGATCATGAAATTCCATGTGGCAAAGAAGAAGTTTAAGGAAACTTTGCGTCCATATGATGTGAAGGATGTGATTGAGCAGTACTCTGCAGGACACCTGGACATGCTCTGTCGCATCAAGAGTCTTCAGACCAGGTCAGGAAACACTGGGCAGGCACTCACATACATTTACACTTTCACTACACTTTATAATTAAATTTACAAAATCTTTGTGTTCATGATTTGCAGATTTTGACCTGGGCTATTTTACTAGCCATTCTAGTTTTTCTTTACCTTTTTTTGGGGGGGGGGCAGGTGGACGTTGTTTCTGGTGTTGTGGTAGTTCTCATTAGTTCTATAAGTCATGATCACATCAGAAAAACCTTAATCCTCACCCTGGGTGCAATGCTGACTCAGTCTTTCTTGTTAAGGCTGTATATGTATGTCAACATGTGTGTTCCCTCTTTCTCCCAGACTAGACACTGTAGTGGGTGCCCCTCCAAGGCCGTTCAGCAGCCATGTCGAGACCTTTTCCTCTTCCTCGCTGTACTTATATTACAGCCATGCCCGGAGGAAGCAATCTGCGCCGGGGTTAGACCTGCCCCATGCTCAGCTTTTCCCTCGACGGCTCCCCCATTAACATTAACAAACTTCCATACCTGGGCCAAAAAAGCATGCTTTCACAGAAAAAAACTCTTATTTAAATCTAAAGATTCCAAGCTCCTTTGAAGTAGCACAATGGTTTGTGCATTTAATACTGATCATTTCAGCCCAGGAAATCATTTTCATTTTGGTGAATTGTTTATTCATAAAAACGTGCATCAGCATCACAGCAGAGGTCCTTGAGAGGTTCAGACATTATAACTATGTCTTTTGATTTCCTTTTTTATGTGTTATTTGGTGTACAGTATCTGACTGGTCAGAGAAGATTAACAGTCCAGCCATGAAAACAGGCATTTCTAATCATACCTTTTATTTATCTTTTTTATTTATGCTGACATTCATCATATGTGTGTTTAAGACAAAATATCAATTTTGCTTTGTCATTCCTCATTTGGAAATGTGATAAAATAAATCTGATCTGAACAACTTAAGGACCTCAGGTACTCTGCAGAGATAACAAGAGCTGCACTGTGTTAAGAAACAATCTGGTCAGAGAAAATTAAGTTCTCAATATATCTTAATTGTTATTAAACTTTTATTATTATTATCATTATTATTATTTAAAATTAAATGACTGTTTTTTTCATCAAAAGGTTTGTTTTAGTTTAAATCCTGGCCATAGCTGGACGTTCAGCAGGGGGCACTGTAGTGCAGCTCTCATTTCGGTCTGATGCTTTTACTGCACATGTTGTAGCTTTTAAGCTTTTTGTAGCTCTTGATATCAACTGCAAACTGTTGTGTTGTGATGCTGAGAGAGCAGCAATGCTGTAGAAAACACTAATGTTATAACTAGTACTTCTGGAAAATGCACTGCACTGTTTTCTCTAGCTGTTGGAGAGAAGTGTGTTAACTAGTATAAACTGTAGATACACACAGAGCAGAGACTGCTACTATCTACGAAAAACCGAATCATTTGCCCCTACAGCAAGAGTATTTGGTGCTGTTAAACTTGTTTGGGTCTATAATTTTTTTTTCTTTCAAGGAAGGACTCATTGAAAAATATCTCACTTAATTCATTCATCTTTCATACCAACTTCATCCTGTTCAGGGTTGGAGAGAGGTGAGATAAACCCTTCATAGCTCATCAGTCCATCATAAGGCCAACCCAGAGATTAAGTTCTTGCTAAACAGCTAGATGAATGAGTAATGCTGAATAGCTGTGTGTGAGTGGGTGTGTGTGTACAGTTTCAGTTTGACTCTAGAGTCTGCTGCTCTGATTGGTCAGCTCTCCATGGGCTGATCATGCTTCACCCTACTATTTTACATATATATATAGAGAGAGAGAGAGAGAGAGAAAGAGCGAAAGTTAAATTAACTGTGTCTGACTCATGATCACTGCTCACTGCAGCCATTGGTTTCGACTGCATTCCCTGTGTAATCTAACTGAGTGGAAAGCATTGTGTGTGAATGTTGCTAACCCATGTGGAATTGTTGGTATGTAGAACTATTTCCGCCATTTATTTATAGAGAGCAAAGTTTTTAAAAAATGCTTATAATATCTTGCAAGTCAGGATGTGCAAATTAATTTAAATTATTCCACATAATTTTTTGTCTCAAAGAACAAAGCTAATTTAACTGGGACTCTGGCATTCATGAATGGCTTAATTTTTTTAAATAATTTAAAAGCAGCAATGAAAAATCCTTTTTATATGTCTTAAAATATGAACATATAATTTAATTTGAATAATATTGTTTAAATGGAATTCGAATAACTGTATAAAGTATTCAGTAATGAGTACATTTGTCATGTGAGTTATTAAGCACCAGTTTCATCCTGAGATGCAACAACACATTACATTACAAAAAAACAGACATTGCTCCGTGTTTGTGAGTCACACATTTAAGTCGTGTGTTGTATGTTTCACTTACTCTAATCCTAACATCTTACCGTTGCTTTAGGTTTGTTGTCTGACTCGGGATAACCTGAAAAGAAAATCAGGCGCCTGCTTGTGTTTCATCGTTATTTTCTAATATAATAACACCAGGATTTGTGTGTACATTAGAGTGGATCAGATTCTGGGAAAAGGCCAAATTCCTATGGATAAGAAACCAAGGGACAAACTGCTCCAGGATGGAGACTCTCTGGAGGGCATGAGCATGCTGGGACGTGTTCATAAAGTGGAGAGACAGGTTTGTCTGGAAAGAAAAACTAAATCAAAGAAGAAAATGTTTTTCAGAGCACAATTCATTTAGAATACTTTTTAGAAAGAAGTGTATATTTATAAATCTCCAAGGAGGTGATATATGTTGTTGACCTGATCCTATGAATTATGCCAAGTGAGAAATCTGACTTAAAAAAACACTATCTTGGGTTAAAAATTCTGTTTAAAAATCAAAATGCCTTTTGATACTTTGTTCTTCTCTCCATGGTCACTTATTGTTTTTTCTCGTGCACAGGTCACCTCCATCGAGTCAAAGTTAGACTCTTTGCTGGATATTTATCGGCAAGTCCTACAGAAAGGCCCTTCAGCTCTCACTCTGTCCTCCCTGCCTCTGTTTGAGCTGGACAACCAGCACCACCAGTCAGACTACCCATCCTCCCCCCGGGGAGGTGATCCCATCAGAAGCCGAGGAGACAACAGTGGTGGCATGCACCGTTCCCTTAGTGCTAATCCCAGAGGCCTGCGCCTCATATTGGCACCTGCCGATGACGATGGTCCTCCAGACTCAGCACCTCCATCCTACCCTCCATCCACTGCCTCCCTCTCCCCATCACCCCTGCTGCCCCCAGATAGCCCTTACCCAACCTTGGTGACCCCTTCCAAAAAAGCACACTTCCCTGATCTGCCGCCTCCGCCTCCCTCAACAGGAAGTTTCACCCTTCAGCTGCCCCCCATATTGCAGCCCTCTCACCACCGATGCCCAACTGATCTGGTCTCAGATGATATGACAGATGGAGTAGCAGTGGGTGAGGGGAGTCTGGGCCCCTCTGTTGTTGTGGGAGGCAGCATTGATGATGACCAAGAGGGGGAGGACACTGAGGCAAGCTCTGTACAGGGAAGGGTGAAACTGCAGGAAAAGCCTGGCTTGAAATCTGAGGGGGTCTGGAGGAGGCATTTGAGCCTTGAGGTTAACCCCTTGCTGCTTCTCTCATCTAACCAAGAGGGGAGGCCTTCAGACTGGGGAGGCAGTCTTGGGAAATCCCTCTCCGTGCATAACCTCAGCCAGCCTTTAACCAACCGCGCCCCCGGTCTCTCCTCTGCACTTAACAACAGCAGCAGCAGCAGCAACAGTAGCGAACGTGGCAACGGCCACGGTGACCTCAGCAACTGGGATGGAACGGACCTCTTCATTAATGATTGCAAGCTGGAGCCAGCAGATGAACATTTCAACTTCCTGTCTCAAGAACCTGAGAGCAGCCCCTCAGACATTTTACAGACTGTGGAGGAGACCGTACCTCATCCAAATGGAAACTCAGAGTTTCACAGTCAGTCCTCACACATACAGCTAGTATAGACACACACAATGACAAAACACACACATAAACTCCAAACTGTATGTACACACTATTGTGGCTGAAGCCGCTTTTTAAAGTATTTATACAGGTGACTGCACACATTATGTTCCAGATCTTACAATTAGATACTTTGTATGTGAACAAACAATGCTTTTCTATTTTGTCTCGCATGATTATGTCCAGATACATACAGGTTTTTATTATCCTACACACTTTTAATGTGACACCTAAATTACTACAGGCTATACAGTAAAAGAATGTACAAATCTGAATGCAAATGGCCGTTTTCATATTACACAAAATATGAAAACAATACTCAAATAGGAGAGGTAGCAACAGAAAAGATTTAAAAGGTTTATTTTAAGAGAACAAAAAAGTAATGTTTTTCTTTCTGACTTTAGATATCAGAGTGTACATCCAAATTAAATCATTTGACTCCTCACAGAATCAGTGACGAGTCAGTTTTCCTTCTGTATTTTTAGTCTGGACCTCCAACCAAAGAACTTAATCTGGACTTTTCAGCAGAACAAGTCCAATCTGTCATAAAAGCAGGAAAAAAAATATTTTCAATTATGCTGGGGTGCATTGAAAGTTGCAAGAGCTGAAAGCCTGTGCAAATGATACGTCATGTTTGGCCAAACTTGCAAACACACACTGACACAGATAACCATTTATCACAACCTTCAAGTACTCTAGGTAGAGTCAACTAGACCAAGAACTGCAAATTAGGAATGACAACAGTTTTTATACAAATGGTTATGTTGGAGTATTCTGTAAAGAAGAGGAGAGCTATTCACTCTGCTTCATCAGTGTTTGTCTTTGAAAACATGCTGTCATACATATCGCTGCATGGACAGTTTCCAAAAATAAATGAATGAAAAGAAAAGGCCTGCAGAGATGGGAAATGTTGAGCTGAGAAAACTGATAAAAATCAACAAACCCACAGCATGTATACAGACCAGACCAGCGTCTCATTATTATGAAGAAATTATAACATTTATACGATTTTTTAGTTTGTCAGTAAATTGTAGTTTAAATTGATATAGAAACCCAATCATAGCAGTTACCCAGTATTGAACCACTTTCCACTGGGTTTGGATAATAGCCCAGTTAATTCATTGCTAATGGTTCAGTTGCTGAACTGCAATAAATTAAACAAGGGGGCCGTCTCAACCAAGCATGAGATGCTGCATGTCTAAGCCGTTGCAAAACTTAAAGACATAAGGAGAGACTTAAGAGTTGCTGGTGGTCTGGTTGTCCTTCTGCATGATCAAAATTGTTTTTACAAATCTTTGACAAACAAAATCTGCCTATATGTAGGTCTTTTTTTATTCTAGGTTGAATTAATTTGGTAGTGAAGAGCATAACCTAGATGTGACTGTTATGCTCTTTGTGTAACATATAAAAAGCATTTTGTTCTTTTGTTGTTTTATTTTGTTTTTGAGAAACCCTTTTTTACATCTTGTGAATCAGTTTATGAATAAATGCTGCTAGACTGATTTAAGACACAGTATGAACAAGAAGAAGTGAAAATTTAACTTACAGGGCAGAATGTTATCAGTTCAGCATGCATGTTATTTCATTCAAGTTTACTGAAAAGGTTAATGTGGCTCATGCAGTCGCAGTTCATATACACAGCAGTGGCAATGAGGTCACTCTTGAAATAAGAAAATCAAAAGAGACTCATCTGCAATAAAAATTAAATGAGGCTTGCATATTGCTTTTTTTTTATCTCTGTGCCCCAAAAAGATCCTTTATAATTTACCCAGATTATGGTGCACAATTATGTATCATGCACCCTTATCCTAGTTAAAATAATAAACAATTTGAACTTATTTTTACTGAAGTGGACTTGAGTAGTAGACATTTAATCTATATTCAAATCAAAAAGTAAATCTTTCACTGACAGGCTTTGGGAAAAAAATTGTTTGTCTTAACTGACACCGTTTTCATTGATGCCCTGCTTGTAGATGGGTTAATTATTATGCACAAAAAAATGTGTCAGCTTTTATGTTTCTTTGGTTTCTATTTTGATTAATTTTGTAAACAGTAACAGCAGTCTTAAAAATGTCTTTTATTGTTGTAATGGCATCCTTTTTTCATCCTTATTTTTAAATAATTTTCCCCAGTGATAAAGTGCATTTCTTAGAAAATTAACCCTCTGTAATGAAATATAACAAGTATTCTTTTTTTTAACAAATTACAATTGTTAACACGTGTATGATTTTTATATATTCTGTACACCCTGCAGGAGTTGTTCTGGTATGATGAAATATAAATTTATCACAAAGCTCAGCTGTTTCTGGTGAGTGCTAGGAGCCTGACAAATGTGACATGGTAGGTTAATGCTCGTCTGTTATTGGAATAGATTTGTTGTAGTTATTGATTGAATTTTGCTACATATGATAAACTCTGTAAGCGTATGGACTCCCATCCTAGAGGGGCTGTTCCCCCCATAAAACATGCTTACTTTTGCAATCTGTAAATTGCTTGAGGGTGCCTTTATTGCATATAAAATCCTTTTATTTTGATCTGATAGAGTTATGAAGGCACAGTTTGCCAACAGCCTATATTATAATGTACTGAAGTCAAACTGCTTATTTTGGATGGGGCATCCAGTGTCATTAAGTCATGTCAGTAAAGCCACAAACTTTATGGCCTGGGTGGCTGATAATACCATTTCTCTACTGCTTGAACGGTAATTTATTACACAGATGGCCTTAAAGCTTGATAATGTAAACATTATTATTCATTTGAAATTAATTTATTTAAGTGCACATTATGTTCTCTGAATGAGAAATGCAAAAATAATTTTATTCATCAATAAAGTATGGATTAACTAAACAATATTCCTTGTGTGGTTTTCTTTCAGTTAACATTCGATATGTGTGTGTGTGTGTGTGTGTATATATATATATATATATATATATATAAATGTAAATTGTAAATAAAATAAACGTTTTTTTTGTTTGTTTTTTTTTATCGCAAACTAAAACAATGTTGCCTTTTGGGACAGAGGGTTTTACACTTCCGAGGTGTCGGTCATCAGAAGTAAGGTATTGTATCAAACATAATTAGACGTTTATTCACATTTTTATGCTAAGTTTAAAATTTTCAGGCTGCTGTTTTTTCAATTCATTTTCCTAAATACAAAATTAAATGTAAACATCTGGCTCAGATCTACATATTATTGGAAGTTTGTCTGTACAGACAGGATGTAAAGGCAACATTTCTTTGATTGAAGGGTTAGCAGTTAACCGCTAGTGAGGCAGTTAAACCGCACGTGAGGAGCTGAATTTAAAATGTCTGACTGGGAGGACAGTGACGACGAAACTTCTCACAAGTCTGCCTCGAAACCCGCTACAACTGAATGGAAATATCCAGGCGATGACTGTCAATCAGGAAATATATGTTTCGGTGTAAAACAAGGAACTTTGTTTGGAGCCTCAGGAGAGAAGAGGGGTGGCCACAGCTATGAGGGTGTCGAGTTCAGGAGTTGGAGAGGTGGAAGAGGTCGAGGAGGCCCACCGAGAGAAGGACGAACATTTGTTGATGAGAAGTCGAACACTTCTGCCCCCCTGACCATTTCAGTTGAAAATGCGTCAGTTGGGAGGGTAATAGGTATATTACTTTCTTACAGTATTAATTAAATTCGCAGAGGCAATGTTTCCATGCAAATATAATGTTAGCTAAAGTTAATTCAGCTTGCTATATACTAAATGAACAGCTTCCATTAGCATGACGGGAAGTTGAAGCGGACTTAGCATTTAGCAGACGATTTTCTTTATCAACCGGTTTGTCACAGACTAACCTCTGCTTAGTTAACCCTGTGTTATTTGATTTTTATGTATTTATTTACTTATTTATTTATTTATATAATAAGTGTTTACGCTTTACTATGCCGTTTAAAGGTCGTGGAGGAGCCACAATTCGTGAACTTGAGGGGAATAGCGGTGCAAGAATCAAGGCAAGTTGACTCAGGCGTTTGACCATAATGTCAGTTTTCAAATGTAGAACTTTTATTGTAGCGTTCCCTTTTTGTAGATACAGGTGAAACTCAGAAAAATTGAATATTGTGAACAACTTAATGTATTTCAGTAACTCAACTTAAAGATGTAAACTAATATATAGACTCATTACATGCAAAGTGCGATATTTTAAGCATTTATTTGTTAAAATTTCAATGATTATGGCTTACTGTACATCTTATGAAA
The DNA here is from genome assembly GCF_017639745.1 of Melanotaenia boesemani. Taxonomy (NCBI): domain Eukaryota; kingdom Metazoa; phylum Chordata; class Actinopteri; order Atheriniformes; family Melanotaeniidae; genus Melanotaenia; species Melanotaenia boesemani. The sequence continues at coordinate 25,311,838 of NC_055697.1, read as the reverse complement.
ACCCAAAAATTTAAATCTCAGAAAATTAGGGTGAGAAGGTTCAATGTTGTAGTCTCTAAGTGCCACACTCTAACCAGCTAATTAATCCAAACGCTTGCAAAGGACTCCTGAGCATTCAATGGTTTCAGTCTATTTCAGTAGAATTCACAATCATGGGCAAGGTTGCTGACCTGACAGTTGTGCAGAAAACCATAATTGATACCCTCCACAAGGAGAGAATGTCTCAAGAGGTAATTGCAAAAGTAATCAGATGCTCTCAAAGTGCTTTATCAAAGCACATCAATAAAAAGTGGAAGGGACCAGTAGGGATGACCACAGCCTGGAGAGGCTCGTCAAGACAAGGTCATTGAAAAATGTAGGGGAGCTTCACAAGGAGTGGACTGAGGCTGGAGTTAGTGCTTCATGAGCCACCACATGCAGACAGATCCTGGGCATTGGCTTCAAATGTTGTATTCCTCTTGTCAAGCTGCTCCTGAACAAAACAACGTCAGAAGCGTCTTACCTGGGCTAAAGAAAAAATTAACTGGTCTGTTGAGCAGTGATCCAAAATGCTCTTTTCTGATGTGGACATAAGGTCCCAGAGTCTGGAGGAAGAATGGAGAGGCACACAGTTCAAGACACTTAAAGTGCAGTGGGTAGTTTATACAGTCTGTGTTGATTTGGGGAAGACATGTCATCTGCCGGTGTTGGTCCACTATGCTTTATTAAGTCCACAGTCAGCGCAGCCTTCTACCAGGATATTTTAGAGCTCTTCATGCTTGCTTCAGCTAAAAAGCATTTTGGAGATGCTGACTCCATTTTCCAACAGGACTTGTACCTGCCCACAATGCCAAAAGAACCGAAACCTGGTTCAATGACCAAGGGATTACTGTGCTTGATTGGCCACCAAACTCTTCTGACCTGAACTCCAAAGAAAATCTATGGGGAAATACAGAAGAGTTGAAGGCCGCTATTGAAACATCCTGGTCTTCCATTACACCCCAGCAGTGCCACAGGCTGATAACATCCATGCTACGCTGCATTGAGGCAGTAATGCATTCAAAAGGGGCTTAAACCAAGTACTGAGTTCATATGAATGACTATACTCTTGAGATGGTCAACATTTCTGTATTCAAAATCCTTTTTTTGTTGATTTCATGTAATCTAATTTTCTGATATTGTGATTTTGGGGTTTTCATAATAATCAAAATTATAATGAATAAATGCTTGAAATATCTAACTTTCTAGGTAATGAGTCTATATAATAGTTAACCCCTTTTAGGTCGAATTACTGAAACAAATTAAGTTTTGTGTGATTCAAATGTTTTGAGTTTTACCTGTATATTTAATCTGGACTGACATGCAGTAGCTGAGAAATGGATTGACCTAATCCAGTTAGTTAATGCTTGGATACCATAAATTTTATGAAGAATATTACAATATTTTCACCTTTTACAAACAAGAGAAGACTAGAACTTTAATAGTTTTAACTTAACCGTGTAGCTACAGCTTTTTAGTTATTGAACATCAGGAGCTATTTTATTTGGACATGTGTACATAGTGTTATTTTATGACATATGTGTTGTAAGTGTTTGTTGTTTTTCTTTGTTTCTTAAAGATAAATAAGGGTGACTATGAAGGTGAGGTGGTCATCTTTGGGTCCTCTGCTGCTCAGCAAAAAGCCAAGAAGATGATTGAAGAACTGGTGGCAGATGGCAGCTCACGGTTTAGTAATGGTATTGAATCTTTTTATGTAGAAAACTGTTTATCTTGACCTTCTCTAAAGGATTTCAGGTAGCTGAACAACCATATGTTAGTGCCATATGATTGATAATAAGCAGGGGTGATTGGAATCCGGCACGGTGCTGGTATTACACAAAAATCTGTGACCCATCAGAATCTGTGACCACAGGGGGGCGATTTGTCTTTTGTGTACATTTGTCTGCATGTACATTTTAGAAGACTAGCAAAGTCTTGAAAACGTGTATTTAGGTCTGAGTTCATAGTAATGCAGGTACAGTAAAGTCATACATTCTGATAGCTATCAGAGAATGTGACCTCTGTGTTCATGGCTATGCGAGGGTCACATATATTAGAAGAGTCCAGGCTAAAGTTGACTTGGGTCACCATTTCTGATAGCAATAGCAATTTTACACTTTTATTATGGTCTGTAAATATGTGCAAATAGAGACTTCATGTTAAAATGGATTAATTCATACAATTTAATTTAATTTAAATGAAGCATAGGATATTCGTTATTTTTAAAGAACCAAATTTTTATTCACATTTTTAGGTTTTTAAATTAAAGAAAAATATAAAACCTTTATAAAAAGAGGATAGATAGACTTTCTTCTAAGGGATGTAGATATTTGTGGAAAATTATGTAAAGTAAAAAAAAAAGTCCCTGGTTTCCAACCTGATAAATAGCCACATATTTAGAGGCATTGTGGAAGGTCCGGAGTCACAGGTTGGAGACCCCTGATGTAGTGTTTGTTAACCAAAATTTAATGCATTTGAAGCGGGACAACAAGGGATGCCAATTAAAGTATAATTTATTAAGAAAAGGTGACCAAAGTAAATAAACGGAGCTTAACAGTGTAACCTATGTGTATAATCTGTAGCATCAGTAGTGTATGGGAGTGTTGGTTGTGGGGAGGTGTTATGTGGGAAATCTAATAAACTAATGAGTGCACAAACAAAGGAAAAGGAGTGGGAAGGGAGTTGCACACATGTAGAATCATGTCTGAATGGGTTAATGTGCATTTCAACAGCGTGCACGTTGTTTTTTGGAGTTGGCACACCTGCATGCAAAGTCACGATCTAGTAGAAGTAGGGCTTGGGGGGAAAATACCTGAAGAAAAGCTCAGTGTGTGTTCTGTCATATAGAAACTTCAGATATGACACACACCCTGCATAGCTTCAAGCTCCCGTTTTAGATAACAGAAAAATGAGCATTGTACATTAGGTGTGGTGGCTTGTGGTTTCATCATGGACTGTACAAAATGAGTGTCTGTCTGTCAGTCAAACTAGTTTATCAACAGTTGTTTGCTTTGGGTGATGGATGGGGTTTATTCTTCAACTATGCAGGGGCAGGTCTAGAAAAGTTTTGATGGGGGGCCAGGCAGGGGCACAGACCAGGACAAAGGGGGTACAAATGAGACCTTTTTTTAGGTCTAGATTTTATTAAGTATTGAACTAGTTATAACTAAAGTGATCATCTAATGGAAAAAGTGAAGAAAGAAATATATAGTTTATCAACAGTTGTTTGCTTTGGGTGATGCTGCTGTAGGACTTTTATCACTTCTGCACCAACACTTACTCTTCAGTGATAAAAGGAAAAATGTGTTTTTAGCCAGATCATCAGTTTTATCAGAGATTCTTCATGAATATTGGCTGTTTAACTTCAATTGTCAGATCTGGTGGTTTTGACAGATATTATCACCATAGAGATGGTTGATGAGATGATGTATGAATTCTGCTTCATGATCTAGAACATGGTAGAATGATGCAGAACAACATAAAGAAGTGTATTACATGCTGCATTAACTGACCCTTGGATATCTGATGTTTACCCATGGGAAGGTCAGTTAGTAAATATTTGCAAGCATTGGATCTTTCTGTTGTAGTAAAACAGCAAAAACGGGCAGATTTCAGGCATAGTCCCGAATGGTAATTATCCATGATTAATTACTTTGTAAGCTGTGATTAATCTGATTTGACATCTTGTTCTGCTTTTCAGATCCTAGTAGAAGGCAATACTACGGAGGGGGCAATGGAGGCCACAGAAGAAAAGCTGATGGGGGAGTAAGCACTGGCTCTGTCTGGTCTGCTGCAGAACTACAGGCTGCTGAAGATGTTCCAGTACGTCCATCCATAGACTGGAACGCTATCCGGGAGAACAAGGACAAATATGAAGAGCTTAAATGGAAAGGTTAGCCCTCTACATTAATTTCCCAGGCCGCAAATGTTGAAACAGTGACATGATTTGTTCTTGAATTACTGTGCACTATGATATCCACAACTTCCCTCAGACGTCCCACCCATCAAGAAGAAGTTTTACATCGAGGCTGAGAATGTGTCCATGCTCACACCTGAAGAAGTCAGTGAATGGAGGTAATTCTTCCACTGTTTGCCCTTTTAATCGTATCATCCTGCTCCTCGGGTTTTATGCAGAAAGATGATGCTCTGGCACCATAAAACAAGCTACTGTGAATGTTCACATCAAATTGATTCAGTTTTATTTCTCAGTTGACGAGGCGGAGGTAAATGCCGAAGCATAGATGACTACTTTAAAAGATTAAACTGTTAGTGACAAGAAGATTCACATTAGTGTTGTTGCCGCTAGTAACCAAAGGTTTGGGGGAATTTTGAGAACTCTTGAAGTTCCCATGAAACAGGTAGCGAAGTGGTTTGCTTTCAACAGAAGGCTGCATAAATGTTTTGCCAGTAACTTGACTCATTATATTGTTTATATATAGCATACACCCATTGTCTAAAGAGAAATTCATTATTACAACTGGTAGCTTTATTGACTATTGCTCCATATAAAGACCTGACCTTGTAACTTGTCAGTAATGTAATGTAAGTAATTTTAGTTCTAGCCCAGTGATTTTTACAGCTGATATACTTTTTTTTTAGGAACTATGAGAGTTGAGGTGGATGCTGTTAGGAGCCCAAAACTAAGCTGCTGTTACAAAAAGAAACAAAAAAACAAACTAAACTGAACAACTACATCATTGTAATTTATTGGATTAATAAATAATTTTACATTTTAATTCAATTCAGTTATTTTGGAGGAAATTGTTTTATTCTGTGAAAAAAAATATATCTGAAGATGAAATAATAATGGTATTTGCTGGCATTTTAAAATATTTCATTGTTGGGTATAAAAGTGTGTTTGTGTGTTAGTTATTAAACCAAGACAGTTCAATGCTTAAATACTCTCAACTGACTGTTTAGCTTATAGGAAAACAATTTTTTATGTACTATAACCTCACACATAGAAACATTTCATACATGGCTGTCTGAATCACCACCAACCCACTACAATGCTTTCACAATAGTGCTTTAAGAAGAAAAAAAACCCTGCAGATATGTGGACAACTATTAGACTCCATGACAAACCCAGCAATGTTTGAAAGTCCCCAGAACTTGGTTTTCCTTCATGAAATTAAATGAGGGAAAAAATACTTTGAGGGAAATTCTAAATCATTTATTTTTATTATTCATACTTGATATTCATGAATATTTTACTCCATTCTTTTATTATGTTTTTGTTTATTTTATTCCTATTTTAATTTTCTTACTCTAAATTGAAATGCTGATGCTGTCAACTCATTTTTACATTTTACATTTGGCCGTAAGACATTGTGGACATGGCTTATAAGGGCTCCAGACACTTGTATTTCACTTAAATCTTGTGGTCTTGTCTCACGTTCAGCGATGCAAGCATGACTGTATTCTTTCTCTGCATTCTCAGATAACACTTAAAACACCTGCTACTCTCTTAACTGCCTGACAGCTGTGAGAAACATGAACACCACGCTGACCATTTACTGAATGCTATGGATTTTAACAGATTAAAGCCATTACTGCTACATATTGCATGGTGCCTCCTAAAAATGAAGCAAATGCATATTTAGATATAAACCCCTAGTTTATAACACTGCATAGTTTGGACCAAATATTCCTGATATATTGTGGTGTAGCACTTTGCATACTCAGCTTTTTTCTTGCACTAAACCGTTGTTTGGAATCGACCACTCCACCCTTTCCAGTAATCCAACCATGTTCTTATGTTGTGCTTTTCCACAGAAAGGAAAATAACAACATCTTTGTGGATGACCTGAAGGAGGAAGGGGGAAAGCGGCCCATTCCAAATCCCTGTCGCACATTTCTGGAGGCCTTTCAGCTTTATCCAGAGATTATGGAAAATATTGATCGTGTTGGCTTTGAAAACCCTACCCCCATCCAGGTATGACCTAACAACCGGAACACCACAAAGTGTTGACCCCAATGTAACCTTAAGACATCTGGATTTTCACATTTGCACATTAACATACTTTTGTCTCCATTATGCAGTGCATATTAAACTTGACTTTTATCCATCTACTTAATGTTTACAATTCCATGCTCCATGAACCGTGCTCACAGGAAGACCAGAAGTCTAAGCCATTTTTATACTGTTAGATGAGCTTGAAGTGCACCATCATGTTGGTTAAAAGCATCTCTGGGGAGATGTTTTGAAGAAAGATGCCTGAGTAATAAGTCATAGTAAATCACGGGGATTACCTATTGCCACACATAAAAAGATTTGGAAATACCCATTTAGTAGCATCCTTGTTAAACAACTTCTTTTTTCCTCCTTTTTGTAATGATGTTTGTATTTGCAGATAAAGTTTTCCCAAAAAGAAGTGAGAGTTCATAAAATATGCTGAGAGCTAAATAAGATGTTTTGATAGATGTATTTCTACCTCTTTAATGGGCAAGTTTTAGAACTTAATATTTGTATTAAATGCTTGTTCCTCATTTATGGTGAAGCGGTAGTGATGAATCATCTGTCACCCCCCCCCCCCCCCTTATAACTTCTCATTTTTACTTCCAAATCCGGACTTGATGATCTTGTTGTTTAATGAGTTCACTTTTATTTATTCATGTTGTTTTTTCCATTTTTGTTTTTTTCTGTCACCTTTGCTTTGATTCTGTGGCTTCTTTGGGAGATCTGTCATTTTTACAGTAAACCACTGAGGCAGTAATCATGTATAGGAAGTTTCAGTCCACACTGCTCTCATTTGTGGTTTTATGTTGGTTTGATGAGCTACCAGTAGATGAAGGTGTTCCTCATCACTTGAAGAATCGATAGAAGGCTCTGCTCTTTCAAGAACACCAAATTTTCCTAAGACTAAAAATACCCTAATATGTTTATATCACACAAGCTTTGCACCTTTGTACCTTTTCATACTTGTAATTTGCTGTGTAATTGAATTTAAATCGATTGAGGACATAATGAGTGTCTTACAGTAAGCTGGTCCTAACCTGTGAGTCACTTTGGGAAAAAAGGTCTGGTAAATGACTAAATATAAATATAAAATCATGCTGGACCTTCAGTGATATGTGTCTGTCAAGCAAGTTATTCATTTTTCTTTTTATTTTTTCTTTTTTTTTTTTTTGGAGGTCTTTATAAGCTGAATGTGCAGTTCTATATCTCTGTGAAAAATTGAACCTTTTTCCATCAAGGGGAAATGAAACCGCCTCATCACACTCTCGCATTTCAATTTCATTTCACTAACAGGCTTTGTCAGGTTTATTACTGGCATGCAATTTTTCATAGCTGCACAACAGGTTCCACTTAATGCAAATACTTGAGCTGGTAGTCTAGTCTCATCCCGCATGCATAGTAATACCAGGAAATATGATGTTGTCTTAATAGGTGTCCATCCAGTTAGATCACACTTTAAAGTCTGTCTCACAAGTAATTTAAGTAATGGCTCAAAATTGTAACTAACCTGTAGGATTCTCCATTTTTGTCTTTATAACTTTGTGTCTGAATATGCTCAGCAAACCGATTGAACAGATCTTAAAATCTTCGGAAATGAGATTATTGCTTAAGTTGAGTGATTTCTCTTAATTTCATCGTTTTATTAAAATGTGTCGAGCCCCTGGGAGGCCACACTTGCCAGTTTCTATTCTCAGGGTTGGATTCTTGGATAATATGTCTGTTATGGTGTTTATATTTATCAATATATTGAATTTGTATGTTTTCATTTACACTTCATTTAAAGAAATTTCCTGAACTGAATTCTTTTTTTTTTTTTTACCTCATATTTATATAAATTTTTTTACTTTGTAAACCACTGAAGCAAAATTTACTATGTTGTATAAGTATTTGTTTTATTTTGCATTTCTTTCATTTTTAATCAAATGAATAGTAAGTCAGTCTTATTCCAGTTGAGGTTTAATGTACATGTGTGTCATTGATGCAGATACAATTTCCTTTTAAACTGTTCCTTCATCAGTCTCAAGCATGGCCAGTGTTACTCAGTGGGGAGGACCTGATAGCAATTGCTCAGACAGGAACTGGGAAAACACTGGCTTACCTGCTGCCAGGGTTCATTCATATGGATGGACAGCCTGTGTGAGTATAGGACCTGTTTCATTTTTCAACTTATTTACATTTTCTCTCGCAGGCATCTTCATATGTTGTTTGTGTCATAATGACAAGCAGCAGATATATTCCTTTCTTGCTCCTTTTAAGAGTGGGCAATAGGAATGTCACAATTAAAGATTTTACTGGTATGGTTCATTGTCAATGAAATAATCACAATTTTATGAGTTTTATTAATTTCCCAAAACTATAAATGTATAAAATCACAAATAAAATTTAAGTGTTATTCATTTTTATCTTTTGATGCCAAATTAACAAAATAATAGAACAACAAAGTAAAGTAACCAAGAAATCGCATTCCTACTAAATCCCTTCTGCTGTGTAAAGAATAAATAATCCTATATATTAACTCTGGCTTTCTCTCAGAGAAAACACTCGGCAGGTATCACCAACTCTGGTTCTCGAGGGCCTGGATCCTGCAGGTATAGGATGTGTCCCTGCAGCAACAGACCTAATTCAAATTTATGGATTCACTTGACAACAAACTGTTGGAGATCCATTTTATTAGCATCATATAACCAAAGTATTGTGCGTTTACCCTTAACATTAAAAGCTGGTGGTTATCCTGCATGTGATGAAACGTATTGGATGGATTTTTTTTTATGTCATGCTCTACAGGCTGGTGAGCCTTGTCTTTTTCTTCTCAAACCAAAAAAAAAAAATCCAACAAGAATGACTTATTCTGTTCATTTGGAGGCAATAACTCTTCCTCTGCTGTAATGAGTCACTCTAATTCACCTCTTTTGCAACTCACACAGAGCCAAAACAAAGCAACACAAGCAGCACTTTTTATACTTTTTTCTATCTTTTTATAGAAAATAACTGTATTGACAGATCTTTGAAATTCAATAATCATAGCATTTAATACCATGATGAATTGCAGAATTAAGTAATCGTAACATACCTAGTGGGATTTTTCTTTGTGTTCATTGTTTCTTCATCAATAGAGCTAGAGCTGAGCGGGGTGGTCCTGGCATGTTGGTGCTGACTCCTACCAGAGAGCTGGCCCTGCAAATTGAAGCTGAGTGCAACAAGTATCGTTACAAAGGATACAAATGGTATAAGTAACTATGAATGGGTTTAAAATCAATAATCAGTGATTACTTGACATGATAGAACTTGTCCTCCTGCATCTTCTCTCAGTGTCTGTATCTATGGCGGAGGTGACAGGAGAGGCCAGATCAACTTGGTGAAGAGTGGTATTGACATAGTGATCGCTACACCAGGCCGTCTCAATGATCTGCAGATGAATGAGCTCATCAATCTTCGATCTATCACCTACTTGGTCAGGTCTTTGTTTTTTGTCTGTCTTTTATTAAAGGGTTTTAATGTACATAAAGAAGTACTTTCCCTTTTGTTTTGTTTTTTCTTTTTTCCGAAGCATCTCTCAATATTTGTGTATTTTAACAAGATTACCTTAATAGTGAATCATGTCTGTGCAGACATGTCTGAGAGTAGTATCTGCACCGACGTTATGAATGTTGTACGTAATTGCTGAAATTGGTGTTTTGATTTTTGGTGGGGTTGTTTTAATGTCAGCTCTCTTATTTCTTGCATTTTGTGTTGTAATACTTAAAGCAGATTTATACTCGCACGGCGTCTGCGTGCGGTCAGCTACGGCGTAGCTGATGCTGGTGAAGTTTGCACTCGAGCGTAGGGGGATACGCATTGTTAGGGTGTCGTGTTGCAGTTTCTCCTCCAAATCTGAAGGTGGCAGCAGGGGTGGTATTGGCCGGTGAACTCACCAGGTCAGAGTTCTTTTGATGGTTCACTTCAGTTCCGGTAGGTATTTTTTGTTTTAAAACAACAATGGCGTCCAGTATGGTTCAGTGTCTTCATCAGCCTCTCATCAGCTTGATCCATTAGGTGTTGTTTTTAAAAATGGCGGTTGGTACACAAATTCAACGAGAAGATCCTGAAGATCCGGAAACTCGTAATCTCAAACTGACCAATCATAAGGGAGTACTTCCGGGTAACTGTCTGCCTAGCAATGGTGCACATCAGGTCTGGAAGAGGTGCGCGTTGGGCCTCTGCGGAGTTACCCAGCGCCTACAGCAGTGGCACAGACGCCATGCCAGTATAAATCTGCGTTTAAGCTTTTTCTCTTCAAGTTCTATTATTTCTTTTTAAAGTTTGTTTTTATTGATTCTTCTGCAACCTCCTTTAATGCTTTTCATGTTTTATGTAAAGCACTTTGAATTGTCATGTATGTAAAATGTACTAGATAAATAAACTTGCCTTTTTTGGGGAAAGGTGCTAGACGAGGCTGACCGTATGCTTGATATGGGCTTTGAACCCCAGATTATGAAGATTCTTCTAGACATCCGTCCAGATCGACAGACTGTCATGACCAGGTACCAGTAATTATGAACACTTTGATTAACGTTAAGGCTACAAAGACGAGAGTTATATGATCCAATGAATGTAAATGTAGTCTTTCAAAATCATGAGGTATTATTCAGTTTTCATTACCAGAGTTTCTGGAAACGAGTTTTATCATACTAGTAAAAGGGATTATTGTGCCAAAAGAAGTAACTGTCAGAAGTATCTGAACATGTGGTTTTTAGTGCCAGTTTGCCACAGCAGTCTTAAATGTTATACTGAAAGTGACGCGACAAGGTCTAAGTCTGAACTGCATTGTCATTTACAGAAAGGCACTTACAGCAGACCTGGGTCTCAGTTTCATATGTCATCTACTTCTAGATAATCCAGTGGATTGTTAATAATTTACACCACTGTGCAAACTTCTGTAAGGCACCTAATTTTTCTTTATCATTTTTATCATGCTAAAATCTGTAGGTCACGTTGCAATTTCTCCTAATCATCAAATACATAACACAGATTGCCTGTGATTTTCATTAGCTAAAAAGGCATTTTCCTCATTTATGACATTTATCCTTGTTATTGTAAATACAATAAAATCCTTACAACTAAACAAGTCAGTGTTACTAATAATGCCAGCTGTTGTACAAGTTTTAATGTAAATATGTTGAACAGCTTAAAATAAAAATCTACCAAAAACTTGCAGCATGCCTATTATGCTGATATGAATTTAATGGCAAAGTGCCATGTGGGGGGGAAGAAAATGCATAAATAAATTTAGTCTCTTTAGCCGTTGCCATCATATGTAACTTAGGGCACATTAGTTTGCTCAGAACATCCACTTCATTTGTGTATGTGTGAATGCACAAACACATTCTCTTGATATGGATCTAAGGAGCAAACGCTGGTCTACCTACAAATGCAAGTCTCCGTCCGCTCCAATTGAACTAAATACAGGATGTGAAGTTACATGTTGAGTGAATAAACATTTGTTTCCATTAACACATGCTCCAGTGCCACTTGGCCCACAGGGGTGAGACGATTGGCCAAATCCTACCTTAAGAATCCCATGATGGTTTATGTGGGCACACTGGACTTGGCGGTAAGCTTTCCTCTTGTGTGTATGTGTTTGTGAGAGAACTGCTATTTTTTTTTTTTTTTTTTTAGTATTTACCTATTTTGTCCCACCATGACACTGTAGGCAAATTATTCACAATTAGATTACTGTGGAATTTTCTTGTGTTCTGCATTAAAATGTCTTCAGAAAAACTAAGCAGTTAGATTGTATTTGGATTACACATGTGAGTGCGCTTTGTGGAGTAAAAAAGTGGTGTGTAAGTGTAGCAAACACAAGTGTATATATAAGTATAAATTCAGGCCATTTACTGTGCATATGTTCTGCTTGTCTTTTTGTCTCAGGCAGTTAACACAGTGCAGCAAACAGTGCTGATTGTTCGTGAGGAAGAGAAGAAGTCGTATGTTTTCGACTTTATCAGAAACATGCTGCCCCAGGATAAAGTCCTCATCTTTGTTGGCAAGAAGCTTATGTGAGTTGATCCAGTTTGAAAGCAACCACCATTGAGCCCCTCCCAAAGAAAGCCCTGCTGAATGTCCTGTTGTCCCATTGCACTCACCCCTGTTGTAACGAAGTGTTTTGAAAGGATAGTCATGGCACACACAGACATCGATTTAATTTCAGTATGCATATAGTCAGAATTGGGGGATGGTCATCTGGCATCAGAAATTTCAGCACAGACTGCCCCTAAGGCTCTGTGCTGAGTCTGATGCTCTACTCCCTCTTCACCTATGACTGAACACCAGCATTATAAGATTTCCTGATGACACCACAGTCATAGGAATGATCACGGGGGGAGCGGAGGCGGACTCAGGGCTGTGGTTGCTGGCCTTGTGACGTGGTGTCAGGAAAACAGTCACTCCTTCACAAGATATTTGTGGACCCTAGGAGAAGGGAGGCGCGGCATTCTCCCATTTACATCAGGGACACTGAGGTGGAGAGGGCGTATACACATCACCAGTGGTCTGACCTCGTCCCACAACACCAAAGAACTCATAAAACCTTTTACCTTTTACTGTACATGTCCTACATAAGCTAACACCTGTCAGCAGACACTGCACCTTACATCATTTGCTGCTTTACACTTCTCTATTTTTCTGTCTTATTATTGTGATATATTATTTTGTAAATACAGAGCTTTTATCCTGTTCATTCTTGAGCATGCAAAGAAAAGAATTTCATTGCACAGTGTTAAACTGCTGTTTTCATGCGACACATATGACAAATTTTTTGAATCCGTGTAAATTAGAGAAGACTACATTAGTTGCTGATAACTACTGACTAAAGCTACAGACACTGGAATCTATGCTTACTGATCTGTGTATGCTTATATCTCCATGAACTATTCAAAAACCAGTGCTGATGACCTGTCGAGTGACATCTGTCTGCAAGGTCTGGCTGTCCAGAGTCTCCATGGTAACCGTGAACAGTGTGACCGTGAAGAAGCTCTTAAAGACTTCAAAGAGAGTATGTCACAACAAAGAATAGTTTTCTTTAAAATAAGACATGTAGACCTCAGAAAGAGGTAACCTGGCCCACATTCTACCACATTTATAGGCAGATAAAACAAATTGACCATAGAGGGGGTGTTCTGTCCTATTACAGGTCGAGTTCGCATCCTAGTAGCCACAGATTTGGCATCTCGGGGGTTGGATGTTCATGATATAACGCATGTCTTTAATTATGACTTCCCACGAAACATTGAGGAGTACGTCCACCGTGTGGGTCGCACAGGCCGAGCAGGGTGAGTGAGTGTGTGTCAGTTTAGACATGCCAGCATATTCTGAGCTTGGTTCATCATGAGTTTGATCTTGGTGCATAATCATTTCAGACGATCAGGTGCTGCTGTAACCTTAGTAACAAGAGAAGACTGGAGGATGGCCCCGGAGCTGATTCCCATACTGGAGCGAGCAGGACAAGTTAGCAAACACACATTTAGCATTTTCTTTATTGGAGAAATATTAAAGTGTAAATGGAAATATTGTGAATTCATTGTGTTTTATTACACAGCAGAATTTTATTTAATTCACAAATGTGGTTGTCAACAATTCAGGGTTTCACTACACAGAACAAAGTCAAAATATTCCTCGACAGTGACCAAATAAGGAAAGAATTAGATGAATAGTTTGACCAGGTGTGTGTGTGTGTGTGTGTGTGTGTGTGTGTGTGTGTGTGTGTGTGTGTGTGTGTGTATATATATATATATTATAAGTTTTTTATTTTTATTTTTTTCTTGTTGCAGGAGGTCCCCGAGGAGCTGCTGCTCATGGCAGAGAGATATGAGAAGCATAAGAGGGAGAAGGAGATGTGCAATCCGAGGGGAGGACAGGGACATGGAGGAGGCAGAGGAGGAGGCAGAGGAGGAGGAGGAGGAGGAGGATGGGGAAGAAGAGATGGTGGAGGAAAAGGCAGTAGAGACCGAGGCCAAAATTGGGGATTCTAATACATGACTGTCCACAGGTAGCTTCCACACAGGTAACCTCCACAGGATTATTCAGAAAGATACATGTAAATCAGCAAGATGTCTGTTTGCATAATTAGACATTAATCAAGTCACTTCTGTCTGTTTTTTTCGGTACAGGGAGGCTCGAGATCTGAAACCACCTGATATTTCTTTTGAATTCCTACTTGAGTTTGTTTTTTTTTGTTTTTTTTTATATATAAAAACGTTTTCCTGTATTGTTATCCATTATAATTGTTTGGTTGGCAGTTACACTAGTTATAAAAAGTTTGATATGTGTTTTCCTGACAGTTCTTTTTCTTTCTGTGACTCATCCTCATTTATATACTTGATATTTTGTTTAATTTTTTGATTTGGGCAGAAAGAAATCTGCCAAATAAATTCTCACTTTTAAAGAGACATGACGTCTGGTGTTTTTTGTTTTTGTTTTTTTTCCTCTTATTAACTTTAAGGTACATAATTTTCGTTATAACTTTTTCACACCTTTTCCTTGCCTCTGAAAGAAATTTCTTGGACATTGAAAAAAGTAATTGTTTTAAATTTAATATCAAAGAAAATATTTGTTGTACTGCAGTTAATCTGTCATTTGATTTTTTTTTCTTTTTTCCATGAAGTCAAATTTCTGCTGATTCTGCAAGTTTTTGTAACGTCTGAAAAGAAACCAGTACTTAGAATATATGTATAGGTTCCTGTAAAAATAGTTCCACCCTCATTTTTTTCTTTATTTTTCACAAACTTGACTTATTCCAATCCTGAGTAGGTTATGCATGCTCTTCTGTAATGTGATGTCACATCTGAATCCAGTACATTTTTCACACATAAGGGGAAGTTATATAACTGAGTATAGGAAATAATAAGAAATGTTACTACCAAGTCATATTTCTTATATATATGATATGATTACCAGGCACAAAATCTAAATTTCAATTCACATTCTTGCACAGAATTGCGTTTTTGTAGATTTTGATACCAGTCAGCCCTTTCAAGAATCCACCATGCCTGTCTGATTTGCTACTTCTGGTCTTCATGAAGGCCCCCTGACCAGAACCTGATCTCTTATTTGTTCTGATGGCTTTGGTTGGAGCTTCCCCATTGTTGTTCTCATAATTTATATTAATATTGTGTTCTCTGTCCTCATTATGTTTGCCACTGTTTTAATTTGGACTTGTATATTTTCTCCTGGTTGAGTAGAGCTATATACACACTCAATACTCACAATTTCTCTCTGTCATCTCTTTTGCAGCACCATCTTCTGTAAGTTCTCTGCCAGCTGAAATAAATAGCTAATGTATTCATAATTAATGCTATCTTTAATGTTTTTTTTCCTTTTTCTCCAGGATGCATTACTTGCCTGTTGATTCTTCTCTCTGTGGGGTAAGGTGCTTTTTAATATGTAGTAAAGCTCTATGATGTTTTGGATCATTTGTGGTCGTCTGACATAGTAAGACAATAACAGTTGGTATCTAAATTGGTAAGTAAATAAATGTGTCAAAGTACAATTTACAAAAAACATCAAGATAAGAAAATTCAAGTTTTTTTTATTTGGTTTAGTTATTAACTGGATTCAACTTTGATTACAGTTATGGTAAAGACTATTTAACAAACTAGAAAGTAATGAAAAGCCAAGACATTATTTCTTATTTAATTAGGAAAAAGTGACTTGGTCATTTTTGTTAAACATCTTGTAAATGTAAAACATCAAGGCAAGGCACATTTTGTACAAGACTATTCAAAGTGCTGTACATCAAACATTACAGCAGGGTACAGAAAGCAATACAAGTGCATTAAAAATAAAATTAACAAAAACAGAAAGAAAATGCTAAAATAAAATAGATAAATTGCAAGAAATAAAGTTCCAGCTTGGGGAAAGACAGTATTAAAATATGATCAAGTTTAAAGATTCCAGCTTAAAAGAACCAGATGCAGATCTGGACTCTAAATAAAAACTGTTGAAATGCAGCAGAGAACAGGTGGGTCTTTAACTTAGATTTAATTTAACTGAGTGTTTGCAAATCACTGATAATGTTAGTGGTATGAAATCAAGAACGTTTGTATCCCACTAAAAACAAACTTTCTAACTTCACTTGAATGATGTGTCAAAAACACAAGCAACTTATTTTCTAAGCTCTTCCTCAAATATAGGAAAGCCTTCTTCACACTGCTTGTTGATGTAGTCGGCCAGCTCTTTGCACATTTTCGTACTAGGGCCAGACAACAGGTTCTGACTGGGGATGAAGAAGTTGTAGAGTTCACCCTTTTTCAGGGACTCTTCAAAGTCCTGCAGGAGCAGCTGGAAGCAGGGGTTCAGCTCTGAGGCCTTCCAGTCGCTGTCCTTAGGTCTGGAGCAGCAGGCGTGTAAGAGTGTAGTTTTGACATGATAGGAGCAGAACTTGTCAAATTTTATCCCGTTCTTTTTCTTCAGCAGATGCAAAAGATGCTTCAGAAGCTTCAGACAGTCCTTCCTGTGCAGAGTGAGAAACAGTAAATTATAAAGGAGTTTCATGTGAATAACTTGCTTACAGAAATAGATATGAGAAATTACAGGACAGCAGAGCAGTGTTGAATTTACTTCTCAAATGCTGCAAAATGTTTATTCAGAAACTCATAACTATCTTTCTTTTGACTATGAAAAATATTTTATTAGATTTTTTTTATGATAAAAATCTGGTAACATTTTCTGTTCAGGTCATAGCTAGAATTTATTTGTATATTGATAAGACAGGATTGTAATCATACATGACAACTTAGTTTTATGACCAGTTGACCCACAGTGTTGCTATACTTGCTACTGTAAGTGACAATAAAGCCTATTCTATTCTGTAATTTAAAAAAGAAGTCATGATGCTGTATCTGGTACAGGGTTACAAGAATCTGGTCCTGTGTCTTTGTGGCCCTGCTGGTTTTCTGCATGCTGAGGATTGGCTGAAACGGAGACACCTTCACCTCCCTCCTGATTGGATTATGGATGGTTCAATCCCTGCTTCTGCTGTCACCCACCAGGAAATAAATGACTGCTGCAGCTGCTCATTCATTGGCAACTGTTTTCCCAGACAGCCTGTCCTTAGCTTGCTGAATTATTTGTGGTTGTGATCGTGGACTTTGGTTTTTGTGGTGTTTGTATAGTAAGATTAGTGTTTTTTCTTCCAACAGTGTTAAAACTGTTTGGCTTTTGTGTTCTTCGCTTGCAGACTGGTAGTCTTGTTTTTCTTTATCTTTGGTGTTTGGTAAGACATAAAGCCCTTTTGGTTTCTCTTTTTGTTGTATTTAGTTTATAGTTAAATGTTAGAATGTGTTGGACTAAATTTTAGGTTTGTATTTTGTATTTTCTTTTAAATTAGATATTGGAGCTGCTTCCCCTTTTGTTAATATTGTAGATTAGTAGGCCAGTTTTTCTTTCACTCTGGCTTGTTTTGAGTTGAATTCAGATTGTGGCTGTTATGTTCTGTTTTTGGTTTAAATCAGTTTCACTACCCCCAACACGTGAGATTTACCACCTTATTTTTGTATGGTTCCTCATTTCTGCTTGCCACAATAAAAATCTGATAACTTTTTTACATCCGTCCACCGTACGCTTTTTTGTTACGCCCTCTCATTACCCCAGAGTTGGGTCATAACAAGCGTGATAAAAACAGCAGAACTTACTAAACAGAACGCTAATATGACTGAGATTTACACTGTGTGCAGTTTAGCAGTTGTTTGGCATCAATATGCATTAGTTGGACTTATGAGCTGTTTTTGTTAAGTTTACTAAAACCCAACCTGCAGCAGCCTTGGCCTTCTCTTTCACAGCACGTCTTCTCCGATCCATGATTCTTTAGAATGGCCTTCTCAATATGAGAGAATGAAACCCGCCAAACATCTGTGTGTTAGAGAAGTGAAAGTGAAAAAAATATTTTGAAACTCAGGAACTTATGTTTAATCCAATGACAAAATTATGATGTGTCACTGTATGCTGCAAGTCTGTCATAGATGGCCAAACACCTGTGAAGTTTATGTTCAGTCTTATTTGTGTTCAGGAAGTTAGACTTACCTTTTGCACGGACCCCGTCTTTTTCCTTTGTGCCTGTTCCTTCGTATTTTGGAACGAGGTAGTATGGCATTAGTTTGTAGTCCCGTTTTACTTTAGTCCCAAGCCACTTCTCTATTTTAAGACCATCGTTAGTGAAATTCGGCCAGCTTGACTTAACCTCAAGACAGAGGACAACATCCAGGGAAATGGGAATTGATTCCACTGTTGTGGTTATAGTTACTGCAGGGCAGCCTTTTTTCTTTCTCTCCATCGACCAGTCTGGAACAAACATGTTTAATCAAAGTTGGGCATCCCAAACAAGTAAAATAGACATGTCGTCCATAATGGATATAACTGCAGTTTAAATAATGTCTTCACACTTGATTACCACTGACCTGTAAATTCCTTGAGACATTTCTTCACCTCCTCCCTGAACTCTTTGAGCATTTCACTGGCAGATAAAACGTCACCCTTCTGGAATTTCTCCAGGGGATTATTTCCACGTTTTAGCGCCACACTGTAAAAGGCTCCATCCTCTCCAAATGCTTCAATTTGAACTCGATCAATCGGGATGCACAGCATGACGTCAAACTCATCAGGATCAGAAATCTGTATACACAGAAATATCAGAGTAGCACGATCATACAGTTACATTCCTGGACCGGGTGGAGGAGCATGTCTTTTGTTCTGTCCAATATTAACCACGTGTTCACCATTAAACTTGACTGGAACTTGGACTAGAATGGCTTACCTTCACGTTTTCATAATAACTTCCGGTGCGAAGTACGTCTACATCTTGAAAGCTTTTGGTTTTTCTTAAATGCTTGATTATATATGCTGTGATTACATTAACAACTTCTGACGTATTTGATCTAGCCATTTTCCTAATTCTCAAACTGCGCAGTGTGTTATTAAGGAGAGAGTTGCCTTTCTCTTCTCGAGGTGTTTGTGTTTCTTCAAGTCTTTCCAGCTGAACTTTTCTTTTCTCTGCAGATTCTTCTGGGAATTCAGCATTGCCAGGCATGTTTGGTGATGTGTTCTTAGCCTCCCCTGTAGATTTATCTCTTGTTTTACTCTTTGTGGAACAGATTTTAGCCTTTGTTCCGGTTGACAAGCCATGCTGCTCATTGTCCTCCTCAGTGTCGTGGTTAACGGTCTTTGTTTTTCTGGTTTTCTGTGCAGATGGTTTCTCATCAGTGTCCTTTAGCTTTTTCTTGTCCTTTACCTTTTGATTCTTCATGGTTTCATCCTGCTTCTCCTCTGTAAAGGCTGGATAACTCACTGGAGGCTCTTGTTTGATTTCTTTATGTCTAGTTGCATTCTTGGCAGGCATAGAGTTAGGACTCTCTGCCTTCTCTGCAGATTTGGCCCTGCTAGCGTGTCTTGTTTTAGCATTTTTTGCTTGTTCCTTAGGCATGTCAGGCAGTATATTCTCAGTCTCCCCTGCAGATTTTTCTTTGGGTTTGGTCCTTGTAGAACTGGCTTTAGCCTTTGTTGTGTCTTTAGGCACTCCCTTCTGCTTGTTGGTCTCCACTTTGTCATGGTTTGTGGTCTTCTTTTTGCTGGTGTTGCGTGCAGATGGCTTCTCGTCAGTGCTGTTTGTTTTTTTCTCATCCTGTGCATTTTTAGTCTCTGTGGTTTCCTTCTGCTTCTTTTCTGTAAAAGGTGGACATCTCGTTGGAGGCTCTTGTTTTTCTTCTTTATATCTAGTGACATTATTGGAGTCAGGACTCTTTGCCTTTCGTGACCTCCCTCTGCCGCTCATGATGATGAAATGAGGACGGAAATTGCCTCACCAAATATAAACTTGATCATACTTCCGGTTGACGCCCCCTGACATTTGAAACCCTGCCTAACACACATTTTTCTTCTGTAAGAATATAAGATGACATAACTGAGCTGACAAAACTGGTTTTGTAGCTCTGTATAAAATAGTTAGAAATCATAACTTTGTTGTTTTATTCTTTTTCAAATAGCTACACCTGGTGGAGAAACGTGTGTATTGTAAATGATTTATTCAACTTTACCAGACTGGAAAGTTGAAGGTGTCACTACAAAAAAAAATCTGCAAGATGGAAGCAAAACACTTTGGTTGAAATATGTTTAATGTTGCAAAGAGGCTCATGCCATCTTACAATAAGGTGCAGTAGCTTATGCCAATTTAACCTTCTCCAGTGCAAGTGCAAAGTTAGCAAAATGCCAATCAAAGTGCTTTAAGAATCAACAGGTAGTCTATTCTGAGCCCCTACAAGAACAAATGTATACCTTTTTTTTTTTTTAAATGGTATTTAAAGCTATAAATACAATAGTCCACTAATCAGAAGAACAGTTTTAACATCTTGTCATTGGCTCCTATAGAGCACCATTAAGTTGCAAACAAATACTAAAAGCAGGACAACATATAAAGAGACCAGGACCAGCACTCCAGAGAGCTACAGAGATGATTTGTTCAATGTCTAAACATCACAGAACGGTATTCTCATTTTTTTAGTCTCACATTGTGTATAATGGAGATTAACCACTGAAATGGAATCAGGAGTGCTCCCTTTAAGACTAAAAGACCTACATGTTTTTCTTTCCTTCGAATGCTTTTGCGATGCATTGTGATGATTAACCAGTCTTTAATTATTAAGTTGAAGCGGTCAATCGTAGGATGGAGGTGGATGAGCGATGTCCTGCCATGGGAGACCTTGTGGTCGGCAGAGCAGCACAACATTCATTTGTTCCTCTGGGCTTTCTGAGCAGATTTGGTAATTTTACCAGTGGTGGAGACCTTCTTCTCCACGCCTTTTATCACGCCGACGGCCACGGTCTGACGCATGTCGCGGACTGCAAAGCGACCTGTCAAGACAAGACACAAGCACGATTCAACAGTGATGATGTAGTTACTGGAATCTGATGAAATTGAACAAATCCGCCACACTTAAACTTACCCAGTGGAGGGTACTCAGAGAAGCTCTCAACACACATTGGCTTGCCGGGAATCATATCCACAATGGCAGCATCCCCAGATTTCAGAGATTTTGGATTGTCCTCCAGCTTTTTGCCAGAGCGGCGATCAATCTTTTCCTTAAGCTCTGCAAACTTGCAGGCAATGTGAGCAGTGTGGCAGTCCAGCACAGGCGCATAACCAGCACTGATCTGGCCGGGGTGGTTGAGGATGATCACCTACAAAAACAGAGGATGGCTCATTCAAAGAAAACTTACTTCCCATCTGATTATCAGCCTGATCAGCAGTTGTTACTTATTTTTAACATTTTTCATTTTTTTTTTAGATCATCTCAGAATAGCAAATGTACACAGGCTTTTTTTAGACTTTATACTTCATAAAAACATTCAAGTCTATAAATAGTTCTGACATAAGATGAAGAGCTTTATCATCTAATGCAAATCTTTCACAGCGTCTACCTGTGCTGTGAAGTTGGCAGCTTCCTGCGGGGGGTCATTCTTGCTATCTCCGGCCACATTGCCACGACGAATATCCTTCACAGACACGTTCTTGACATTAAAGCCCACATTGTCACCAGGGAGGGCCTCGGTCAGCGCCTCATGGTGCATTTCCACAGATTTCACCTCAGTGGTCACATTAACAGGAGCAAAGGTCACCACCATGCCTGGCTTTAGTATACCTGTTTCCACACGGCCCACAGGAACAGTTCCAATACCTGAGGAAGATGATGCCAGTACATGAGACATAAGGAAAAAAAAAAAAGGATAGAAGGTACATCAAAGATATGCAACTTTCTGTTAGAAAAAATGAAAGTACGCTAGGAATTATCACAGTTGCACCATCCCATAAGGAGCAGTCTTTAGCTCTACATGCCTCCTATCTTGTAGACATCTTGCAGGGGAAGGCGAAGAGGTTTGTCTGTTGGACGGGTGGGAGGCTGGATGGCATCCAGAGCTTCCAGTAGTGTGGTGCCCGATGCATTTCCTTCTTTCCTATTGATCTTCCATCCTTTAAACCATGTCATCTAGAGAAGAGAGATTAGCATATATGAAACATTTTATTTTTTTTTTTCTGATAATTGTTGATTAAAAAGCTCTGACATAATAGTATGGTATTATTAAATATTTTGTCTGTCTTGATAGCTCTTTATGTGGTGTTGCAGTTTTATAGCATGCAGAAGTCCCAATAAGGGACAAATATCTGCATGAAATGAATGTAAAAAGGGGGAAAGTGTAAGTTAAACTGCTCTGATGGAGTTGGACCATCTGGCTATACAGCTGGTTAGCCTCTGAGCTATAGCTTCCCTATCCTGGCACCAGCCAAACAAATCAGTATTCAAATTCATGGCTGTTTATGTGACACTGTCTCTTACATCCATCTGAACTACTTACATTGGGGCTTGGCTCGAGCATGTTGTCTCCATTCCAACCTGAAATGGGCACAAAAGCAACCGTGTCTGGATTGTAGCCAATCTTTTTGATGTAGGTGCTCACTTCCTTCACAATTTCTTCATAACGCTTCTGGCTGTAGTTTGGCTCAGTGGAGTCCATCTTGTTGATGCCTACAATGAGCTGCTTTACTCCGAGAGTGTATGCCAGGAGGGCATGCTCGCGGGTTTGACCGTTCTTGGAAATTCCTGCCTCGAACTCTCCCACACCTGCCGCCACAATAAGCACGGCACAGTCGGCCTAAAGATGTTAACAATGAGCATTAGTTGTGTAGAACATGATTGGTCAGGATCAATCAAATTGATTAACATTCATCTTTAACTGCATTGATGTGCATGTTAATTTTCACCTTGGTACCAGCTGCTAGAGGTGAGTTGTGTTATTTAGGTATGAGTAGACCCCTTCTCCAAGCAATACACACAGAGTAGCTTAGCATCTGTGTAACTGACCTGGGAAGTTCCAGTGATCATGTTCTTGATGAAGTCCCTGTGGCCCGGGGCATCAATGATGGTTACATAGTACTTGCTGGTCTCAAACTTCCATAGTGAGATATCGATGGTTATGCCACGCTCCCGCTCCGCCTTCAGCTTGTCCAGCACCCAGGCGTACTTAAACGACCCCTTTCCCATCTGGGAAATAAGTAAATAACATATTTGATTAAATTTACATTTATGACGAGTGATTCACTTGAAACATGCAAATCATTCATTGCTGGATGACCAGAATGGCTTTTATCTTAAAATGAAATCATCTTGAGAAAAGATTAGCGGATCCTCATCTTTTATATCCTCACCTCAGCAGCTTCCTTCTCAAACTTCTCAATAGTTCTCTTGTCAATGCCGCCACACTTGTAGATGAGGTGGCCTGTGGTGGTGGACTTGCCAGAGTCCACATGGCCGATCACCACAATGTTGATGTGAAGTTTCTCCTTTCCCATAACGACTGGAGTTGGTCTGGAGTCACAAGAAGGTCTGCTAAAGCTGGAGTTAGATTACAGAAAGCCAAGGGAAAGAAAAGGAAAGCTTGCAGACTTTGTGATGCTTTATGTGAGCTGCTAAATATTTGATATCAAACCAAGTGACTGTTGAAGATTATATCAAATGTGATAAAACTGTAGTTGGCCAATAGAAAGTTTCTAGCTGTCAAAAAAGCCAGGACATGTTTAACTGATGTTACTATGAGGACTCCTTATAAACAGCAGTTTCAGAAGTGCCATATCTTAGACGATGAGAGATGTTATCAATGGCTGCTGGTCCTGCACAAAACACATAACATACTCTGCCCCTCCTACTCTCTAATCCTCCATCCACCCCATGCTCTCCACTTTCACATCCAGCTCGCCCTCGCTGCTTCGCTCCCCTGTGCATCAACACACCCAGGCAACACGGCTGATGTTTCACAGCACAGCTTTGCTTCCAGCCAGAATCCACCATTTTGTCAGGTCCAACCCTCCTGACAATGTAGCAGCCATTTCTCAGATGCTGCAGTGCTCTGCTTACAGGTTAATGCAGGAGAGGGCAGACAGTTGTTAACTCTGCAGGGGTGTCATGTGATGACCCTAGACATTAGATTCACACATGCCCCGTATGGTTTAAAAGTTTGTTTTTCTAAATATCTGATTTCTTACATTTGATCTAAATGTTTGAGTAAGATGGAGCAGGGAAGGGCTGTAACATGTATCCTCACATTATCTTAGACATGTTCAGGTGAAGTCGCTGTCAGGACTAAGACATTTAGATGTTCAACTCATCCCTCACAAATTACGTTACAGCGGCTGCCGCAGTGCGCCTCATTCTACAAAAGATGCCCAAACTGCGGAAAACCCTGCATAAAATGGCACAGCTACTGCGGTAAAAACTAATGTCCGATGGATTTAAGGGAAATGTCAACCCTCCGCCATGTTCTGTCATCTGCCCGCTTACTGACGCCTGGATGCGTATTAAGTACCAATCGTCTGCCCTCTGTTCCGCATCACAACATTCCCAAAACGTCGCCAGAAGAATATCCCCCTAATAATAATAGTAAAAAAAATTGGCGTCGGGTGTGTTACGCCGAGGAATTAAAAACAAGACACGCTTCCTTAAATAATTACATGTGGTGCGTCGTACCTGAGAGCTGGCCGGTGTCAGGTTGGCTGCAGGACCGGAGAGTCTGAGGAGAGACGCTGATCCGTTTATAGCTCTCGGGACAGGCGGGAGGGGGTGTTGCGTAATTGCGCGCGCCCGCTGCTGCACAGCATCACAACGAGGGACAAGGAGAAGTAGCCGTAAACGAGTTTATCATTGGGCACAGCTACCAGCGGAGGCATCCATTGTCGGACGCAGCTGCACGTGAATGAGCTTCACTTGCTGCGGTAATCGAGGATGTAAAAAGTAGCGTTGTCTGCTTGCGTCAGTTGACTTTCAGAAGCATAGAGGAAGAGCAAAAACGCACCTCTGGATACAGAAATGTAGTGTTTGAAGCTTAGAAGAGACGTAGTTATGAGCAGGTTTGAACCGAGCAGCGGCCGTCACGCGCAGAAGTTGGAGCGCTCGCCTCTCACGATGCTCTGAAGTTGGATTACAACGATGCTCGCACCTTTCTGGTGCGTCTGTCTGCCAGTTAGCACAACTTCCAAAGGCTACCGAGAGAGGCTGCTAAACTGTAGTTATAAACCATTTCTAAACAAGTCTTATTTTAGGGCTTTTTTTCATCTCTGGAGGTAGATCTAGGTCATCATTCACTAATGAGAGACGCTGCAAATGTACAAGTTTGACACTTTTTGTACCCCAAAATAGGACAATATATTTAAAATGTACTCATTTTTTATGGTAAGGGTTAGCTAACTTAAGTAATTTTAATGTATTATCAAAATATTTGTTAAAGTAGTACTCTGTAATTTTTCAACCTTAAACTCCATGTTTCTGACTGATTAATGCCAAATTTCCAGCAACTGGACATTAACACATTCTCCGTTCCGATTGTGCACCATTAGGATTCAGCAAAGAAACAATAGTGGACGCGATCAGAGGAAAGAAGAAAAAGAAAGCGATGAAGTGACAGAACAAGAGTCTGATTTTTACAGTCTGGAGAGACAGGATGCAAGATGGATGCGGAATTAACCTTTGCTAGGGGCTCCAAAGTGTGAAAATCTACCAACGTTCAGTAGTGTGGCTTTAATTTGATCTTTCATAGTACTTTTACATCAGATTAATGTCATTCACTCCACATTCTGTAGGTAACAGCTATGACAGCAGCTCTATAAAGAAAAAAGCCAACACAGTATCAGAGTTGCTTATGACTATATTTGATATATTTAAGTAATTTAGGGAATTTTTCTGGAATGTTTCCAGGATGTACATTTACAATAAACATTACAGTACAATATGTCATACATAAGTCCCTTTGAGTGCGTATAGACATTGTAAAAAGAGAAATAGTAAAGAGCAGGTACAACATGACTTCTACAGTGCTGGATTGTCTGATATCATTTAAAATTCATATTATAAAGGCACAAGAGCATTACACCTGCAGCTAGGATGATGCTACTTGTTGACAAATTTCAGCCAAGATAAAATGTTCACCTTGTAGCTAAGTTTTTCCTTACCCGTTAACAGTATTATTTATAAGGGGGATAATGTACATTCATATAAATTATTCTTAACCAGCTGATCACATTGGTAGAAAGCCTAAAAAAAATAAAAAAAAAAATCAAGCACTTTAAAAAATTTGATTTAATTTAGTTGACACTAAACTTGAGGATGCATGTCTCAATGTGGCAAATGGCTTAATGTAAACTTCCTTTTTAATCCATTAATGGCATAAAATACCTGAGAATTAACACAAAGTAAATCATTAACAGTGTGTCCAACAGGAATCTTTTCAGGTTGTCCCCTCACTAGTCAGGCACAACAAGCTTAGTGTTACTAAGAAGTGATGTCATCTGCATCTTAAATGCATTAATGAAATCAATACCAACCTAAAGAGGCTCCTGTTGAACAATAAATGTTAAAAAAAATAAAACATTAACATACAGATAAAATCCCTTTACTACATAAAACAACATTAAAATAACGAAGGCAAATCCTAAAGTTTTACATGCTGTGAAGTTTGGGATGGATGTTCTTTTTAGGGAAAATCTTTATCAATACTTCCTAGCACTTTGGTGCGGGTTGCAAAATAGCACATTGTGTTATTTTGAACTTTATCCACAGGTGCAAGAAAAACTTTCTTCTGATAACCTGATAAGATTATTGAAGTTCCCGATTTTAAAAAACAAAACTTTGAACACAACCTGAAAAACAAATTAACTAAACTGGAATAATTTCTACCACAGATTGACCATGGAGGCACACGGTTTGGGTAGTTTAAATGACCCACAAGTTTCCAGGGTTATTGGACCTTCATCACTGAGGGACCATAAAATAAAAATAAAAAGCCTGTCGCTGTGTAACTGATTGGAAACGTTGCATTAAATGTAGCCAGCGCACTCGGCTTCATTTAGCTGACTCTTAGGGGAATAAATATTTAGTATTTTGCTTATGAAGAACATTTTTTTGTCATCAATACTCTTTGATTAATTAATGCTACAGTCTGCTTACATTGCCGTGACTGTGAGCTTATCTTTTAACTAAACTACAGACATAATAAAGAACATCCCTGACAGAATCATGGCGGTTACCCACAGTAAGCTGTGCTATGAGGAAAATCAGCACAGCTGCACCTCGCTGAGAGCCCGCTGAATAAGCCAGTAGTTGAGACTTAACTGGATGAGTTTACTCGTCTCTTGCCTCAGTCTCCATGAGAATAAGATGTGTGGACAGCCCAGTGCTGCACCGTCCCTTGCCCAAACACTGTGTAGAATATTGCTCCAAACAGGTTGATGCCAGCAGCGATGTAGAAGACGATCTGCCATTCCTCTATGGTGTTCTAGAGGATAGCGAACACAAAAGCCAGGATGTTCATGATTAAAACGACTAAAATTAGTGGCTAAGTGGGCATGCTCAGCATCATTTCAGTGTGCTGTTCACATAAATCGCATAGGGAAGGTTTCATTCACTTTACGTGTGGCAGAACCTAGTCTGATCAATGAGTAATGGATGTTGCACTTCCTGTATGCTAGCAACACCCATCAAAGTTTTCATGGAGCTGGCGTTGCCAGATCTTGTGTCAACAAAGCTCAAAATCTCTTATACTGATAATACCAGTAATGTGAGTAAGCATCAACTCTTCTATTAAATGTTACTTTTAGTTGAATAAAACTGAGGGTTTGCTATGAAAATGTATTTGGATGATTCCTCTAATTATCCCACAGGCTATGGCTCCTCGGTGCGACCAGCCCCTGGTTAGAGCCCAGGCCCGGGGCCTTTTGCTGCATGTCCTTCTCTGCTCTCTCTGACCACCTTTCCTATCCAACTACTGTCAAATAAAAGGCCACTAGAGTCCAAAAATTCTTTAAATAAATAAAAGATTATTTATTGCAGTTAATGTTCTTTATCAATTTCAAATTTACCAAATTCGTCCTGTGGGTCAGGTTGGGCCCGTGTCATCTGTGTGACACCCCTGTCTTACAGCATTCTGGGGCATCAACGGGAATACAAGAAACTGACTATTGCTCTGCTTGACCACAGACGCCCTCTAGTGGACAAATGTTAACACAGTAATCCCTTACTAACTAAACCCATTAGGAGACCGAGGATAGTGTTTGCTCACGCAATTAGATTTGAGGTCACGACATCGAGAGACCTCTGCATGTATAAGCAGCAGCACACTACATGCATGCAAAAAAATATATTTAACTTCAATGCTTTCATAGAGTTGTGTTTAATTGCAGTGTGAATGTGCATGTGTTTCTTACGTTTTGGGTTAGTGCTCTTGCTATAACCGGTCCCACCATTCCTGGTATGGTGGCAAAGGTGTTGGTGATTCCCAATAGTATACCAGCATACCTAAAAAAAAATATATATATATAGATTTGTTAAAGTCCTAACTGACTGAACAATTAGACCTACTGGATATGTGCACAAAATAATGCTATACTACACTGATGACAATTTTTAGTAAAGAAACTTGTGTTATTTGTATGAGCTCTTGTACAAAAAGGAGGATCCTACCACAACAGTAAAGACAATTTGGACAGATTCTATCGAGAATTAAAAGATATTTCTAGATCCAACATGTCAGCGACTGAAATCTTACGATGGAGCGATGTCAAGATGGTTGATGTTGAATCCAGAGGCCGACACTCCACCCAGAGAAGAGGAGATAGTGAGGAAGGTAACGGCTAAGGTGTAATCGCAGCCTGTGTAGCCTGTTGCCACCAGGAACACGGCTGGCCCGATCATGCCTGCAACACAAGAAGAAAACCTCCTCAGAAACGGAATATGTGGTGCTTTAGATGTGAAGTCAGCTTCATGTATTTCTTTACCAATCAGAGAGAAGGACTTCCTAACAGCCACGGTCGAGTAGGAGCATGTTTCTCGCAGGTAATCAGCAACTTGGCCGCTAAGCACAGCCATCAAGGCGCAGCCCAAGTATGGCAGAGCGGACAGTATCCCATTCTGTTAATGACACCATTTCATTCATTTTACTACCAAGTACTTTCTGCAGGAGAATTGTGACTCTTGCTTGAGTTTATCAGCCAATCACATCCATGCTAGCAACAAGCTCCCTTCTCACCTGCTGTATGCTAAATCGCAGTATGTCATTCATGTAGGTTGGCAGCAGAGTGAGGAGAGTGTAGAAGGTCCAGTTGTAAGAGAAGTGAGCCACAACAATGCCCAGCAGTGGCTTTGAAGTCACGATGGCTCGCCAGGGAATGTAGCTTGCTGAGGTGGACAGCTGGTGCAAAAAGAGACAAAGGAAGACGAAATAAAAACGGATCAAAAGCTAATTAGGGCAGTCTTTGTACAATCCTTTGAATTAGGTCTTATTCCAACATATAAAAAGGAGCATAAACCAAAGGATGAATCAGTTAATCAGCATCTACACAGCATGATACTGAGAAAAGATGGAACAGAGGAGCAATCTCTGTAAAGGTCAAGGCTGCAAACCACCATTGGATGCAGTTTTCAAGCCTTTAAGATAACAGTGCATGAGAACTTGTCACGCCACTATGATCAATATAGTCACATGGGCTCAGAAATACCTTGGGAAAATCACTTTAACTCAACGTCTCTTACTGCATCTAGAAATGTGCATTACACAAGGAGGAAACCTGGGTTCTCTGGACAGGAGCTCATCTTAAATCAACAGAAAGAAAGTGGATGTGTTCTGTGGTCAGAAGAGTCCACTTTCCAGATGCTTTTGGGGAAAAAAAAAAAATCTGGTTCTACATGCAAAACTTGCAAAAATAACAGCATCTATGATTGTATCTCTCTAATGGTGGTGACACAGAATTTTTTTAAGAAGAGGAAGATGATGGTTCCATGAGCCCACAACTTTCTCCTCTCTTCCTCACTCACGTGGCAGCTTTGTCTTCTTCTGGCATAAAATGTTCTTTTCCAGTTGTTTTAGTCAAATCACTGGTAATATGTGTTTTCTGAATCGCATCAGATGTCTCAGGAGTCCATATAAAAATAAAGAGGTTATGGTTGATAATCTCAAAAACCCTTGAACAGAGGAGGTTACCACACACTCACACGCCGAGTTTTGAGGTTGCTGCTGACTGCATGATCACACTGCAGTTTAATTTCCCAGTAAAGGAGAACTGTAGACTGCAGATTCATTGTGGGTGTTTCTGCCACACAAGTGAACAAGATAAGAAAATAAACTTCTGTAATGCACCAAATTTATGCAACATTAGAGTCAGATGGCTGCACTTTTAGAGACGCCTGCAAGCACTGCTGCTACAGCAAGAGATTCAAGCTCACTGAAGTGCACATAGATATTAGCTGTAATAATTACAATGATGTGCCTTTTTTTGTCTGCATTAAAATCAAGTTTATTACCTCGTTTTTAAGTGATGTGGTGATATAGAGTCTCTCCCGCTCTGATATTCGTGGGTGAGTGTTGGGAGTGTCAAAGACGAGAAGAGCCCACATGATGAACCACACCAAGCCAAAAGCACCTGGACACACAAAGAGGAACTCATTTTACCACAAACAAACACTGGTGACCTGTGTTAATCCAGCACAAACCTTCCATGTGACATATTATACACTTTGATTATGATTTTTATTTATTTTTTAAGGACACGCTTCAGAGATGGAGCTTTGCAAAAGCAGCTGTTAAGGCAGGCAAAACGAGTAAATAGAGCTTGAGAAGCAGTTTTAATTGCACAAACATTTCCCTCTTCAACCTGCTAAATCATCATTTCCAAAGAGGAAGAAAAGAAGCAGACGCAAAGAAAAGCTTGTGAGTGTACAAAACAACACAGTCAGATAAGTGATTGACACGCTGGGGATGAAAGCAGCAGAAAGAGCTTCCATTACTGACAAAATCCTGATCAGGCATCATCATGTTTGTTTAATCAATCATGTGATATTTCCCAACTTATTCATATAAGCCTTTTCAGCTGAAGGTGCACGTTGTTGTGCATGTTAAAAATTCCCACCAGGCCAAGTTTAAGTTCTTCAACATAAAAAAAAAAAAACATACATTTTCTATTAAGGTAAAAATAACCATATTGCAGTGTGATAGTCTAAGCTTGTTTTAGGAAGCAAGTCTTACAACCATTCAAGATGTTACAAATGAACAGGAGACTTAATTTATCCTCCACTACTGACTCTCCACATCGTTACCAAAGATGTAGAAGACGTAGGTCCAGTCCAGGTAGAAGCAGATTTCACCAGACAGAGGAAGAGCTATGACCGTTCCCAACTGGGCTCCTGGGATGGAAGAGACAAATATAAAACATCTGTCCTCCACAGCTGGCTGAATGCACAAAATGTAATAACATGTATAAACAATTCAACACCGACAGTGACGATGGTGCAGTATCTTAAATACTCATGACCAAGTTTTACACAAACATTAAATTTATTATTTTACTATAAGCTGTCATGGTTAGTGCGAACTGATGATTAAAAATTTTTTACATATCCAGGTTGTTTGTAGTAAAAAAAAAAAAAAAAAAAAAAATGCACCAGAGCTGAATGAATGACAGGAAAACTAAAGCTTTCCAAGATTATAGTGATTTTAATTATTGGAAAAAAAACTTATTTGAATAATCTGATATAGAAATAAACAAGTTTGAAAAATAATGAATTCATTTAAAAGAACCTTAAAAAGGTTGGATCTGCGACATCTTTATCATTGAGGATACAGAGAATTGCAGCATATTAAACTTGCAGCAGATTAACTAATCTGATCATACTTTGCAACCAGATTTAGCAGTAAGTAAATACTCGTGATTTTACATACACATTCGGACTTTAACCAGACATTACATTGAATTGGGCGTATTCAGAAGACAACATGTTGACATGGATGAGTCATTGCTTTTTCTGCTCGTTTTGCATCAGGATGTACAATTAAATTAACCTAAAGACATCACTAGTTACACAATGTTTAGAGTCCAAAAACCCAGAAGCAGAGAGACGTCTCGTTCCTAAAATTGCAACTACCAAATTTTTCTCCATCTACAATAAACGACTTAAAATGAATAACAAAACCGATTCTAACCTTTTTAGGGCTGTTTTCTTATGATTTCATTGCATTTTAGTAAAACATAAGCCAGGTGTGCAGCCTAGTATTCCTTTGTGATGACTTTGTGGCTCTTACCAAGGTATGAAATGGTGAGCAGTCGGCTCCTCTCCAGAGGAGGGGCCCACGCAGCCCACATGGTGTACATTGCAGGGAATGTGACACCCTGAAAAAAATAAAGGACAGTTAGATGCAAAGACTGATGTATCTATCTTCGATCAGTCTGCAGTGATTAGTCTGCCTCATGTAATTATGGAATTACTAACAGTGTCTACTTGTTGGAATGAAACTCTTATCACATACCTCACCAATACCCTCCAGCACTCTCACAACAATCAGGTAGCTAGCGCCCAGATCAGCAGCCACAGGGGTGAGTAGTGTAAAAACTACAGTTCCCAGGATTCCAAAGCCCATTAGCCACTTGGGTCCGAAACGGCCAGCCAGGTAGCCCCCAGGGATCTGTGTCAGGATGTAGCCATAGAAAAAGGAACCCAAGATCCAGCCCTGAGTTTCAGAGTTCCAGTTGTACACACTGGCCTGTGAAATGAGGAGTTAGAAAAGTTAAAGGGGTATCAAATCAACTCTTTATATTCACACAATCTTAATTAAAAGCATAACCGTTTGGTAAATTGATTCCTTGGATTTTTCCCTTTATAAGCTGTAAAGTTAGCTCTTTTTTCAAGTGGCAAATGCACTTGAGTTGTGTCATTTAAACTGCATGCTATTACTTCTGCAAAATGGACAAATGTGGGATAAATCGTGCAGCTCTCCTTAGTTGTTATGACATTGTTGCTCACTGTGTGGTTGTGTTTGGGTCGAGCAGGGCTGGTATGAGGAGGGCACACCGAGCCACTGTGGTTGGCACTGGACTGATGGGTGCTGTTCAGCATGTCCACCATGGCCACACTAAGGTTCACCCTCAGAGAGTAAACCACAAAGAAGCCATAACAGGAGAGCAGCGCCAGGCCGTAGCGTGAGGAGCAACATATTGGAGCTGCAGGACGATGGAGAGAAAGAATAAACAGTGGTAAGACCTGGTTAGTAGCTAAAACTCTGGGCGTTCAAACGTGAGTGCCTGTTGCAATGTAAGGCAATGCTTCAGTGTTAGATAAGTAATGCCCATTCGATACTGATTTTAACTACAGTATAAAAGACCATGTTTACTTTGCAACTATAATCTAAAGCGTGTGTCAGTAAGTCAAATTAAACTTGCTGGACTGCCGATAAGTTTTACACCCTCAGAGACATTTATCTCGCCAGCCTATGCGTGCCTTGTATACCTGCATCTATCGTGCAGGTATGCAAAAAGACGACCTCATAGCCTCAGGTAGACCCGTCTTATGACATGAGAGCAGGAAGCACAGCATCCATCCCGTGACTGAAGCCATTTAAAAAGGTTAAAAACGTTACACGTGGAAAAAGCGACTGAAAGTCTTGTGATACAATATAAACACACAAAACAACACGTCAAAAATAAGCACTCTGGTACTGAAGAAGCTTGGATATTTTTCTTGTTTAGTCCAATTGAAAAGATAACACTTTAACGTTTACTATTGTGCAGAAGAATTTTAATGTGAATACGTCATCACTAGATCAGATCTACTATAAAATGTATTAAAAACTGGTCTAATTCCATTTCCAGTTTTTTTTTTTCTTTTTAAAGATTTTTGGCTACACCCTGGAAATGGAAAAACAACAGCTTTCTTTGGAAACATATGTCAGAAGAACCCCTGTGTGCCACGTTACTGTTAGCCAGTTAGCGTTTCTGTCACCTCTCTGAACTTCGTCTTCGTGTCTCCGGTGAAGCAGCGGCTTCTCCTGCTCGTCCCCCTCCGTGTCAGACCCGTACCGCTCCATTTCACAGCCGACAGTAGCGAGTTACCGCATAGTAAACACAAGAAACGGCTGTTGACGGCTAACACATTCCCGGAGCCCGAGTCAGCTGACTGAGCTGAGCGCGACTTCCCCCGTCACGTGACGCAAGTCACTAAACCGGAAGTAAAAGAGATTTGGTTTTGCCCTGGTTTTAACTTTCAGGTGATAAACTCAACGTTCAGGAAAAACGTTGGAAGAAAACGAAACTCCTAAATGATGTTTATGTGAGCAAAACGTATTTAAAACTATTTAAGTAAAAACAGCGATGAAAAATTACTCAAAAAAATCTAAAAATTAATTACTATTTATATATAATTTGTACTGCAATAAACAATAACCAATTAAGATATGTTCAGATCATTTAGAGGTGCAACATGTAACAAAATCAAAAGTTTTTCTTGTGTTTATTCAACATTACAAACTGGGAATTGGGGCTATAAGAATGAAATTTCTAGTTTCCCATTCTGTACAAGAAAAAGAAAATTAATTTCAAAACTATAAACGAGATTTAACCCTAATTTAAATTTAAAGTAGACAGCTGTTACTTATGTAATGATGATACTTAAAAACACTATTTGTTTTTACAAATGTGAGGTGATTTGCAGCCCAGGTGCACTTAAAAAATCTAATATATAGATTTGTACTCTTTCAACATCATAAGATTTGCTATGATATTGACAAACCTGTGACCTTAGTTAACAAGATCATTTTAACAAAATTTTGTATACATCAATTCAGTTTTACCAAATTCCCTCCAGTCTGGAATGCTTTAAAATTAACTAGAATTGTTCTGTTAAAGCTTAAAATACAAAGTGCCCAAGCTAACTTTACACCTTTAAGTTAAGCCCCTTGTCTAGTCTTCTTATTTAGCTTAGATTTATTTTATCTCATTTAACCAGATTTAAATTTCATTTCTTCGCCTTTATTCTGAATACACCCAGCTCTCCCTCTTTTAAAGCGTCAGAGTTCTGATATTCTATGTAAGGGTTTATATCACTCTCCATCACTAAGCTTAAATGAGGACAACGCCAGCTGGGGATTTAGACCCCCAGGCCTCTACAACCAGCAAAGTTCTTTCATTCAGGGTGAGCAGAGGTAAAGTCACACTAAGTCAAGTTTTAAACAGTTTATTTTCCGAAGCATTTAAGAAACCTTCTGGTCTCCTGCAGAAACAAACGTACACGCGGCAGTCCACTGCTTTACTCAGAGATCCCCCCGCCCCTTCTGCCAGGCCCTGCAGCCGCGTCTTACTTTGGATCCGTAAAATTGGCTGTTAGACGTAGGATACTCACGCTTTGCCC
Organism: Melanotaenia boesemani; assembly: GCF_017639745.1. Lineage (NCBI taxonomy): Eukaryota > Metazoa > Chordata > Actinopteri > Atheriniformes > Melanotaeniidae > Melanotaenia > Melanotaenia boesemani. The sequence continues at coordinate 25,276,630 of NC_055697.1, read as the reverse complement.
GGGCCGACACGGAACTCCTGCGGCCCAGGGCTGAGTAGCTAAACCCACGGATCCCGGGTCAGCTGTTGCGCGTGCTTCGGTTTCAGCAGCGTGCCCCGTCACTCTGTTGGTTCTGAATCCTGCCAGAGATGCTCACACCTGTCTCCAATCGGTCTCATTTGCTCGGGGTTTTGACTGGGCTTCCAGAGGGTGTCAGTAGAACTCCATACAATCCACGGTCCCACGTACAAAGTTAAATGACATGCCACTAAAATCCAAATAAATCATGCACAATTTACTGTTCTCTGTTTTTGTCACAAATAAAGAAAAAATGTTTCAATTGGTATATCTTGGTATCTAATCACAAAATAACTTTCATTTTTATTCTGTTAGAATGAGCCATTTATATCTACTTTCTGTGGGACCACATATTTGTGTCTCTGAATGGACACTGAAGTGACATCATTATGAAGTAGTTACCTGTAGTGCAGTCACTGCTGCACCTGAGGCCACCAAATCCACTTGCAGATTAACACATTTAATATCTAGACAAATTTTGGCTACTGACAGCCACCGTCCATTCACATCTCTGCTTGGCATTTGAAGTAATTTCTTTGCCCATCTTTGCTACTACTCAGTAAATTTTACACACTGTAACTTTAAGTTACTAAAGTACCTGTAAACAAAAGTTTGTAACAATATATGAGAAATAAATTATTTTCCAAATCCAACATTGCTGCTCTTCTGGTTGTTAAAGATCACATGGACAAATCAGAAAGCTGTTGGGGGAAATGTTTTGCTACAGATGAGGCCAAAAACGACTTTTTGGTTTGATTAATAAGTGTTTTATTTGGAAAGATTGATAATGTAAGGATATTAAATGTTCAATTATTGTGTTTCTTTATCTAAAATGCGTTGAGTTGGCTTTTTGCTGTGATTAAAGTAGGTTATTTACACCCTCATAACTACAGATTGCAGAAGTTGCTGCATCAGGGGTCACACTGAAAAATGAAGGCAAAGATTTGCCTACTTGTTAAATATACACATATGTAAAAATCAATCATTTTTGTAAATGACCATCCTTATTTCCTTTTAATAATTTTATAAATTGTAAGTAGAAATCTGGGAAAATCGTCCATATTCTTCAACTTTCAAGCACCCAGCTGCGTGCCATCTTAAGGGTAGAGTCGAGTTCATGGATTTAACCTTTTCCTATGTCATTTACGGCACATTTTCCATGTCATTTCATGTCGTTTTACGGCATGAAATAACATGGAAAATGGTTAAGGTCAGGGCAGGGGGTCATCCCTCAAGACTACATGGCGTGAAATTACACATGAAATCCAAATGCACTGATAACCCAGATGACCTGGTATGTTATCATTATTCCATTACAGGAAACCAGTCTAGACTAGCAGATTATCTGAAAAGGACTGACATTCCTCAAATGGTCAGTTTAATGGGGAATACCAAGCAATCTAAAATTAATCAAACTTCTGTATTACTACCTGGTCTGAGAGACTTTGCCCACTTTCTTAATATGGTCAACCATCATTGTTTGTCAACCATCAGGAACAAAGAAAATAGTTTTGAGATTCCCTCCATTGTGATCCTCATTGTTACTGGCCTCTAATTATATTAAAATCAGAACCAGGACACACCAGATTTCTTTTAACTTTTTGACACAGGTTTTCAGTCTTTGCTGCAACTCTTTTGCTAGATAAACTAATTTATTGTATTTATACCGTAGAAAAATAAAAAAGTAAGAAGATTGATTTCCTTGTGAAACGGATCCTTCTGAGAAGTACATTTGAGTGCAGCTTTTTAATTCTGGCTGAAAGGCAAAAGGCAGCTGATATTCTGTTTGGCAATCATCACAGAATATTCATTAAAGTTAAAGCATTTAAAATCCGTTTAAACAAAATTTATCCAGTTCAAATGTCCCGAAAAATCCATTTTGAACGCAGGATGTGACACCAAAAAAATAGGAAAATGCCATGGGGGAAGAATACTTAAGCCACTGTGTATATAAACAAAAATGCACTAAATCCTGCTTTAACTGATCCATTTTACCCAAATATAAGGGATAAAGAGTTTTTTTATTCTCTGACTTTATGCACATGCACTTATCAACTAATGTCATATAGAGGGCACCATCATAAATATTAAAACAGGAGATTATGAACTTCAAATATGACATAGAAAATAAATGAATTTTCCAGCTCCAGCAGGCACATCATTTAGATGGCATTTTCTCTGAACTCAATTATTGGTGAATAAAGCAAGTTTTGTTATGTTTTTATTACTGAGAGGAATGAAGAGCACATTTTCCCTCCGTACACTCACATGTTAGCACCGAATCAGATGATGTGTGGGAATTATGTAACATTTAAACACAGGTTTGTTGTTGAGACGAGAAGCAGCTGAGCCGTTCGTCTCCAGGCTTTACTGTCTCAACAGCAGAGAGGAGGCGAATCCCGTAAACGAGGGATGATGAGGCGAAATCCAAAAGAAAGACGAGAGAAGCACGTGGCCACAGAGACACGTTATCAGGCCACATACATGGACACACAAAAGATTTGCATTGCTTCTTATTTAGGCAGTGTCTCAGTTTAAATCACAAATCAGTTACCAGCCAAAGTTTTATTTATCTTATAATTGTTTATTGGAATAAATGGAAACACACAAAAGGCAAACAGATTTCAATATCGTCCAGCTGAGTAACAAAATGCAACTAGTCACTGCACACATTATGAACTGTAATTCATCAAATAACAGCAAAACTTTATATCTGTAAAAAGATATCAGGTAGATGTTCTGTGTCTCTGTGATGATCACTGGGTTGTGGTCTACCTGGGGTGTGGTCTTGCTCGTCTCCTTATCTTCCATGTATTATCATATGACAGTACTGGCATCATTAACATATTTCTCCTCTCTCAGCAGGTTTTTCTGGGTGAAAGTTGCAGGGTCTGTTGGTCTCTCTTTCCTGTCGTCTCCACCCCAACCAGTTGAGGCTGACGGCCGCCCTCCCTGAGCCGGGTTCTTCCTTTCCACTGTCGCCTCTTGCATGCTCAGGATGGGGGACAGAATCAAAGTAAAAATTAGATCCAATCCGCTAGTTTTCCTTAAGTAGGTTATTATTTATTATGAACTGATTTGTCTGTAAAGTGCTACCTGAGATGACGTTGTTGTGAAGTGGCGCTATACAAATAAAGCTCAACTGAATTGTTTTGCTCTGATTGATCATCCAGCTCGAAGCAACTATGGCTTCAATTAATTTATTATTTATTTATTTTCAGACAGTTTATTTTCTTATACATATTTATATTTTAGATTTGATCATTCTTAACCAATTAAAGCCCAACCTTGCAAAAAATGGGGAGAAAATTCTATGTTTTAAATCTGAAGTTTTTATTTGGCCCTTTTACAAAATGTAAAAAAAATAATAATTATTGTAGCTGCAGGTTCATCAGCTGGGAGCCATGCTTCATTGATGTTTTCGCTCCATTAATCCCAGAACATCATGGTGGTAGAGCAACGATAGGGGTGTCTCCTTATGGCTCCCTGCAGCTGACCCTAGGACCCTTGCCTTCCTCCTATCTGTTCTTGCTCTCTTAGCCAAAGCCAAAAGCTCCCCTGTTCTGCCTCCTCAGCAAGATCTTAAATGGTCTTTTTGAGCTTGTGCCCAGTCACACCTACAGGAAGCACTTGGTGGATGTTCCCACAAATCCTCTGCAGCCAGCTTCTATAGGATAGCTGACAGCTGACCAGCCTGCTTCTCTGCATTAAGCTGTCAGATCCTTCTTCCTCCATCCGTCCGTCACTGCTCGGGCTGATGCCATCGAATGATGTCAGGCCACAGGTTATTTGTGGTGGTATCAGGCAGGAATTTAAGGTTCACTCTGAGGTTCCACTCACCTCCAGATATAAGGGCAGATTTCTCCTTCCAGGTGATGTTCTATGCCACTTCCCCTTATGTGGATTTATTTACTGTATATCAAATTTGATTTGTTTATTTCATATTCTTGGTTTTATATTTTGTTTATAATCTATAATTAATATTAAAATAATAATCTGTAATATTTATTTCAATATGCTGATTAATTATGTATTAATAATAACACAATTAATTAAATATTATGATTATTTCAAATGACCTTACACCCCCTTCTTGTTTAAACCCTCATATAAGAATTTACTGGGACACAACTAATCCAGTTTAGCCAAGGATCGGACCACCTCCTCCTTCACCCACCAACCAATTTGTATTGCACCCAACTTCAATTTTCCTTCCTGCAGGTGGTGAGAACACATTTCTGGTCAAGGCCTGGGGAAAATTTCACTGATGAGATCTTCTCCCAGGACTTGTTCCAGGAAGGTTCCCCGGTTTATCTCTCCTGGTTGAGGTATCTAATTTATCCTGGTGCCGGTCCATAAAGGTCATTGACTCGCTCTTTCCCTTGGAAGACGCTACCAGAGACTGATGCCTGAGACAACAGAGTCCTCATAGTAAGATGGAGATTCATGGAGGAGATGGGAGGAATTGTGCAAAGCTGTGTTAGGGGGGCTCGGGCATCTGGTTAGGATGCATCCTGGATGCTTCCCTGGTGAGGTGTTCTGGGGGCATCCAACTGGGAGGATGCCCCTGAGGAAGACCCAGCACATGCTGGGTCACACAGATGTACACGGCTGGAAACATCACTTAGATCTGAATCAGACTGCTCAATGACTCTCCAGGTCTAATCAAGTAATATAGCAAAGAAGCCGAGATGTGAAACAAACACAATACAAAGACATCCAGTAACTCATGCCTCTGACACGGCGGCTACACACAGACTTTAACTAACACTTTACAAAGCTGCTGCAATAACTGGCTTTTATTTTTCTACATTGCTGTGTAAATCATCCTTATTAGCAACCAGTCACGCCTCCTTAAATCTAATGACTTAGCTACAGTATGTGACTGTATGATGAATAAATGCCTCCCTCTCTCCAGTCCTGATCTTTACCCCCTGTCTTTCCACTCCTCTGAAGACAAGGAGCTGTTTGTACAAAAGGGAAATCACAGGACTCACATGCTTTGGATGGGAGAAACTGAATGATTGCAGCAGAAGATAGGCTCGTTCAGAGGAGAGGAGCACAGCTGGAGAGCAGAGTCAAGTTGTTTTGGGTTGGACAAGGACCTCAGAACCGTGTGAAGCACCCTGTATCAGACTGAACAGGACTACCTGAACATGGAGAATGGCAAATCAGAGGCAGATGAGAAGACAGAGGGCTCATCAGGAGGTAAAAGAGGATCAAAAAACATTTTCAGTCCAATTCTTCATGCTCATTAGTAATTACAAAGTTTGTTATAGTTGCAATTAAGAGATTCTTTAGGTCATTAAATATAGAAGAGCATAGAAAGTTAAAAATAACCAAAAACGTCAGACGTTTTCAATAAATCACCAGAAATGTGAAAATATGATGAGTCTTTAAGCCTAAAATGTTTTCAAATTAAATCTTTTAAGCTAAAGAGTTGTGATAATGTTAAGACACATTTTTTAGGATTTTTTTTTTGTTTTGGGAATTGCAAAAATCCACTAACAAACTATTAGCTGATTTTCTTTTACACAGACGACTTAAGTGTTCTTGTTAAGGATCTCTTACAAATTTATGTAATATAAATATATCAAGCATGACATTTTCCAGCTGAGGAATAAACCTGCCAGTGCTCTTTTGGACTTAGTGGGGCGAAAAGAAAAATCAAAGAAAACTTGATAAGTCATATTTCCATTGTGCTTGTGCTTTTTTTTTTTTTTTTTTTTTTTTTCTTACATAATTTCCCCCAAAGGCAGCGTACAAAATCAGTCATTTGTTTTTCTAGACCAAAGAAGAAATTAGACAAAGTGTCTTTTGTCCAGTTAAACGAACTAAATGTCTGCTGACGAACCTTTATTGTTCATAGAAAAACAAAAATTAAACCTGGAGGCTGACAGGGATTTTTTTTCTCATCACTTTGGCATCAAACAAATCAAGGTTGAAATGAGCGTCATTAGTGGGCCTGACTTTGACCTTCTGACACATGCTGAATGTAGCGTAATCATGGCTGAATTACGACAGAAACAGCCCTCCAGGCAAATGCATGAGAAGTCCTGACTTAACAAGTGACAAGATACCAGGACTTTTATAACAGAGCAGACATGATGTCCATGATATTTTACAGACTTTCTTCATTATTTCTCATCACTTTGCAGTGATTTCTTTTAGGTTGTTCATATTTAATTTTTGTCATTTCATGTCTTATAAACACTTCATTTCAGGTTTCTTTAGGTCATCTTGTGTCACATTTAAAATATTTTGTCTCATTTAGATCATTTTCAGCCTCTCATTAACTATTCTCTGCAATTTTGTGTTTGAGAATTATTATTTTTTTCCCTTTGTGGATGTTTAGATCTCTTAATTTCTGACTCTTTTGCATTTCTTTTTCTTTACCAATGAAGGGCCTTTTTTCCCTGCTTGGCTACTTCAGTGTCTCTCAATAAGCATAGCAAGCTTCTTCCAAAACAGACTATATGAATTTTACCTTATCACAGCAGGAAACCACGGGTGAATTTTAATTAGTAATAAAATGAATGATGGGCCATCTCCACCAAGACAAACTCTAGAAAAAGTCAAGTTTTGTAACAGTATAAGTCCTCAGAGAAACAAGCAGTTGACGTAGTTAAAAACTCAGGAAGTGATCCTGTGTCTCTAATTTGCTGCAGGTTGTTTTATATTTCTGCACATATCAGTTATAATTCTGCATTTATAACACACTAAGCAAAGTCTGCAGAAGGTGTAGGCAGAATAGTGAGATATGAACATGTTATGCTGCCTTTCTAAAGGGCAACATTTCTGTAATTACAAACCCCAAATAAGGTTTTTCCTAATGCTTTGCATTTTAAAAACTAAATCCAAACAGTTGTGAATGACAGTGAGAAATGTGAAAGTACAGTCAACTAGACTCAACTAGGTCTTGTACCAAGGACTGGTACCTGTCAGTAGGTGCTGACATGCAAGAAAGGATCCTTAATGGTTGCTGTTTCTAGGCCACCACATGATTAAAACAAGGACCTTTGCAATGTTAATGATTTGTCAAAGGACTAAATATTTTGTTCTGTACACCCAAAATACATTGTGCGCGTTTGAGAAGCAGCTAACAGAAGATGTATTGGCATCAGTGCAATATGCATTTAAATGTAGCAAAGGTCCTGTTAACACAATGACCCTGAGACAGTAAAAACAAAAAAACTGCTAAGTTTTGGCTTTTCGTTTAGACCGTAACTGAGTTTTAAGTGGAGAGAACCCCAAAGTTTTGAGAACATGTTCCAAAATAAAATTTTCTTGAAAGCAAATCCTCTCTGTGTAAACAGGAACTGGAATCTTTTAGTATGACGTCTGTCTCGTCATCTTGCACGTGATTACACCTGCGAACAGCAACAACGGCATATCTCTGTGTTCTGTTTGTACATAGTTTCATCAGCCATTAGGCCTGGCATGCATACTACACTGTTTCTAGTCCTTTGTGTGTTTTCCATCTGCACAGAGACAACTTTCATTCTGCTGTTGTACAAATGCAGTTTTTTCAAATATGCAAAGGGAAATGTTTTTGGTTTTGCGTGGAAATATAGTCATGTAAACAAGTTTGTTTTTATTATGTATATTATTGTCTTAAAGGTGTAAGAATTGCAACCTAACCTGCTCCATTAAAGGACAACTAAGTATGAAATTTCAACATAAGTGGCTCTTAAATGAAAGCAATTTAACAGCTTTTGAACTGTTGGACCCATCCTACTAAGGAACCATCCATAATTTTAAGAACCTAAAATGTGGGTTGTATCACTGCACATCCCCTCCAATCTCCTTACAATAGTTTTTTGGATGTGAAAAGTGACCAACACAAACATGGTAACAGTTTTGCATAATGAAAAATATCACATCATACTAAATACAAGTCTGACACAGGATCTTGTAGCCTTTAAAAAAATGTATAGCTAAAGTCTAGCTGATGACAACTTGTGACGTTACTACAATTTAAATAAAAGCCTTACAGTTATTAATTCACTGGATTACACAACTCTTCCTAAATAGGCACATTTCTACACGGCTACACAGACCTCAGTGGAGCTGCAGACTGGGCTTCGTCACATCTGCAGAAGAAAAGTCATTTAAATATGCAATTTTTTAAAACATAATACTTCAGGGTTTATGCATTATTTAGAAAAAGCATATTGCCTGCTTGTGCTTCACAAGGACTTTGATAATACCTCATCTAAATGGGTTTATGTTATCAGTTACTGCATGTTTCCTGTCGTCATGAGACACAGTGTCTCAGTGGAATAGATATATTCTTTTGACATTACCACTGATTTCTGCATATCTGTTCTGTAATTTCATCATGCAATAATCTTAATCTTAATCTTAATCTTTTAGGAGAAAAAACACCAAACAGGATTTTTAAAAAAGTGATAAACATATAATCCATAATGCAAGCAGATGTGTATCAGGGAGGCTAATTGAATAGAAAATGAAGATATTTACACATTAATGCTTACTGGCTCATATTGTGGTCATGAAATGCAGCAGTAGCTGAAAGGATTGTGTTTTTTCCCATTTACAGAAATCATTTTTAATCACTTAATGGCAATAATTCACTTTTTTCTAAGTTGAAGTTGAAGGTCAGTCTGGGACAGCAGCATGCTGTGACATTTCGACGCCAACTTTCTCCAGCTACATCTGAAGCAAAATGCATGACCTCCAAGCTGCCAGAGGACATTTGACACACTGTCTGTCCGTGCAGGCAGAGCGGCGTCATTATTGAGAGATTGTGTCCCCCTTTTTTGCTCTTTTGAGGTTGTGCAGTATATTGTGCCAGCAGACCTTTTCAATTATGGATGATAATATATGTTAAATGGATGAGTTGATTCGTGCACATTTCTGACCCTCCTCTGACAGCAGCGTTGACCTGTGCCCTGACATTTCATCAACAAACTGAGCCATTGTGCGTAGATACAACCAGTTAAGTGTCCCAAAAATGCACTGCATTTAAACAAAATATCCATTATCACTTTGAAAATATATATGAAGAAATCTTAAAATCTTTAGAAATTTATCTATTCCACCAGAAGCCATTTCCCAAAGCTGCTTCTTTTCCAACAAATAGTCTTACAGGCAGTTACAATTACTGTAAATAGCACAAAGACTTAAGAGGAGTCATTAAAAGACAAGACAGAAAAAAAGAAAGAAAAATCATGTTTTGTGGGGAGTAATTTTCTCTCTGTGGGCACGTGTATCACTTTCACATGACTGCTGGAGCAAACTTACTGTCCTAACCTCAACTTTTTGAAGCATAAAATATTTGTCATGAGCTCTGCTGCGAATGATTTTATCACACACAGACACACACTAGCCATCACGTATCGTTCCGATTAGCGTCTCAACCATGACAGAGGCCCAAACACGAGCACTCAAGATTAAACATAATACCGTTTATAATACTGACGGCTGGAGTTTTGGAAAGAAAGAAGTATGTTTGGTCTTAATTGATGTTCCACTATAGCTGCTGTAATGTTTGTGTTTGCCTGCAAAAGTACCCCAAATGGTTCAAATTCAGATATTACAGATAGTATATTTTATAGTATATTTTTATAAAGAGGCTGATTTTTGAGATTTTGATTTTGGAACTGCTTATGAATAAGGCAGAAATTTAAGTTTATTTATTTAAAATTTTATTTTAGTTTATTTTACAGTTACTTTGTTATTGTAAGAGTAAACAAAACTATGGGGGACAGGATATTTGTTGGAGAGAAAATATTTCCAAAGTTACTGACCCAAAATAAATCTCTTTGAATCTGTATATATGTATATAAAATTATGAAATTATTTTTAAATGATTCCCACCAGAAGGATTGAATTTAGCTAATGACACCATTATGAGTTGAGGGGCAAAATTTATTGAGTTATTATTTCATAAAATAAGTAAAATACTTTTGAAATTAGAGTTCATAGACCTTTTTCATAGCAACAATTTTTAAATGTAACAGTGGATAAAAAAATATTATTCATGACATTAATAAAGGTTATGTTTAATGTAATTAGTGAGCATGAAATAGGGACATTAACCCATAAGAGCCCGATGTGACATATTTGTCCCATTCAGGTTCTGACATTTTGCTTCAATTTATGGTATAAACTTTGCTCAAAATCCTGTTGAACACAACCTGATACTCGTCTTCTGTCCCCTAATAGATACCCAGAAGCAGAAAACCGTGTTATAATCTTTTTAAAATATCACATGGTAATAAATGGTAGATATGAAAACAGCTGGTTCACCATAGATACTCAGGGTTACCTCAGGGATCCCCAACTCCAGTCCTCAAGACCCACTGTCCTGCAGACCTTCAAAGTTTCCCTGTTGCAACACATCTGACTTAAATTAATGGGTCAATAGCAGACTTGTGTAGAGCGTATTAGAGATCCATTTAATTTGAATCTGATGTGTTGCAGCAGGGAAACATCTAATACCTGCAGGATAGTGAGCCTTGAGGACCAGGGTTGGGGATCACTTTTCTAAAGCATATATAAAGAACTCCCAGGACATTTAAAGAGCATGCTGAAACCAAAACATCATTTTCCACAGCTGTTTTAATCATTAAAATGTTGCTTATTTAACCGAAGTACAACTTAACTCAATATAAGAATAACATAAGTTCATTCTTCTGTACTAAATAAAATGCAGCACAGCACAACACAGTGACATTAACTGCGACTTTAAGCACTATGCTACTATTTTGGAGTCTGGTTAAATGAGACACACATGGCTAGAACTGCTACAGGGCACCTGTGTTGGATCTTTTGCTTTCCAAGTCAGGAGATGAATAGGAGGTGTTGTGCCTTTGGAAGTGGTATCACACTTTAAGGTTTTTTTTATTGACTTCAAATCTCAGATCCAGAGGCTGCATCCATCAGGGGTATTAAAATAGTCATTAACTAAACCAAACTGGTGTCAGTCAGTTTGGGATTGTGTAAAGGTTGTGAGAAGCTGGCTTGTGATAACAATAAGAACCATGTTGGTGCATTTTCATCATCTTTAATTGTTACCTAACTGTTTTGTTTTTTATGTTATGGTCTCCAGATACAAAAGAAAATGTGGAAGAACCAACCTTAGAGACTACTCAGGTAAGCAAAACTTAGTACACCTCATAATTAATTATGAGTTAATACATCACGAGAAAAAAGAAAAAAAGGAGAGAAAGTTTATAAACCTTAGGAAAAAGACATGGATGCCAGGATTAGTAAAGTCACCAAAGCGATAAAATTCCCTCCAGTCTTTTCTGTTAAGTCTTCCTTTCCTCCTCCAAGAGTTCAGATCCACGAATCTCTACAAGAAAGCCTTTGCTCAGAGTTGATCAGCCATCGCTGACTGTAAAACATTTCTGGGATTTGATGACATCAGATGCAATCATCTGAGGATCCAAAGCAAACATTTGGGGTCATAAGTCAGTGAAAAGTCAGTCATTCTTGTCCTGTGGCTGTTTCATTAGAGCCCCTCAACAATTTTTGTTAGAACTCTGGTTTTCCCCAACATGCCACACTAATAACTCACAGCTTCAGGCATTTTTAAATACATCCAGTTTACAAACAAACCAGGCTGGAAAACATGTTTTTGTTCACACATTGTCACATCCTGATGCTTGGTCAGGAACCCGATGCTGTGTCGATTAACCTCAAAGCATCATTTTAGGATGTATATACTTACCCAAACTAGTCTGGTTTATATATAAATGTTGCCATAGTGAAATTACTGCAGCATCCAAGGTTTTTGAATGATACAGTTTTTAGTTAAAGGAAATAGTCAGAGCTCACAAGAAAAACCTTTAGGACTCAGAAAGGCTGCGAGTGTCCACTTATCATTTGCGTCATAATGTTCTCATGAACTTTTAGCACTTAAATGCCACTACTGTTCCCTTGTTTAAAGAAGCTAACTCTGATATAAGTTAAATTTGCCATAGACATAAATAAATATGGGGACCTCTGAAGCATAGTATAGAGAGTCCTCAGATCTTCAGCCTCCAGGTGTTTGGTTGCACCGCACTGTAAGATATCGGAAAGCAGGGAGAACCGAAGCCAAACAGGACAGACTTTCTATTGAGTATCCTGCCTGATGTCTTTCACATGACTGAGAGGAAGAGCAACACAGAGATGGAAAAGATAGAACAAGAGAGAGATGCTCAACCCATGTAATGTTCTCATGAGCTGATTAAGTTATCCCGACTAAATAAATTCAATCAGCGATACATGAGAAAACTAAGAATGGAACAGCGGAGAAGAAAGGGAGGAGGATAAAGAGTCTACTGCTTATAGAATCACTGTAGCAAACATGGACCTTAAATGAAGGAGGGCTGATGTTGACAGCTGGACATGAAATGCTGAACAATGAAATCTGGTCTACATGACCACAGCAGGGTCACCTGAAACCAAGGAGACACAGTTACACTCAGCTTGAAGCAGGATATACAGCAACTCTGGACAAAAACAAATAATAACAAAACATAAAACTCCTTTTTAAACAAAATGAACATTTTATTGAACAAAAAACACATTTTATAAAACACATCAACATAACTATGTTTAAATAAACACAAAAAATATAAATATAACAACATTTCCCCCAAAACAACACAAAAAAAAAACAACATAAAAACACATAAATCAAAACTTGTTTTTGTTGTTTACTGATTTCTTATGTTGGTTTGGAAAGTGAAAAGTTGTTTTACTGAATGTTTTTTGTGTTTTTTAAGCCATTTTTGTGTTTTATGTCTTAGGTTTTTCACCATAGCTGAAACTAGATAAAACAAAAGTCAATTAAATAATTTCGAAGCGTTAAGAACACAAAGAAATTAGTAAATATTATGGTTTATAGAGTCATTTTTCCACAGAATGACTAATAAAACTAATTAAATAAAGGACAATGCACTGTAAATAGTATTAAACATCATTTGCAGACAACTGAGATATCAAATAAGCACATAGTAAGCTTCTTAATTTAGTTTTCTTCTTTAAGAGTGAATTACTTTAAAGTGTCTTGCAGACAGTTTATATGAACCTGCTCTTTGTCATGTAGCTGCAGGGCCTGCTGGTTGAGCTGCGCGAGGGGCTCCAGGCGACTCTGACGGAGCTCAGCGAGCTGCGCCAGAGGGACCATGATTTGGAGGAGAAGCTCCAGGCCCATCAGACTGATGTGGATGATAAGATAATGGGCCTCAAGAACTCACTCAACACATTCAAGGTGCTGGAGACAAAAAAAAAAAAAAAAAAAAAAGGGAATCTGTGACCTCTATAACATAATCTAAAACATCTGACTGGAACTCTGTAGAGACTGTGAGCTTATTTAATTTATTAGACCGGAAGGCAACTCCTTCAGAGAATCCCACAGTAGATTAAATATTGACATCTACATGTTTTGTAAGCTTAACATGTTTAGATATTTTTCTTCTTTTGTCTCTCATGCTTTATTTATTGTTTTCGGTCGTCTAAGAAAGAAGAAAAAGGAGGAGAAACATCCTCTTCCTCTAGGCAAACCAGAAGATTTCCCTCCCAAATTTGACCTGCTGCCTCATCCAGCACATAACCAATTTAAAGCAGTTAGACTGATGCTGCTGCTTCATTAAATCTGCTTACAGGAGGAGCTGAATGTGGCATTGTTCCACATTAAGGATGTGTCCAGCAGACAGAAGGAGGTGCAGAAGAGGATAGAGCTGCTGCAGTCAGAAGACAGCAAAGATACCATCTCTGTTCAACACAGGTACAAACTGAGCAAGGACGTAGCAGTGCTGTTTTCCACAGACAGATCACACCACAATATAAAGATAATCTGTGATATGTAACTTAGCAAATACTATTTTTAAACTCCTTTTTATCCAACAGCAGAAAGAGCTCCAGGACTGATGTACTAACGGCACCGGACGAACACATCTACACTCCCAGCCAGTTGGAGCTCAGTGTTTTCCAGCACTTTTTTTCCAGCTTCCCACATAACGTGTCTCCACAGAGGAGCAACACGTCAACACAAAGTGAGTCTATGTCACAATCACATCAAACCACCATTGCAAATCATTATAAACCTATTATGTAGATCCAACAGCTCTACAGGTAAAATTTACTCACGTTAATGTCCGTGTAGCAGCCTCCAGCTCCGACCAGGAGGCTCAGCAGCAGCAGAAGAGTTTTTCATCCAAGTCTCCAGTGTGGGAGAGAAGTAGCAGAAATGAGACGGACATCCCCGACAGTCAGACTGAAAACAGTAAGACAAATGCTAGTCAATTATAATACTGCAACTTTTACTAGTACTACTAATAGTAAAAGTGACAGCTTGAAGTGGCAGTAAAGCTGTAAACAACAGCCATCTTATCAGTTATCTTAACATCTTAGCATCTATAAAACCCACAGATTAAAACATTACTCACAGTATTTACAGACATAACTCTAAGTCTTATCAGGATTTTTTTTTATCTTAAATGTGGTTTCTGAGGTGCTGTTAAGCAAACTGCTTTTGGACAAAGCCAGGAAAGCCTTTTCCCGCTGTGTGTAGGTGTTATTTCTCTAAATATAAACATTGTACTCAACATGTAAAATCATCAAAATACAAAAGAGACTAAATCCCATCTCAGAAATCTTCCTAAGGGCTTGTGAAGTTAAATATCTATAGATTACTATGAGTTTACAATCTGCTGTGTACAAACCAGCACAGGGTTTCCTGTTTTGCTTCAAGTTGTCTTTGCAGCTTGTGGATACTGCAGATTACAGAATATGTGTAACTGTGGTGTGTTTTGTGTGCACAGATAAGAGACAAAGAGCAGCCCTGGAACTGCTGGAGTCAGAGCGAGTCTATGTGTCCCACCTGTCCCTGTTACTGAAGGCTAACATCTCCTTCAATGGGTCCGAGGCTCTCACTTCTAAGGACAAACGGTAACACACAAAAACAAAGGATGACGTTTCTAAAATTTACACAGACATAAAAAACCCAAAAATGAACAAACTGACAATCTGGGGGCAGTAAATCTACAACATGATGGCTTAAAGAAATGAACCAAGGTGCTGCAATGACCCAGTCGACCTCCAGACTTCAAGCTTATTGAAATGTTGCAGTGTGACCTTAAAAGATCTGTTCATAAACAAATGCTGCAAACCTCAATAAACTGAAGCAATGTTGCAGAGAAGAGTGAGCCAAAATTCCTGCACAATGATGAGAGACTGATAGCATCACACTGAAAATTACTTCAAGTTATTGCTGCTAAAAATCCTGAATCAGAGCATGCCTAGTTTTTGCATTTTGGCTTAGTTTTAAATCAAGATTTAAATAGTGTGTACTATCGTTTTCATACAACTGGATGTTGAAAAAGTTGGACTTGTATCGGATACACATACACACCAGCATTCAACAAAGTTTATTCCCAAAGTGGCTTCTGATCTAATTTGGGAGCTTACAATGAAGGGACAACAGGAAATAGATAAATCAAATAAAATCAGGTTATAAACACTAGCGAGACTGAGATCTTTAAAAAAAAGGACT
Source organism: Melanotaenia boesemani (assembly GCF_017639745.1). Taxonomy (NCBI): domain Eukaryota; kingdom Metazoa; phylum Chordata; class Actinopteri; order Atheriniformes; family Melanotaeniidae; genus Melanotaenia; species Melanotaenia boesemani. Next base: position 25,261,059 of record NC_055697.1, on the reverse strand, counting down.
CCACACAGCTTGTTAATAAAATCACTGTGCAGCTTTGGCACACGTGTTACCAATGAGCAAAAGCCCCAATGCGATGATGCCACAGATGAACTCGGTCAAATGGTATTTGAAAGTTGACTGCATTTAGGTTAACCTGCTTAACCTGCTGCCAGATGTCTCACACAAGTAGATGAAAAAAGATATTTGCTCCATCTGTGAAAGCTAAAAATAAATCCTTGTGTTTTCTCGGTTGTGTTTTACCCCAGCAAGACTAACTTTCATACAGTGAATGACCTACATATCCTAATTCTATTAAAATAATTGCACATAACAGGATTTCAGCAAAGATTTCATATTCTCTATTTTTGTCTTGTCTTTTTTTGTACTGCCTTTAGTCCATTTCCCAGCTCTTTAAGATTTCTGATCCAGCAGCACCTTGAGCTTCTCCATACTCTCCAGGAGCGTGTGCTCAGGTGCCAGTGGCAAGGCATCATGGGAGATGTATTCATGAGGCTCACCAGCAAAGAAGTAAGAGGAAATTTAACCTACACAGAGAAGCGTGTCTTTAGTTTTGTGTATTTTCATCTTTTGACTTATCTGTCCTCTTCTGCCAGCTCCTTCTGCTGACTTGGGTTGTTGGTGGTTTGTGAAGGGGTTCACTTCAGTTGTTGTTAGGGATACTGAACATTGCACATTGTCTCAGTCATCCTTTACTTCCTGTGGACCATATATTAGAGGACGCTTGATACATACACACATTTTATTGAATAAATAAAATGTGTCAAGTGAGGTTTCCTCAATTTATACAAAAATCTTTCAATGGTTCAACATGCAGTTCTGCTCAAGGGTTATTAGCAAGGCGAGATAAAAATATTCAGATCTGAATCTGAATCCTTTTGTCAGCTGTACATCACACTCAGATTGCGTCAAATTACATCACATTAAGAGCTGGGATACAGATGTTATACAAGTAAATGTGTTACATCTGTACAAAAAAACAGATGGTAAAGAAAAACGTGCTCAACCTGGTTTATGAGATTACATTCACCAATACATGAGCAGCCACAAGCATAATTGAATAAATGCTTTATTAATTCCCAAACGGACGTCATGTTGCTGCATTGCATTGATAATAAATTAATCAACAAATCAAATCAAATATAAAAATAAAAAAATCAGTTGACTAACTGTTGGAAAGTTGGAGGTGGAGCAGAGAGAACGGAATGGCTGAAATCTCCAGAGATACTACAGATGCTTTCAAGTGATGCATTTATATCCTAGCAACATCTGAGCTTATGATGTCGCGTAGGGTAATGTATAGCTATCAAAATAACACAGCTCAGCTATCTTAACATACAACATGTCTATTACAAGTCTATTATTCAAGATGCATGCTTCTTCTCAGCATCCTGTCTTTGATTACACCATCTGTTGTCAGTCTTGCCACTGTGCTCTCCAAATGCTCGAATAATCTAAAAACTGAGTTTTATTTATCCAAATCTTATTTGCCACTGATCTAATACTTGAAATGATGATCAAGGGAAGAAAATCCTCTTTTTTTTCTTGGTTGCTCCTGCACCACATTTGCAAGATCTTCACCTCAACTCATTTGGTTTGAGGGTTTTAATCTAGACTTTACTTGGCATGTAGAAAACACAATCAGTTCCAAAGCTCTGGCTTTTCAGGTACTCTCCTGTTCTGGTTACACATCATGGTAGGTTTTAAAATGTGCCAGAAGTACCAGCAGAAATCCATAAAGCAGGACATCATCCAAATGAGCAAGAACCAGACCAGTCTAAACTCACATCCTAACTGATTTCAAAAGGAGAGGAAGTGGTAAATGTGACGGTATAATTACCTTCAAGTAAATACTGTGTGTCTGTCACCTTTTAGAGCGATTTCCTGGACTTCTATGTGTCGTACCTGAAGGAGCTTCCAGACTGTCTATCAGTTGTCACGATGCTTGCCTCCAGCTCCATGAAGCCTTCTACCTTTGTGGAGGTAATATTTCGACAGTACGGAAGCTTAGATCACATTATAACGGGGTAGTTTTATTGTAAGAACATGAAACACAAAGTACTGTATGCAGATGTTGTTGCGACCTAGAAATATTGGGCCAAAATACATTTCATGGAGATTATTTGCGTTAAGCAGAAACAAGTCAAGAGTTAATAGTTCTACTTTGATTTAATGTTCTGTAGACAGGAATGTGGGATGGTTATGAGCAACATGGTACGTCACCTACCTGCACGCAATGAGACGGTGTGTGTGTGTGTCTTAGTTGCCATAGAGCGTGTGCGGTGCTTTTGGTTAATAACATGAACGAGTGGTTATGCCTATGGCTGTCTTCTGAAAACTAGCATTAAAATTATAAAGGCTATGTGCACCACTGGGACTGGGAAAAATAAGTAGTCAACACTAATACGTAGTCCTGTCTGCTTTAACGGTGCAACATCAACAATATCACAGTGTCCTCCAACCTTCACCGTTGTACAGTTTGTACAATTTAATCCCATTTGGTAAATTAGACATTTCTCTGACCACAGTAGGCACAGTTTCCCCATTCAAAGACTAATACGGTTTATATTGCATGTTTTTATCACAAAACTTATCAAGTTATGATGTGATAGGTTTCACGTTTTCATGTTATAATGTCATAAAGTCCCCCTTTTTTTTATTTTTATTTTGGTGACAGGTCTACGCTTCTGTAAGACAGAGCAAGATGTAAGCGTTAAAAAAATGAACTGTTAAAACATGATACTTTATAAGATTGACTGCAACATAACTGAAAATACTTTATTATTGTAAAATTAAATAAAATAAATGACAGAATCCCTGTAATTTAAATAAAACTATAAAAAAACATGTTTTACAGAGCATACCAGCAGGGCTAATGTATTTTTTTTTTCTACCCTAATTCGTCCACCTGTGCTGACTGGTGTTCTGATTGGCTGTGTGGTGTTGCCATCAGAGTGACATAATGGGTGATGACTCCAAACCTTCCCTTTACAATCTGCTCCTTCAGCCAGTTCAGAGAATCCCAGAGTACCTGCTGCTGCTACAGGTGAGACCAACACAGAATTTCCCACTACTCACACAAAGATAGAAAGAAAATAATTTCTTTTGAAAATTTAACAGAGTAGAAAGTGTTTTTATTGTTTGTTGTTTTTTTTACTATACCTTCTGTCTACTCATTGGAAACAAAAATTCAGTTTCTGTCAATAACATCTTCAGTCTTTTTTATAACTATACAAAACCCATTTATATGATGCATTATGCAAGCATGATGCATACTTTCTCAGTCAGGGAGATCTAGACTTGGTGGTACTTTTTGTAAACAAAGCAAACTACTTATTCTTAAAACGTGAATGACATAATGACAAACTGGGACAAGAAAGACAAAGATCAGGCAATAAACCAAAATCCACAGACCATGACAATATCTGCTAGCTGCAGCTGTAAGGTAAACAATACCTTATAAAACTGTAATAATTCCTAAAAGGACACTATTTTATTTACATAATACACTATTGAGTAACAGCTGAAAAAGAAAATCATCTGACAAACTGCTAGAAAGTTTGAAGTTTGGCAGAAAGCTGTGCTTAAAAATCTATAAAACTGCCATGACAGAGCATGGATGTCAAACTCTGGTCCTCATCAGCCACTGTCCTGCTGGTTTTAGATGTTTCCCTGTTTCAACACATCTGACTGAAATTAACAGGTCTTTGTGCAGAACTTGACAAGCTGTTGGAGCCATTTGATTTGAATCTGGTGTTGGAGCAGGGAAACAACTAAAACCTGCAGGACAGCAACCCTCAAGGGCCAAAGTATGACATTCCTGGTGTAGGTTGTGTTTGTTGCCTGGTGACAACTAAACTGTTGACATAACATGCACCACTGAGTGGTATACATGTAGCTACCAAAATAACATGAGTAAACTCCTTCAGTAGATAATATGGATGCAAACCCACAACCAACGGTTCAAAATGCCAGCAGAAATTCTTTAAGAAATATGGCATCTAAACCCATTTAAATTTAAAAAAAGATATGTGCAAAATTGAGTATGACCTTACTTATAACAGTAAATTTTACTCAGGGACTACTTAGGCAGACGGATGCAGAGCACCCAGACTACTACCTGCTGCTAGTCTGCATCCAGCAGTTCAGGTCCTTTACTGCACAGTACCACCACCTCCTCCAGCACAACCAGGAGCTTCTACTCCTCAACCGCAAGGAAGTAAAGAGGTCAGGATTATTACATGATTTAAAATGTCTACATTACGTGGTTCAGCTTACCTTTTTTCTCCAAATCAGAGCCTCTACTGAAAAGATGCGTTAATTGTGATGTGCACCACCAGCAGGTCTACCATGAAACAGCTGTTAAAGACGGTGGAGAGCGGGATTCAAGCCAACAACATAGGCTCACCTTACCCTGGCGGCACTGCAGCACTGTGAGTATTCACTCTGCTGTCCAAAGCTTTCACCTCCATCAATCCATTTATTGTTTGATTACTATATTAATTAATTATTTGTGACCTTTGGAGGGCAGAAAAACAGGTGTCTGACAAACACACTGCCTTGATAAGATATCCTTTAGGCTCTGTTAAGGTCTTCACCAGCCTTATAGACTCTCCAGATCTTTTTACTATTAAAAAGCCAGATGAAGTTGCAGTGACCACGGTTTCACGTATCCTTTATTCACCACAGGGAACATGCCAACATGGTGAAGCGCAGGAAGCAGTGTCTACTGGAGCAGATACAGTCTCACCGTTTCCAGGACTGGGATCATGACCAGGATCCTGAAAACCATTGTTATGACTCAGACTGGCCATCCCAACTGCCGTTCTACAGTTCTGATATGGACTCGCGAAATCAGAAACAAACAGGTTTGTGGTCACATAAGCTTTGGATGACTGTAACAGTTTATCTGTGTTTCTGTAGGCATTTTTTTTTACTGATGCTCAGTTACAAAGAACCATATGAATCCAACTTTGTGTGTTTTCGAAACTCACAAACCTGACAAGCATGCTTGCAGCAAGTAGCAGTTTGTTGCTCATGACATGCCAATGTATGCTCAGGTAACTTTTTGCCAATTAAGGGCTTTATTCTCCTCTAATCTCCAGCCTGGTAAAAAGAGGACTCTCGAGTCATTATATATTGAAGAAAAATTGAAGACCTGTTTGAAACTATCAGTGCAAGGTTCAAACTGCAATGGCTTGGCTTGACAGGTGAAGGTACAGTTAATATCTTGGCATCCAGGTTGCACCTGTCATCTCTGTGGGATCTGTAGTCTCAGTTCTCATTTGTGCCATGTGGGGAATCAGCAGAGACAAAAGTGTGGTCTAGCTCTCTTAAATACTAACCCTTGCTTTTAGGTCTTGGCAGCATCCCAGAGAGTGAGATGTTGGGCAGGTCATGCCAGCACCATCTGCCCTCCAAACCTGCAGAATTCCGCCAGGTTCAGCCAGGTTCGGCTTTAGCAGACGCTCTTGGAGAGTTCCTTCTTCCTCCAGATCCCCCAGGGATGGAGAGCCTCTATGATGAGGATGGAGGCTCCCTTCACGATGCGTCTCTGTTCGACCGCTGCTCGTCTGCTTCTTCGGATTCCTCCATTGACATTGCATTTGTGAAGTGCCCCAAACCCCCCTCAGCATCACATCATGCAATGGCAACAAATGTGCCGATGACCCGTGACGTCTTTGGCAATGGTGGAAGCCAAGGGAATGGTTACAGCAAACCGCCCAGCTGGGGTTGCGCATCACCAGATGAAGCTGTAATGATGCGCCGCAATCTGCATCGTCCCCTTCAGGCCAGCCAGCGCAAGAGTAAGGTGAGGATGTTAACAAGCAGATGCATACAGACAATAAATGAATTACAGATGGAAATCAACAAGTCTTCTCAAAATTTTCTGCTGTCTAGTCACTAAACGGCCTGCAAATGGAGAACACAGTGGGGGGTCAGGATGGTGACCACCTCCAAAGGGGGGGGCTGGGCAGCCATGCCAAGCTGGAGCGTCAAGGCAGTAAGGGCAGCAAAGGATGTTCCACCCCATCACATAAAGTCCACAGTCCCTTGAGCAACACTGACAAACCAAGCTCAGATCTTCACGGGCTGCTTAATGTGGGTTTAAACGTGTACAAATGAATGTCTTTACAGAAAAATAATCTCAAAATAAACTTTTTCTATTAATAGATTTTTTTTTTATTTAGACTGGCATCTGGTTAAATTAACTGTTTGTATTCTTACAAGAAAATTTAATAAAAAACTTTGTTAAACTTTTTGTTCAACCCTATCAGGAGTCTGGCCTCCAGTCATGGGGGGATGAGTCAAAGTGGAGAAGCGGGACGGAGGAGGTTAACCACACCCCCTTCAGTGAGAGGAGCCGCAAGGACAAGGGAGGCTTTAGGAGCTCGTTCAAGAAACTCTTCAAGAAAAAGTAAGTAGGACAAACTGCACACCAGGTGCCTAAAAGGGGCCTAAAGTTCTACAAAACAGCGAAAAAATAAGGAATAATATAGGAAATGTTAGGAAAAGTATGACAGGGAAATATCTAATTGACCATTTTCTGCTTCTCAAACAGGAGTGTTGATGAGAAGAAGGAGAAGGGAGACAATCAACACCAAAAAACACCAGAAAATCAAAACAATGCTGAACATGAGTCACCGGTGAAAAATCTTAAGCTGGTCCATCTGGAGATAAACCGTGGTACTGCTGTATAATTTTATACACTGTATACACTTACTCTACTGTATAAATATACAAGTTTAAGCAATCTACCTAAGCAACATTTTCTCTAAACATTTCAAGGCATAAACATTTTTTTAATAGACAAAGTTCTCTCCCTGACCTTTAACTTAGGGACAGCACTTCATAATGATGTGATTTTTCCTTTAAAAAAGCACTTATGATTGAATTTTACATGCATCTACTCATCTATTTAATAACATAAAGCTTGATTTCCCTCTACCAAAATGACAAATTTGGGCAAATTTGATATGGATCTAATGCTCATTAGATGGCTCTTTAATTACTTCACTGTAAAAAAAAAAAACATGTTCTGTGTTTAATTTTCTTAAAGTTTCCTGGACAACTAATAACATTTCTCTCTCTTTTTTGCTCATCATTAAGGGTTTTCTTTGAACCCCTAACATAAAAACTTTTTACAGAGCCTCTCTATGCAGCTTTCTGTTAGCCTCTTTCTATTACTAAGCTTAATTTCTTAAGCTACAGTATAACCAACATTATATTGTTGAATATACTCAGGAAAAAATGTTAAGCAGTTAGAATTTGTATATGTTTGCATGTGTTAAGCATCTTATTTAAAACATATATTGGTCCTTGTGATAATTGTTTCATGCACTGAACTTAGTGATTTTGTTTAGAGAGGATTAAGCTTAATAAAGGCTCATACTGAGTTTTTGTACTGTGGCTCATTTGAGTTTCCAAGTCAATAATGTATGGTAAAACTATAAAATTGTTGGCATCCGAGGCGAGAGGGCTGAGCAGTTAGAGATATTAGAAGGAAAACAATATCTCATATAACTACTCATTGCAAGCAAAATATGGAGAATGCCATTTCTGAACTCACAACACTTTAAACCTAGATGCAGCTGGGCTACAGCAGCAGAAGACCACACCTGAAGCCACTACTGTCATCTAAGAACAGGCGACCGATGCTGCAATTCACACAAATGGAAAAACATTGTCTGGTCTGATGAGTCTTCATTTCTGCTGCGAGTCACTGCAAGTCTAGCTTTGCTGGAGCCTGTGACAAAGCTTGGGCCCTGCTTATTTTGGCCCCAAATGTGTTTGCCCAGATGGGGTTATTATTGTGCCTTGGAAGGTCCACAGACATGGCATCAACAGTTCAGGCTGCTCCGGTTTGTGTAATAGTGTGGGGGATATTTTTATACTTTCAACTTCACAATTTGTACTTATAATCAGCAGGTAGCAACTGTTTTATTTATATATATATATGGTCCCCTCACTCTGTATAAGGGTGGGCCTGGGAATGTTTATAGAAGAAGTTTGAGAACCACTGCTTTACTTGGAATGACAAAATTAAAAATATGTAAATTTTTTCATAAAATAATCACTGAACCATTAATGCTTGTATAATTTATATTGGAGACAGCAGTGTTAAAACTAGCCAACAGGCCAAACCAGAAATGGTTTTTAGGTAGTAACAGCTATTTGTGTCTACCTTTTTCATTTTTATTTTAAATATTTTTGTTATTCGTTTTAAGGGTTTAGTGATTTAACCAAGGTACTTTTAGCTGTTGTATCCCATTGCAAACAGTTTAGCTTGACATTGACAAACGGCCAAGTGTTGCTAATAACGGTTCCGTGTTGGTTAGCTTTAGAGCTCATTTTCAAAATTCGATCCTCGAGGCCCGCAGTCCGGCAGGTTTTCCACGTTTCCCTGCTCCAACACACTTGGCTCAAATTAATGAGTCACTGTGCAGAACTTCATAGGCTGTTGGATCCATTTAATTTTAGTCAGGTGAATCGGATCAGGGAAAAAACCTGCAGGTTGGACACCCTGGTGTCGGCTAAGCAAAGCGGTGAATTCAGCTTTACTTACGGGTATAATTATGTCCCTATGAGAAATTTAGAATTTACTCTAAAATCCTTGTATATGGACTGGGACAAGGACAGTGGAGTGAATAAAAAGCCAGGTGGAACCCATTGCTCTGTCGAGGCCAGTTCCCCCTCCAGCTCCACCCCGGTGAACAAATTTCCATCCACCCGGATATTTCCCCTCCAACCAACTATGACCCAGCGGGCTGAAGGTGTCAGAATTTATTTGTTAAAAGTGTAAGATGCGAGCAAATGATTAATTAAATAAGATTATAATATATTTAATCTTAAATGCAATAATTTTCACAAAAAAACTGCATTCAAATTGGATGCAGCGGAGCTGAAGGGGGAACGAATCTTTACAGCGAATCTGGCCTCAATACAAGACCAGGCTGCCACTCACATGTACAGGATGTAACCGGGCTTGGATAATGTGAAAATAAGCTTGAATGATGTAAGAGAAAAAAATAAAAATAAAACAGCCCACTCAGTTCAAATGACGAGGCACAAAATGCTTCAGTTCCTTCTTTTTAATGTGTTAACCTGTCGTCTAATAAATCTGTTACACTTCTGAAACAAAATATAGGCAATTATACAGTATGTAAAACAAACCCATTTTATTTTACACTATTTACATTTTATAACGTATGCATTGCATTATGAAAACAAAAGACAAAGGTGATGTAATAAGCGACAGAACAGAGGTGCCCGGCAGCGTGAGGAGACCTGGATCAAACAGAGTCTGGAAATAACTTTTAAAGTACTTGCACTGATTTACTACGAGCACCAGAGAAGTGATGTTTTCTATATAACAGTAATTTTAATGCCAATTAGATCATCTTTTTTTGCAGAAAATACACACACCTGGTAGCCAAAGCCTCTCAAATATGACTTCTACTACATGATATCTAACCCAGGTTCAAGAGATGCAATCAAAGCACTGAGTTCTTAAGATTTCAGAAAATCCCACAAGGAAGTGGGTTTCAGGAGTAATAAAGCCTAGATCCTTCCCACATGAAAGCTGTTATTACAATTCCACGTTTAGGTCATAATCTTCACTGCGAAAACAAGAGAATGAGTCATTGTGACCACGTGAATAGATATTAATTTAAATGTGAACTCATTCACAAAGTCAGACACAGCAACACGGATGTTTAAAATCTGAAAAGCAGAATAAATCCAGAGCTCCACTGTAAAGTTATTTGTCCAAAATCTCAGTTATTTTGTATTTGTGTGAACACGTCACCTGAAAGGACAGAAATTTCAAAGGTTTGTTTTGCCACCAACCAGCTGACATGTGTATTTATAAGTGGACTTTTAGATTTTTCCTCCATTGATGACAACACGAATTAGATTATCTAAACATGGCCATTAGAAGTTTTAACATATTTTAGCTTTTAAAAAAAATATGGTATTTGACATAAACAGAGACCTAATGTAGGAATGTTGGATTCTTTACTTTTTTTTTTACTCAGATTTTTAATGAGTTATTAACAGTTTGGTCTGACAGGGCTGATAACATTCACTTATATTTCATTTGTCTAAGGAAAACAGTAACATCCCATGAACTGAGCCTAAATATTGTATGACTTGGTATAATAGTATGATTAATTAACTTTTAACAGTAATGGGCACAATTTACTTAAATAACTGACAATGTCAATAAAACTTGGCAGAAACAATATGCCTTGGCAACCTGTTGCCAAGAGAAAAAAACAAACACGTATTTATCTTTCCTGTCTTAATGTTGTTTCTCCAGTTTTGTCCGATTTGTTTTAATGAGAGAGTTTTCAACAAATAATTCCCACTAAAACACAAAAGTGTGTAAATGGTGTGATGACTGAAAGTTTTGAGGAGGGGCATGCTGATTTGTTAATGAAAAGTTAAGACAAAGATTTGAATTTTTTTTAAAGAATGGATGGAAATCCAATTTTACTGTGTATGAAAATCGCTACATTCTTTTCTTTTTCATTATTCCCCCAAATGAAAATGGTTTTTTACAACATTCAGCTCAGAATCTTGAGATCTGTGAATATATTAACCCTTTCCTCCACAGTGTACTTTAACATTTACATTAAAAGATAATAATAGTGTAATTGCTCCCAACTCTGTTGAGCCAGGTGGATTTGGGATAGTTGTTCACAAACTGTCAGAAACCTTTAGATGGCTGCAGAAAGGGCTGCAGATGGAGGATAAACCACAAGGTGGCAACAGAGGCACAATTTTCAGCCTGTCTGCTCTCTGTAAAACCCATTTTTGTTCTCATATTCTTTAAAGTATTTAGCATCACTGATGTGGTTCCGGTGCAGGTGTCCTCTCTAAAATCCAGAATTGGCTCCACACCTGCACCACCCTGATGGAAAACATGCTTCTTTTTTTTTTAATCACCGGATATTCTGACAACAGAAGCATGAATTAGAAACAAGACTCTGGAAAGTGAGACATTTAAGAAGGCAAAAGTTTCCGCTGTGGAAGATTTTCAGCGCTGGGAGACGTTTTCTTGATTAAACTTGTGTTAAAAGTCCTCAGAAGCAACTTGTAGTGTCACAGCTTGTAACGACTGGTAGTGTACTGCCACACAAACTCTCCTACACACCACACAGTGCCAATATACATGCATGTAGTTTGATTTGTTTTTACAGATATTGGCCTTTAAAAAAAAGCTACAGCAATAAAGGCTAAAGAGGAAATCTAATCCAATTATTATTAAAAGCAAAAAAGTTAAATAAAATGCTGGAATTTACAAAGAAATAAATTGAGAAGATACAGTCTTGACTAATTCCACATTAAAAAAACAGCTTAATCACAATATGAGATTCTAAATATTTTGTTGTGGGTGATAGAAGAAAGATTTCCTTCTGTTTTTTTTTTTCCTCTACAATAATCTGCAAAAAAAAAAAGAAGAACCTACAGACCTAATTAAAAGTGAGAACACTACCAGATTTTTTGGGTCTAATCTGAATTATTTCTTTGTAAATCAGCTTTTTTTTCTCTTGCTTTTTAAAATCTGTTTAGTTTTTTTCCCCCCATGTGGCCCCAGCCATTAACACAAGTAACTTGTTAAAGACCAGATCTGTACACAATGCACTTGTGTGTGCGCACTTTATAAGTCTACACGCACACACATCCACACTCACACACTGTGCATACACACAAGGTCATATATTATAATGACATCACATTTGTTTACCAAATACATTTTTCTCTGTGCAAATTTTTAACACCAGTGGTTGAATACAAAAAAAAAAAAAAAACATTAAAAGGAACAGCTATTTCTGATTAAAACAGCGTAAAAAAATTAAAAGGATGACGTCAAAAACAAGAGAAACTAACTTAGATGAATAGATCTCCGCTGCCTTGACAACAGTTGCTATGGTGTTAATTAGCAGGAAGTGATGGCAACCCATGCATGGATAGAAATGACCAGCCAGTGTTGCTTCCTGTGTTGGCTCAGAGGGGATCCTGCGCAAACACACGCACACACACATATACACACACTGCTCTGAAGCTGTCCACCTGAGGAGACTTGAGCCTCACCACGCGTCTGTTTACCTCTTCCTGTCTCTGCAGCTTTACAGAGCAGAGCAGCTATTCACGCACCTATCTACATGACCAGACATCTTAGTGTTTGTCTCTGTCCCAAATAATAAAAAAAAATACAACATTTATATTTACAACAATTAAATAGAGGTTGATTAAGCACTTGTGTGGTGTAGTGAGGGGTACTGAAAGTTGATGCTAGCAAAAGTGGCAAAGCTTTTAAGTCAGGTTTCTCATTTTTTATCCTTTTTCTCTTTTTTAAATAAACAAAAAATAAATTGGAAAGCCATCCTGGTTGTTAAAGTTACACCATGCCACAATAAATAAAAGGGACATTTTAAAAAATGTGGGAAGAAAAAGAGGAAAAGGATGGGTTTTCTGTGCATGATGGCTCTTCTGTGAAGCTTTAGCGCAAGTAGCAGTAGTAGTAGGAATAGTAGTATGTGTAGAGCTAGTAGTAGAAGTAGTGTTGACTAGATTGCCTTCCTGGATGATGCTTTCCCAGTGTGCATTCTGCAGGGGAGGGTGGGATAGTTTCAGGAAAGATTCTGTACAGGCCTCAGACCAGCAGTTCAAACCCTCGTCCTGTCAGAAACTGGTCCAAACCACACCCCTGCTCTACCACAACACACTTTACAGATACACATATAACACTCAGGTGGATTTTAAATGGGCACAAAGAGGAGTCCACATCTGTTACCCATGAACGGTCCCTCTCCAAATCACACTGGTGAGGAGGTGAAGGCTGGGTGAGGTTAAGCTGAGGGGGTTGGATGAAAGTGTCTACCAGCTGCTAACTCCCTTGTCTCTTTAAGTGACGAGATGTTCAGACACTGTGGTTATGCTCGCATGTGTGTGTCTCAGTAGCTGTTTTCATGGCCCGCCAGGATGTAGAGGTTGCTGTTGGCTGTAGGGTTGTCTGTAGGCCGGCTCTCCAGCACCACAACCCTGCAACACACACACAGAGGCAAAAACACAGGCGCACACACAATCCAGTTTAGTTCAAAACATAAATCAGTCCTTAAAAAGTCCAGAAAAGGAAAACCCAGGCATGATTTCAAGAATGTTATTAGGTTTGTTTGTTTTTTTATTTATTTATATTTTTTACATATTTAAGAATCAAGAAATAATAATAAAAGAAATAATGCAGAATTATTTGCAGTGATTTGAGCAGCAAACCAGCAACCCATACAGGATTTGGTCCAAGCCTGTAAAAGCTTTGTTATTTGGAGGGAAAAGGCAAAGACGACTTGTCCTGACACCAAGTTTTACTCTGTTAACCCTGACAAAATCTGGGAAAGAAGCTGTCAAAACTAACACCCAAAGACCCGCACTTTCACACATCTTCACTTTAAATGGACTCAGCTGCTCAGGAAAAGAGGTAATAGACACCAAAGTCCTTTGCTCCACATTGTGGGTTGTTATCTTGAACATTTACAGCTGTACCAGGAGGATCAGACCACATAAAGATGATTTTGGCCTCTATATACACTTTGTTGTACCAAAGACTTTAGAAGTATTTCCTCATACATTTCCTTTTAGTCTAACTGTTCCTGATCAATCACATCTGGAGTAAAACATACCACAAGAGTCCCGACAGAAAGAGGCAGAGTTTAAGGCTAGCAATGAATGTACCTGCGCAGAGTGAGGCCTCTGTCCTCGGCCTCTGGATCCCTACAGTCAGCGTGTCTTTAGTGATAAGACATCAGAGAGGGTGTTAACGGAGTGTTTAGGTGCGTGCGTGGATGAGAGGGTGATGGGTAAGAACATTACAAGGAAATGTAAATGTGCTGGGATATGGTTCTCACCTGTCTGATCCCAGTAGTCTGAAGATGCGAGTGCTGTCAGAGATCTCCTGAGTGATCTGAAGAAGAAAAACAGAGGGTTGGCAGTGCCACGTCCACAGCAGAAAGTTTAACATCTTCTTTTTGACATTTTCAACAAGAAGTGCTTAAAGTGACAGTAAAAAAAAAAGACAAAGATAAAAAGATTTTTTATAGTTAAAAACACACACACACAAGCAGAGACACTCAGTTGCAAACTGACCTCATTAGTTTTAAAACTCCGTCCCTGCATGCCATGCCTCCAGAAAGCCAGGACACTGTCTTGGAGGCAAACTGTTAAAACAGGGAGAAACAAAAAATGAATAATGTTCCAGTAAGATATTGTTCTACTTTAGCCCCATTTTTTCTTTTTTTTTTTTTAACCTGTGGATTCAATCTGGAAGTTGAAGGTGAGCTCAGCTGACAACTTCCTGCTGGATTTCAGCCGACCCTGGAGGTTCACTATCTTTATACATCCTGTAAACGGGGATGAAGAAGAAGAGAGGGAGCAGGTGAGTAGAAGTTTGATAAAAGTCTTCATTTTGATGAGCAGAAATGAGTTCCTTACTGTCGAGGCAGACTAAGATGGTGTCTCTCTCTAGCTGTGTGACATGGATCACACACGTCTGTGGTGTGTCTGTGGAGAGAAAAATAAAGGCAGAGGTGTATTTAGCGCCTACTGATATCTGCAACACCAAGAGTTTGTTTTATGTAACTGAACCTGTAACACTGTTTTTTTTTTACCTGCTTCTGTGAACCAGGAGGAGGTAGTGTTTGGGTTGACGGTGCCGAATCGGACCACCTGGTTGAGTTCGGTTCCTTTGCTGACGGCCACGCAGATCAGAGGGTAAGTCTGCTCTGGGACCACCAGCATCTCAAAGACCTCCAATGGACATGGCAATGGAAAATCAATGGTCTGTAAAGTAAAGAGAATTAGCTTTTCTGAACATGGTTCCAGAGCAAAATATGTAGTGCTACAGATTAATGAGGTGTAACTTTAAAATGTGTGTATTCAAGGCATTTTTTTAAACAAATGTATTACAAACAAGGTCTGTAGGATCCTTGGCTGAGCTTCTCATTAAAACATGCACCAACTAGATAACACTACACACTAAACTGTCTGAACATGATGCATAAAGAACCCCGAAAAGTCGCAGTCTTTTGTTTACAATAAGTCAAAGATATCAGCCAGGACGCTTTAACAATAATGATCCTTTTCATGTTTATATCAGTAAATGCATTTAAACATATCCACAGTAGAAGAGTAGAAAGTAAAACGCAGGCAAGCAGGAACGAGAACTTCACGCCATGAATTCTCCTGATGATTGTCTCCAGTACTCAACCACCTTAGACATGACTGACACTAGTCTGAATTATTTTTTTATTTGCTAATAATTTCTATTTTGCAATATTAAACATGAGCTAAAAAAGAGAAGGAGGCAAAAACTGAAAAGGGAAGAGTTTTGAAGAGGAGAAAACTGACCTTAATAAGCATGAACTTCTGCATGGACTCCACCCACTCCAACAGCATGACACTAGACTGGAAGGCTCCACACAGGTATTTATGGCCTGTATACGGGTTACGGACTGCAAGGAAAAGATTAGAGCCATCAGTGTATTTTGATAAAAAGTTATGTTTCCTTTTGTTTCTCTTTATTTGAGACAATTTTAAGAAATAAAAAGCTTGTATTGTGTAAAGAATAAATAGATGTAGTGGTTTGTGTTGCTTCATAGTGATGTCACCAGTATTATTAACAAAAGGGTTGACATCTCACCTACGCAGCACTTTTGGCATCCTTTTGTGTCTGGAATTTTATTGGACACAGCAAACTTCCTGCACACAGACAAGAAAAGATACAAAGATGACTCAAATATAGATTAAAACAGATGTGAATGTCTTATTTTGTTGTGTATTTATTTAAATTCCTATGTAATAAGTCAGGCAAAAAGAATAGAGGGAAAGTGTGAAAATTCAACTAATCACAAGCAGCTAGTTTGTAATAAGTGACAGCTTTGACTTCCTGGTTGTTACCTTGGAATAATCTTATCAGGCAGCTTGTGTGTGGGAATGGCTACTGGTAACTTCTGTAACTGTCGGGCCTGCTCAAAGAGGCCACTAAGATTATGGGAGTACAGCTGGGAGGCTTTTCCTGCAATGAATAGAGGACAGATGTCAATCTTTAATCAAAACTGAGGTGTTTCTAATCAATACCAACTGGTCACACAGTCTCGATGTGCAGCTGTTTTATAACCCACCGGATATGGAAAGAAGACAGCTGTTCATGACATACAGCCACGTACACCGCCGAGGGAAGAGCTGCAGACAGACACAGCAGAAAAGTGAACACATGTCCAACAGCAGAGCATCATATTAACCTAAACTGCCCCAGTTTCCATGGTTAAAGTAAAACAATCTAAATGAAAATCTCTCATTTTCACACCTGTTCCATTGTGGTCTCATGCAGCTCGTTGAGATTTAAGGTGTAGATCCCCTCCTCTGCTCCAAATATCAAATACTGATCTGAAACACACAAACATTTTGTCGACTATGAGACATGGCAACGTAGCTTATGACATCACATAATGTGGTGACTTGATAATTGACCGTATATCTGATTTCCTCTTAGCTACCTCTGGTGTCAGGGTTGATCCACGAAGTGGCACAGTGGATCTTCAGTGGACAGCCATTGAACACCTTAGAGAAACACGCACCCATCTGCAAGTGGAAGGAGATAAATAAATATTTCTTTAAGTCTTCAATTTTTTTTTGTGTGTGTGTTTTTACCTGGAAAACAGAGCACTCGATATAACAAAAATATTTTTCTAACGCCATTTGCATCGTGGTGGTTTTACTTGATACTTACATGGACTTTGGGTGTAGGTGGGAGACCATTACTGATAGGCTTCTAAGACAGAAACACACACATTAAAAAACAAAATTAAAACAGTATTAGGTCTTTCCATTTGTCAAGGAAAGAGCCATCATTTCAGAGGTTTATTTCCCAGTTAATTTAGTTTCAAACACCTAAAATAAAGGCATGGAATTATCTTACTGTTTCAGGATCAGCTACACCATTACACCCACCAAGGTTGTAGCATCAACAGATGTCTGTCTCTTTTTGGTATGTGTAAAGACTCTTCATGCTCTACGCTAAATACAGACCAAGCCTTCTATCAGTTTTCTGCACCCATTACATGTGTGTGTTGGTTGGTTTTCAGCTTGCAGGACCAGGCGCGTCTGGAGGCTGGAGTCAATACTCTGATTTCTTTCAGTGAAAATATCATGTTCAGTACCACAGGTCTAATAAAGAAGTGCAATTTGTTTTCACTTGTGAGATTTTTAGGCAATAAAAATTACATATGAAACCCAGCCACAGTGTATTCATTCAGTGTCACATGATTATGGAAGCCTATCAGATGAAATAACGTCATGATAATGCTGCTGCTTAGTGATGTTGAGTTTTAATATATCACTAATCAAAAATATTTATGGACACAAACACTTAAAGGACTGGAAGGAAAACCTCATCATGGACTAATTTTCCATGAATGACAATGATGAGATGAAGTTCTCAGCGTGGTGCAGGAGAGCTAGCTTGCTAGGAGAAGCTCCTAGCTGCTCCTCCCAGGAGCTCAGATGCTTCCATCTTTACCTCCCCAGGAGAGTTAAAAAAAGAAAATTCTCTTGGTCTGATTTGTCTGATTTTTAGGTGGCTAACATTTGCTAACCTGTGTATAAACACACACATATCTGTGTGTTTGTGCATCAGGTTAAATGATGATGAAAGGGACTCTGAAATGAAATAACAGTCAGCATTGTTGGACTCTGGTAGTGTATTTTTTTAGTCAGTCCAACTTGCTAAATTCAGCATACTGAATTCAGCACATCTGTTGGTGCTGGCTGATTGTTCAGGATAATGAATGAGAGAAGCGGATCAACACAACAGCTAACTTCATACATCACTCACACTCTTGTTATTTACCATTTTCAGCACAAACAAAACTTTCACAAAAACATGAGTTAAGAAACTGAAAACCAACTGTTGATCATCATTCAAAAGAGACCAGCTCAATCTGACATTACTGGAAAACACAGAGCAATGTGCTGTGTTTATGGACTGTTTTTGTTTTATTTTTATCAGCATATGTGGTCTTTCAGTTTTCCTGCTTGCATAACTAAGTGGTGCCACTCTGTTCCGTACTGGTAGAGTTGGTCTTCATGCAGGTGTGGATTGCATGTCCTGGGCAGCAGCTGGAAGTTGTCTTTGAGGTGTGTTTAAGTGCCGTTTAGTTTGCCCAGATACAGTGAAAAGACACAGTGAGGGGCTTCTTGTCACTGCTGGTTTTTTACCATTAACTTAATGCTTAAGAGCCTTAAGAAGCTACAACAGAGACAGGTTGGGTCAGACACAAGTGCTGTGCTGATTCAATCTACCACTAACCTACCTACTAACCCTGGTAACTGCTGTCTGCTTACCGGAACGTCCTTCTTGTCTTTCCTTATGGGGACACTAGGTGGCATGGTGGACTGCCTCTCTGCTGGACTTTCCCTCTCGCCATTGTGGGGCGAGTTCAACCCATTACCTACAACAACAACAAAGAAACAACCCAGTGTCTGAGTGACAAAGAAACAAAGTATGTTTTTGGGAGTGTGTATGCAGGAATGTCTGAAGGCAGAGTCCACTTACAAGAAGATCTCAGAAACATTGTTGGTTATAATGAGGACAGTCTAAGTTCATGGACTGACAACACAGAGAAGAGTAAAACAGTAAAAACAAACTATTGGGAGCAGAGAGAGGGGGGAGGAGGGAGGGAGCAGGCTAGCAGGAAGAATATAGAGGATTAAATATAATCATGAGCAATACGGGGCGTCCTATCTGCGAGTCGGTGCTGTGGATTACATAATTGCTTTAGTGGAGGAAAGAGGACTGACTAAATGTAAAAAATTAAACATCTATATGTTGAACAACCTCCACTGTACACTGTACTCCTTTTTTACTCTGTGTTTATACTACACTTAACTTTTTCATTTGGCCATCTGCAGATAGCATCATTAGTTTTTACTGTCTTCCTTATCTTTTTCAGCCAATTAAATTTTTTTAATTATGCTGTCCATTTTATTTTTGCTTTCTGTTCTGCCCCATTTCTCTACTGCTTTTGAGATTTGCTGCAATGATAAAAAAAATATTTCCATTCAATGATCAGTTAAGTCATCCTTTCACCTAACTTTAGTGACTATATAAAAATGTAATTCTGAGCTCAAGTTCACTTCTTCCACAGGACTGAACTTTGGATTGGCTTTTCAGCTCTGTGGTGAAAATTCTGTGACACAAATACATGAGAGTGCTCCTGAATGAAGCATCTGAACAGTGTCTGGGTCAACTATGACCAGACCCTGCAATACTCTGGCAAGTCACCATGAGGCTCCGTAATCCATTAAAAGTTTGACTTATCCAAAAAGACCCGACCTAGTTCCTCTCTAAAACTTTAGTCATAACATGATGCAACATAATGCTACCTGCTTACAGTATGACAAGATACTTCAAGTCTTTGCTTTCCATTGAATTAATATTCTTTTCAGGCTGCAATTATCTAGGGCAGGGGTGGCCAACGTCGGTCCTCGAGAGCCACCTTCCTGCAGGTTTTCGAAATTTCCCTGATCCAGCACACTGGACTCAAATTAAATGGATCCAATAGCCTATAAGGATCTGCAAAATGACTCATTAGTTTAAGTCAGGTGTGTTGGAGCACAGAAATTTGGAAAACCTGCAGGATTGTGGCTCTTGAGGACCGATGTTGGCCAACCCTGATCTAGGGCTTCATTGCTCGCTCTACTGGTGTCTAAAATCTGACAATTTTACTCAGTCTAAGAGATCCAAAATGTTTCTTAATAATCAAGTAAGGTCATCATGCATGCAACAAATGAGACCACAGCATGCACCACAATAAGCATTTCTACTGCTGTCACTGTGAGGCAAGAAGACCCAAAAGTCAAACTTTGTTAAACTATCAGGGTGAAATGAAGCCATGGAAGAACAACCACCAAAGCTCCTGGGACAAAAAAAGCTTAATTTGACACTTAAAACAGTGTCAGCCCACCAAATATGTTCATTGCAAAGCTAACAAAAGCAAATGGGCTCATTAAAACCAGCAGGAGCAGACCAAAGGCAGCAGCCTCTATCATTCCCTGGTACAAAAACTATAGCCATCATGTGGAAAATTATGGAATTCCTGGTACTGGATTAGCAGTGATTTTCTGTAGTTTAGGAAAGTGGGTTAATAAATTTCATACATTCATAGATTTAAATTCTGTGCAGGAGACACTTCCAAGAAACTGTACTATTGGAATAAGTTTAATCTTTTTAATGGCACAAATAACCTGAAATCTGATCCCAAAAATCAGTTTGTTATGTTTGATTTCTAAATATGAATTTAGAAAGTTTATTCCAACTTAGTTCCTTTAAACCCTATCATGCAATTATATGTCACTATGTGAGTTCTGATAGGTCAGGAAAATCCTCTTCCTTCTTCCTCCTAGGGAGTGAGGGGGGAGTGGCAACAGCGTTTGATCGGGTTAAACAACCAATCAGAGTTCACAAAGACAAGTAATCATACTGAGCAGGAGCTGATGAACAGAAATAACTTGAAACAAAATAATTAAAAAGCATTTTTGTTAATGGATGCATAAACACATGAATTATTAAGACTAGAGGGATTGAGTAA